>NC_136061.1:1021712696-1022238573 GCF_964261635.1 Lissotriton helveticus
CTGAAATATTGTTCGAAGAGCTTCATGCACTGCTCAAGGGGAGCAAAGAGTAATTCATATAGAACCCCAAATGACCAGTCATCCAAATATCACAATTCCATCCCAAATGAATGTTGTACGGTTGACAGATGATCATTTTTGCAGCTTGTTAGGTGGGGAAGAGCTGTGAATTTATTCTGGAAAAACGAGACAATATAACTGAGTCATTCATTTAAGCTCTATGTGTACAGTGAACTATCCATCACTTTTCACTACTCCAGTATGGCAAAATGAAAAGACTGCAAATAGTTGTCCGGAAACAAATAATAGCCTCCAAAGGGGTCTTGAGCAATACAAATATCTGAATACATGGTGAGGCAGAGTCAGATTTCTGAAGCATGACAAAAGACATGAAATAAAATGTCTATGAGTAAAGTTCAACACAATATACAAGTCAAAATACAAATGACAACCTGAGAAGGTCCATGCCTAGCAGAGCCTCTTCATCGCTGACCTCTTCCCGCCCCCAAACTGCTTCATTTCCGATACAAACTCCATGCTCGTTAGCTCCCATTTCTGCACCCCACAACCAGGATGGTCGGCTTAGGATGACTGCGTAGGTGCTCTCCGCTTGCTCAATTTCAATGTAGGTGCACTGAAAGAAAAAGCACAATTCTTCTTAAAATACCAGTTTCCACATGTTCTATTGAATGAAAAGCTTGAAGAAAATATTAACAAAAAATATTCAACAGTGGCCAAACGTGACATCGCCACTGCATGGGCCCAACCTAAGCCCCTGAGTGTCTCCAAATAGCGCCGGGTGTGGATTGGTGTGCCATGCAGGAAAAGCCCTTGTATGAGGTGCTGTGATGTCCCGCTAAATATCGCAGGGTGTGAGGTAAATGGACCAATCAATTGAATTGATTTAAAGAGTAACCTACTGATGTATGCAATTGTTAATTTACATGACGTAGGCGATGAACAAGATCATTGTCGATACTCCTTAAACCCCAATGTATCATGCGATGGTGTGCATATCCAATCTAAATGTGTCAAGCTGCTATTTGTTTGTTTAATGCAAAAATCAATAAAATTGTTTATTTAAAAAAAAATATGTATATATCCAAATTGTAGATTTTTTTTTTTTTTTACAGTATATACACACTATTTTAATCACATTTAAAGTTAGGCTACTATGTGTTTCCCAGACCTCGAACCAAAGAAAAGATGCAAAAGGTATTTGTTAAGGAACGCATTAATACACGGTTTACACATGCTGCCTCAGTTGCCTTGGTGAAAGTCACTGCTCATTTTATTAAAGAAACAAGAAAGAACCCTGGAAGTCTTTAAATGGGCCAATTATTCTTTCTCCATATACACAGTTTTTGTATGGATTCCAGATCCACGAGGTGCATGGTGGAATGATTTGATTTATAGTTCGCTTGAAATTAAAGCAATTGAACCCTGCAATGGCAGAGGTGAAATACGTCAGAACGTAACACACTGTGCTAAAATGTTCCTGGAACCTCCATTCACCTTTTCATTAACAGCCACGAGCACCACAGCAACCCCCCAAAAAGTACCAGACTTAAAAAATAAAAAGAAAGAACGAAATTACAAGGACAAACACTCCTTTAACACCTAAGAGCAGGAACTATCCCATAGGGGTTGCAGGTTAATAACTGACCCATTTATTTTACAGAAGACCCAGGCACCAAAACGGATTTCATTTACATATAAATAAAATAAAGCAGAGATTGGATGATGCTACCTATTGAAACCACAGTAGGATTCAGTAGAAAAGAACTTGAAATCGATGAAAAGCAGGACAGCGTTAGCAATAACAAAGCCATTCAAGACAACAAAGAGCTCTTTAAAAGGGCAGATTCAAGATTTCAAACGGCAACAAAGAATGAAAAAAGCAAAAAATTGGAAATAAATCTAATTTAAAACTTGTAGTCTACCTGTATTTGAAATCTGGATTGGCCACCACCAGACAACAAAAATAGCAAGCACTTCATACAACAAGAACGGCCTAAGAATATATTTATCACCTTCTAAACAATACAGAAGATAAGGATCCCAGCACCCTTTTTAAGAAGAAGCTTGTACCGCGGCAGTTACAAGGAGGAACAGGACAAGGGGGAAATAAGATCACAGTGGAAGAGTACCAACAGATAACCCCATCCTTACCTTGTTGAACTACCCGCTGACTAATAAAGATATACAATTGCTTTCCTTGGATTTAATCATACATTTTGTCAAGATTAACAAACTTCATAATCATGAAATTAGAAGCAGTTGAATGTTTCCAGACGTTGGAACTCAAAGCTTAATTTAAGGAAAAGGAGAACACCTTTCGATGAACACCTCTGGATTTCGGATTCAATCCAACTTTACACCACCAGTTCATGACACTGTCCCAAACAGCTATGTTTAAAAAAAATGGTGCATCTGAAATAGAACACTCGAAACCAATAGTACATACCATATGCATAATTTGAAGGCAACACAACAGAAATAGACAATGTACTCATTACCAAATGCAATGCACACAAAACGTTGGACCATCCATCCGGACAGCCAAATACATCTGGGCGTGCATCAATACTGGATACAATCTCCAAACATATAGACATTCTTCAAACCCTTCATTTTCATAATCCGATCATACCTACTTGACACAGTGGACATCACGAAGGACATAGAAGGCCAGAGTTTTACAAATTAACAAATCCTATTGACAGTAGATGAAGGGTTACTCTACACAAATGTTCCTCCAGAGAAAGCCCTGGAGGTTTTAGAACTGTATGTAGATCAGTGCATCAGACCAAATTGTGTCTCCACAAGCTGCATCCTAAATTTATGTATTTGTGTAAAAAAAAACATATGACCGAGCGTTCTCAGGAGCAGCCCCCAGAATCTGGAATTCACTCCCTCCAAACATTAGAAAAATTCAAAATACAGTAACATTTAAGAGGGAAGTGAAGAACCTCCTGATGGGTAGATTCTTGACATAGGGAAGATTACGGATCATTGATCGGACAAATTGATGCCTTAATACGGAACATCTACGTTAGTAGAAGGGAAACTCACCAACATGAATAGAGATATAGGCTGAACGATGATTTTTGGACTGACGCTATACCTTGAGACCAAGCTGTACCCTTATTTTCTACCTTATACTAATGTGAATATATATATATATATATATATATATATATATATATATACATATATACACACACACACACTCACCTCGTTAAAGCCATATAATCTTCTACCTCATTTATGTGTTTTTAAATGTTTTATTATATATGTTATTCATTAACGTACCTCTTATTGTAAAGCGCTCTGATACCTACGGGTCTTGTTCGCGCTATACAAAACTTTATAATAAATAGATAAATAAATAAGGCAAAACTTCTTTACATTTAACAGGTATTTTTTTCCTACAGACAAAGGTGTGGCAATGGGCTGTTCATTAACCCCAGCATCAGGCCTTTTTGATAAATGACTCAATATGAAGAACGTTGGATTTTCAATAATAATCCATAAATCGCACATAACTATGTAAAGTCCTGCAGGGTTTCTATTGTGCTTGTCCATATACACAGGATGTTGTTAATATGTGGAGAAGCAATGTTGACAACATCCTCTGTACACGGCCAGGCAACATATAAACCTTCCAGGATTTTCAAGAACTGGATCAACAATCGCTCACCACACATACATTCACAACACACTCAGGTACACTCTGAATTCATTTCTTAGATATTTAGATGTCGGAGCTGATGGAGCGGATGGTACGGATTGGAGGCGACCCTTGACCTCTGCTAGGACCGATGAAGAAGTGCGTGGGGCTGTGCCACGGTCCAAGATGGGCTACCAGGGTGAGTCAGGTCCCGGGGGCTGACCCACATGAAGCAAAGTCGCGGAGCGCCGTTGCGCTCCACGTAAAGTGGCCCAAACGGGGTGCCAGAAGCCCAACCTGGCCCCCGGGGACAACAGAGGGCGGGCGCTGTCGCCCTCCCCCCGCTAAGATGACTCTGGGGCCTGGGATCCCAACTTTGAGCCCGACGCTATTGGCAAAGTCAGTGAGCGCCGTGGGGGTACCAGAAGCCTACCCTGGCCCCTGGAGGAATAAGTGTAAGCCAGGAAGCGCCATCGCGCTCCCCGTGAAGAATTCTGGGGCCCGGGATCACCAACTCTGGGCCACTGGTGCCCGGAGTGTGAAGGTGGGGAAATGCCGACGCACTCCCCCGCGGTTAGTCAGGCTGAAGCCTGGGAGTGCCGTCGTGCCTACCCTGAAGAACTGCTGGAGGGGGCCTGGGACCCTCAACCCCGGGCCCCAGTGAAGCCCCAAGGAGGGGTAGTGCAGCCGCACTCCCCGTGGAAGGAGGAAGGTTGGGGGAGTGCCGTCGCACTCCCCCGAAGACCCGCCAGCAAGGAACCGTCTCCAGGTCTAGAAGTGAAACGCTGGCTCCCGCGGACGCACACGAGGGTGCGGGTCGGGCAGGGAGCCAGCCGGAGCAGCCGAGGGTGGGCTCCCTGAGCTACCATCACTCACCTGGGGGTCCAGATGGGGCGTGAGGCTGACAGGGGCAGCATGGCTCTCCCCGAAGCAGCGAGAGAGCCGCTACTATAATATGCATGCCAAGCAGAGAAGCGCCCCATAATGCCTTGCAAGGCCTTCAGAAGCCTCCAAGGAAACCTGGTTATTTCGGAGTGTGGTGGCCCCAGGAAGATAGGGCCACCTCTGTTGGTGTGCCAAGGTGCAGGGGTAGCTGCAGGAGCAATGCAGTCTCCCCCGGCACGACGATGTAAAGTCCCTCCCTAAGTCTCTGGGGGATTTGGAAAAAACAACCCCTCAAGGTCTCAGCCATGTGTCAATATCCTCCTGTGGCTGGAACTTTTGTTCTTCAGCTGGGGGTGTTTATGGGACTGCACCAAGGTGTGAAGGGGCTGAGCTTGGGATGTCTAGAGAAGGGCATCCCCTGGAGGCGAAGAGGTGTATTTACATAGAGGTGCATTCATCTAAAGTGGTTTCTTTTGAGGGACTGTTCATATGTGTAATGTGAAGACATAAGCAAAGTGGGTTTATGTTGCGGGACATTCCTGCTAGGGTGTCTGGCTGTATATGCTTAATCCTGTGATTATAACTGTGATGCCTTTTAGGGGCTTTGACTGCCCTACAGTCTAACTATAAGCTATGATAAGTACCTCATTTAAGTGGTGCCTGAACATGTATTCTTGCTGCTGCGTTAGGTGAAGAAAAACCCAGACTGTTAGCCTCTAAGATGTAGAGGTGTATACTGCATGGTCAGTATGAGATGCTCAGTCAGGGTTATGTGTCACCATGGCAGGTGTGCCCATTTTAAATGCTTGTTGAGATAATGGGGTGGGTCGTCACTGGGATGGTGCCAGTGGGCAAGACCCTCGCTCCAGGTTATGTTCAACCCACTGCATCAGGGGGCAAGATGATGTGCATACATGGGAGTGGTGGTACTAGACCCCCCCCAACCCCCCTTGCGGGAGGGGTGGGAATGTTATGCAATGTCACAAAGTAATTCCAACAGCTTATGTATATTTGTAAATTGTTGCATAGTATTGAGTAGTGTGTGTTTAATAAATGTACTCTTACTTTTATGAAGCAAAGTACAGACTGGACTATCAATTATTGAGTGTTATTTCTTCGTACCTGTAAATGCCGATTACTAGCCGACACCACCTCCCCTGAGTAAGCCTTAGACTGCTCTGCAACGCTAGCCTCTGAGAGTCAAGCGCTACAATAGGGTGTTTGATTCGCAGTGAAGGATAAATGTGACATGTTATTTGTGCAGGCCTCACAGATACTGCCTCGTTTTCCAACACCTACTTTCACAGTAATACAGGTAATGCTTAAAAACAGCCTCCGTAAAGTACACCATTATGTTTCAATTCGTATTTTAAATAACACTGAAAATATATATTTTTGACGATAAGGGCCGATTACGACGCTGCCTGTAAAAGCTCCAACCTTTGGTCGGATCCTTTAGGGCTGTATCGTATCGTAGTGGGCCGTTCAGTTTCCTTTCCAACTGCCTCATTATGATGGAGGCGGTCGGAAAGGAAACAGGACGCCAGTTGTAAACCGGCCTGTAATCTCAAGGGCGGCTCTTTCCGCCCTTGGGATGAAGATCACGGTTTCCGAAATGGTTTTCATGCCGGTCTGCCAGAAAGCGTGGCCGCCTTTGGTGCACTGCCGGTTGGAGGTTGAGGGGGCACCAATAGTGCTCCCCTGTTGATTCCTGCACACTGTGGTACGCACCTTGAGGTGCCTACATGGGGTGCAGGAATGAACCACACCTCCCATTTCACTATGGAAGCAAGCAACTGCCGGTGAAATATAGGAATGCGACTGAACAGTGTTCGCTCACATCCTAATGGGGGCAGTCGGGACCGCCGACCCGGTGTCGGTTAGTCCCATGACAGAGTCGGTGTTGGGCAGAAGTGATTCCGCCAGACATCATAATTAGCCATGAAGTGTCTCAGATAAAATCTCTTTTAAAACGCATTTTTAATTTGCAGGTTCGCCACTATGCATGACCACTGAGTTGGTCATATATTTTGTGCTAGTTGTTGCACAATCATCATATATATATTTTTGATTCAATTTATCTCTCCAGAGTGGCAACATTCATCATGTCAGTCCTCATTCTGATAAAACCCAAGGAAACACGTACAGGGTCGAGATGCACTGACCTCATTGAAAAGAGGGGCAGAGCATTAAGAAAAATCCAGGGCAAAGGAAAATCTTTTTGAACTGGAATTGCTTGCCTCCCCTTTAGGGTCCTATTTTATGCTCTTGACGTCAGCTAACAGAGGGAAAAAAGAAAGAACAGTACTTATGTGTTCCCTTCATGACTGTTGAAGCAGAATGACTGCTCCAAATGTAACCACTTTGAGAAAACTAACATTTTATGCATGCATTTGAGTGATTTAAAAAAGAAAAACATTTAAACAGTGTTGAGTTTAAAACTACAGTGTATTATATAGCTAAAATGTTCTGCACTAAATGGTTGGCTGACGTTGGCCCTAGCTGCAAGTCTAATACTCTAGAAACCATTGAATTAAGACTAAATGCATTTGTTTGATTTATTATTTTCAATTTGCACACCTTTTGCATAAAAAACAAATTGTTCAGGATTAATGTGTACAAATGACGATGCAAGGTCATGTGCTGCCTTTTTATATGCCTAGAATTGCCAAATTTTCTGCAGCCACGTTGTGGTATTTGGGGTGAGGTCTTTTCCCTCATAGACTCGGTATTGTCTGTTTAGCTGCTAATAGGATACGGGAAATTCTCTTCCCCATAAGGCAGTGAAGGGGGTATGTACGCTCCTGAAGTAGACCCAGGAGTATCGATGCAGACCCTTACCCAATGCCGTCCCTTCTATATCTGCCCCTCCCCGCAGCGCCTTGAGACCCTGGCGGGTGTGTAGTGCGCTTTACAAATGCCATGATTGATTGATTGCCATAGTGGCCAAGGCTTAATGCCAGAATCGACCCAGGTGTGGGCAGGACCACATCCCTCCGTATCCTCTCCAGCAGTCCTTGGATCTGTTGCTGTCCATTATATGAATCTGTGCTGGTGCATACTGCCATCTATATGCTATCTTACAGAATGCCTCCCTGCCCTCTGCGTGTTTGGCAAGATTTGATATGTGTTTCTGTGTGAATGGCTCCCCATTGTTTGTCATCTAGTGCCACCCCCAGATTCCCCTCCCAAGCCCTCCTTTATGGAGGGTTCATTTCAGTGGCATTATGGAGCAGGGTGGATTATATATGGGAGATCAAATGATAAGAAGTTGGGAGACTACTGCCTGTATAGGAGGGTGAAGCACCCAGCTTCTAATCTGCAAATAGAGGAACCTCTCTCGCTCCGGTATACGGTATGCTAGTTTGATGTCCTCAAAAGGGCAGATGAGGACCTTATAGAATAGGTCTCTAAGCCGGTAGAAGTTGTTCGCAATCCATGCCTGGAATTGGAAGTCCCTGTTCCCAAGTACTGAGGTAATGAGAGATGGATAGTACGTTATTCCCTAGTAGCGGAAGAGGTAGTTCCAGGCCTGGATTGTGGCCCTCATGATCGGGAAGTTGTAAAGATTGCGGCTTCTCTGGTTCTTGTGGAGCCAGAGGATCTCTGCCAGTAGTCTGGATATCATATTCAGACCTATAAAGCACTAGGGTTTATCCATTTGTTCCTGCAGCTACTCCAACACATATCTCACCTGGGATGCTAAGTAGTGGAGATGGATGTAGTGGATCCCCAGCCCCCGTGTCTCGGGTGGCATGTGCTGGTCTGGTAGCAAAGTCAAGGACGTTTCCCAGCCCAAACAAATAATTAACAAATGTCCGTTAATTGTGCTAGTTCGGTCTTCAGGAGGTGGAGTAGAAGGGCCTGGAACATGTACAATATCTTGGGGAAAGTAGACATTTTGAAGGAGGCTATTCTCCCCATTCAGGAGAGGGCATGGAGGCGCCACGATGAGCGGAGTGCCTTGAGAGATTGCACCAAGTGTTTGAAATTGCTTCTTGCACATGCATAGAGATCTACCGTCAGGCTGACTCCTAAATATGGAAGGAAATTTTGTCCAGGTGAAGGGGGTCTCCGCTTGAAGCTTGTGGAGAATCGACCCGCACCCCCTTTACCCCAGAAGCCACCAAGCGCTTTATAGCCTGCTAGTACCCTGTATTCCTTCTAAATTGGCAGAAGGTTTTGAAAGAACTGGGCCGGGTCAGTCAGGGAGAGCAGGATGTTATCCAAAAATGGCAATATCTTGAAGGTATCCTAGTGGAAGGGGACACCCTATGGTCTCGGATCCTCTGCAGGAGAGGCTCCAGGTACAGAGCGAAGAGCATAGGAGGTAGTGGGCACCCTTGTCTGGTGCCCTTTTGAAGCCAGACCTTCTTTGAGTTGATGCCACAGACACTAGCTCTGGCCCAAGGAGAGTTGTAGAGTGCGTCAATCTATTCCGGAAGCTGGTACCAAAGCCGCCTTTGCACAGGGTATCCTCCAATACAGACCTTTTGATCTAGTCAAATGCTTTCTACCCATCGAGGGAAAGCATGATCCTATCTCTGTGGCACTTCCAAGCCAGATCTATAACGTGGAGAGCTCATTTGGTAGAGTCGCTGGTGGATCTAGAAGGGACAAAACCTGGTTGGTCCGCATTTATCAGATTAGGAAGGTAGGCTTTTAGACGAGTCACAAGGGTTTAAGCCATTATTTTGGTTTATATGTTCAGGAGGGAAATAGGGGATAGGATTGGCATTAGGTTGGTCTTTATCCGGCCTGGCTATTAAGGAGATCGTGGCTTCTGCCATTGTCATGGTCAGCCCGCGAGTTCGCGAAATATGTTGCGATGTTTTCACTTTATTTTCACATTCCATCCCACCGTTTCTTAATATCTTTTTTATCGCTCTACAAACTCCTTAAATATACAATTCTATACTTATAAAGCATACATGTCATTTCATCCACTGATATCCTAGTCATGTATTTCAGCCAATAGTTAGGTCCAGTATTTCCAGTTACCATATATACACTTCCCAGTCTCCGACCATGCTTTATTATCTTCTTAGCTGGATATCTCTTATATGACAGCCTGAAATCTTGGAAAACTATTTCAATATTTTCCATTGTTATCCTACATGGAATTGAAACTGTAGACCCTAACACACAGTTGGTAAAGCCATTTGTTCTGCCAAATCTTATCAGAGAATTTCTGAGCCAATCTAGAACTTGATGAACATATCACACTCTGAGCAACTGTGTAAGGAAATACCTCTTTTTGCATGATCACCCCCAAAGTTGTGGACTGATGCTGCAGGCTATTTCGGCTGAGAGGGAACTGAGGTCTGCTAACCAGATCTTAGTGCCAGTGATCTAACCCCTAACAAAGTACATGTTGAATTGGCAACCCCCAAATGGCATGAGCTGCCTTAATTATAGGCCATAAGACATCACCTCAGGGTTGCATCACTGGTTGTGCCACCCTGTGTGTGACCAAGTACAATATGGCTCTTGGCCTGCTACTGCAACCAGGAAGCGCAGTTTTAAAACTGCTAGTTTAACTTTTCCATCTAAACCAATGGCAAAGCCCCATTTCACTTAACAATATATGCAAGTCTCCCCTAAGGAAGGCCTATCATGCCCCAAGGCAGGGAGCTGTATATATTAAGTAGGACATATATTTTGTATATGTCCTAACAGCAAAACTTCACAATTGTGGGTTTTTGCTGTGGGAATGTTAGTATACTCATTGGCTAACACAGAGTTACCGGGTGACCACTCAGCCCAGATAACTTCTGAATGGGACTACTAAAATGGGTACTTCAAGGTATCAATTTAATCGTGGCATTGAACTCGAAAAAGAAACTTTTCGAAAGTTGCCACTCTGTAGCCCAGTTTGTCCAGTGGCCTCACATGGTTGCTGGACACCAGGCAGCTTACTGCCCCTCCTGGGGAGTAGTGTGAACAACCCCCAAGTTTAGGAGCAATGGTAGCCTAGTACAGAGGGAGGTGTTACCTCCCTCTTGCAGGAAGCCACTCGGGGTGTTGGCCACCTTTTGTGGGTAAATGGCGATCACACTCCTGAGGGGTATCCCCTTTGTTCAGGTAGACATGCTGGCGGCAGGAACAGAGAGAGGAAAACAGTGCCCAAACTGGTTTTCCCGTGGATGTGTAGCCCAGAGGTAGCCATACCTCTATGGTGGGCTACCAAGCTCCTCACAACTAAGGAAGGGTTAAGATATCTAGGGAGTGGGAAGAATGGAGCACCCTGGGATTGCTAGATGCCACACATTGCCAAAAGTTGTCACAGGGTGGAAGGGATCCTGGCAGCCCATTAGTTAGTGACTGCATCATCCCCCCCAAGACACTTACTGGGCATAAATATGGCACTCTGAACCTCTGATCACGCTGGAACTGGAGAAAGGACCGAAGAGGGACTGCCCTGCTGACCCCTTGAACTGGCAAAAGAGGCTGCACCGTCTACTGGACTGCACCTGCCGCACCTTGGGATAGCAAAAAAACAAGACTGTGCCTGTGGATCCTGGTTCAAAGAAAAGACACTCCTGAGCCCCAGACCAAAGAAGTGACTGCAAGGGTCAGTCAGATGCCCTCCTGAAACCAGGGCCATCAAAGGTGAAGTAGCCCAACTCGGCAAGTCAGTAGCCACTTCTGGAGAATCGCCACTGACCGCCGCCGAGCACCCCAAGAAATTTAATCTTGGTAGGCAAAAGGTGCACTTGAGTATGCCAGACCCGGGAATGTCGCCTGAGTACAAATTGGTCGCCCAAGAGGGACACTAGCCTCCAAAGGATACTGATGGACCCGTTGTGGACAGAGACCGGTAGTCCAACAGCAGCTGGACTTCTATTCACTCTAAGAGGACTTGGAGAAACCCCGACCTTTGTGACCAAAGTCGTGTCACTTGACCTGTGGAAGGAGCAGTAACTGGAAGGACACCCCATCTACCGCACAGTTCCCAGGGCATACTTGAGCATCCTCCATCTCCTGCATTCAAAGCATCTGGACCACTCCGTTAAAGTCTGTGGTGTAAAGCTCAGGAATGGATTTGAAAATGCTTTGGCAACCAGGTAACTGTCTAAATACTCCTTAGTGGCACCCCTGACCTGTTCCCTGCCGGATTAGGTCACCCTCGTCAGCCAGAGTAGGCGAACACAACTTTTCCAAACTTTCCAAACTTTCCGGTTACCAATGCTTGGTTGCAGTGGTGACTAAAAGAACTAAGATTTAAGTTTACTTAAAAAATCTATATCTCAGGAACCCTACGGCGGATATTGCTCATCTTGGCCTCTAAAAATTCATAAAAATATCTATTTTTATAAATTGGTGCCGGATTTCTTTCGCATTGTGTAACTTTCTTATTTCATTGTTTGCTGCTTCTTAATGTTTAACACTAGTTCCTGTGTTTAAGCCTTGCTGCTCGAAGCCACAGCTACCCGGAGATGAGCCAAGGGTTTTTCTAATGAGCCTGACTGGACCCAAGAAAGTTTAAGTGTATTACACGGTAAGGTTGCACAAGCATACCATATAATACACCCAAACCCTCAAAAACTGCATGTGCTCCCCTCAGTTCATTAAATCGGGATTTGCTAGAGTGCCCTCCTACATCTAAAAGAAACACTATTAATTAATTCCCTGCTTGGTTTTTGCATAGATTAGAGTATGTACATGGTTTATACGTCTTTTGTTGCATTTTACTGTATTTCATCATTTTAGCGCTTTCCCATCTCTTGTCCCAAAGTATTTTGAGATCAGGAGTCAGTGATTTGGATTCTAAGATGCATGGATTAGACAAGACTGTTGGTAGCAGTGTTATCTGCTAGAATTGAGAAACAGTTTCATATGCGATACCCAGTTTGTGTGCTCAAACCCTGAAGAAGTGGCATACGAATGCATTTTATGAGCATGGCAGAAAGAAATGAAGGGTTAAAATAGGCTTGCAAGAAGCATTTGCAAACCATTTAGGGTTAAAGCCTTGCAGGTACTAGAGTCTTACTTAAGAGATAGTTAAGGGATTTTATAGCTCTGGAAGGACTCTGGAAGGACAGACTTTTTCTTAGCAATTCATTCTATAGTGAGCATGTCTACGTTGAGAAGAAGAAACTGCCTCTGCAGGTTATAAGGAATATATGAATTAACAGCAGTAGGGCCATTCTTGATAAGAGGTTGAGTTGTTTTTTAAACTGCATGGTGTGCGTTTTGATTGTAAGAAACCAGGTGCCCACCATTGGATCTTTCAATGATCAATGCTGAGAGCTTTGAAAGATAACCTTCCGGCCACTGAGAGACAGTTGTTGAAAATGGCAATGTATATGCACATAAGCGGCGTTCATTTGTGTTCACTGTACCCCTTGTTGTAAGCAGAACGGATATCGCGAAACACTGACTGTGTTATCCCGCCAGCATAGACCCATGCACACACGTACACGACAGCCATTTTAGGTACCATGGTCTCCCTGTTCACGATCGATCGTCAGCGCACTTCCCTGACCCTGCAAGCATCCCCCATGCACCCTGGCTGCCCCCGCTCTCACATGCACAAGTCATGAACCCTCCCCTTCCGCATGACTCTGTCTCTGGGAATCACACCCCGTGCCTGACCAACACCTCCTTTCCTTCCATGAATACCCCTCTTTTGATAAACCCTTCCTCTACGCTCGATTGTCCACACCGATCCTTCCTTTCATGAATATCTCTCCTTTGAAGACCCCTTCCTCTGAGCCCGATTGTCTGCACGGACCGCTGGTCATCCCTTAGCCTGAGGATACAGTTTATTGCCCACTACTGTATGCACTCGCCCCTCTTCAAAGGAGCTACTATTGATCATGACCTCCCCACCCCCTGAGATTCGATCAGGCGCACACATTCCAAAGGAATCGGCGGAACACTCAGCTGCGTGATAGCCCCCTCCTATTGTATGGGGGGGGTGAGGACCTCTACTGTAGCCACGTGTTGGAATGAGCCGGAACTGGGGGGTACCGGGGATGTCTTTTTCATTACTTCACAATGTCTTTATTGTAATAAAGAGCGGTCACATGTCGTAAACCAGTGTATAAAAGGCCAGGCCTCAGAGAGGCTGTTAGAGAGCACCTCCTGAAGACACTATGCGAGTGTCCGAAATGACAGGCTCTCCTCATGAGAAATAAAACTCTGTTCTTGTTTTCCTGCTTCCAGCGCCCGTCTCTTTATTTGGTAATTGTTCAAGATGGGAACTAAGAGGCGTCCTGCGCCAGCAGCCTGGGCATCAGGTGTGTTATGGGCTGACTTTTCCACAATTGGCTTCCCAACGCGGGGTCCATCAGCGACATAAGGTCCGGTAAGAGAGGTCCAGACGATGGGGTGAACATCTAAACGATTGGAGTATACCTGCCTTGAGAGGGCCCTCGTCCGGCTGCCGATTGAATGAACTTCACCGATTCCGAACGGACCTCTCTCAAGTGACCTACTGTCCTGACTGGAATCCCACAGGAATGCTGCGGTAAAAACATGGAGGAAGAGAACGATCGGGCGCTGGAAAAGGGAAGGCGAAGAATTGCCCACACGGTCCGGTCCGGGTAAGGTTAAGTAGGACGTCTTTACGTCCGATTGGTAGGATGGCTTTATCCATCTGATTGATTGATTGATTGTACTTGAAGTATTGGTTCTCTTTGAGACATTTTCTATTTGCAAACAGCGATGAATAGGAACGTTTCTCTCTCTTTGCAAATAGTAAAGGATAGGTAATGCAGACTTTTGTCCCCCATTGTAATCAGTCATGCCTATCTTTCTCACCACTGATTGTTTGTTATCGATTTTTATCGATTATTGCTCTTTGAGATATTCCCTGTCTACAAACAGGGAAGAATAGAAATATTCTGCCCCCCTTTGCAGATAGTGAAGGATAGGTAATGCAGATTTTTGTCCCCCATTGTAATCCGTCATGCCTATTTTTTCTACCCACTGATTGATTGATTACTTGGACATTTTATTGTTCAAGGAATAGTTCGTTCGAGGCATTCCCTGTTTGCAAATAACGTAGAAAAGAAATATTCTGTCTAATCTTTGCAAGTAGTGAAGGGTAGGTAATGTGGACCTTTGTCCCCCGTTGTAATCTGTCATGCCTATCTACTCCCCACTGATTGGTAAACTAGTTCCACCCGGACCATTTATTAGAGGTAGGTCATCTGGCTCGACCGGAGGGCACCCCTAATAAAAAGGACATATGCAACAATAACGAAGTAATCACTGTATCCTGTTAAACAGAAACTTTAGCATGAAACATGCTAGAAAAAAAATAATAATAAAGAAATAGAAAGAAATAAGAAAGCAAAATCAGTAGGCCACTGATGAGTTTTTGATTTCGCTACAAATAGGAAAACGTTAGAAATAGCTCACGATAAAATACATGATTTCGCTAGAAATAAGAAACGTTAGAAATAAGCCCGTAATAAGAAACATGAAAATGGTGAGAAAAGCCAAGCTTGACATCGCGACGGCCACGAGGCAACTAGGCTTCGCCACCCCTCACTGCTCCAAACATGTCTGTCCCACCGCCTGCCACGCCCCAATAACGGTAACATGAGATAGATACAAGTCAGCAGATACCTACCCCCATTCTGGAAACTCCCGAAGTGCAACAGGTTCGCGGCTACGCCCATCCGGAAGACGAGATCTTCGGCACGTGTAGGGCGGGTCCTGCTGCCAGCCGTCGGCCGGGGAGATCGTCGCATAAGGTGGGCCAGAAGAGGAGCCGAGGCCGACGGGATCCGGGCGTCCCCTCCTCTTCTTTCTTCAATAATGGCTGCGACAACACGGGGGGGATGTCTTGCTCATGCCATCGACCCCCCCCCCCCTTGTATCCCCTGGTCCAGCCTCGGCTTGGTATGAGCTCCCCGTTCGGCCATGGAGCGGCGCCTTGCAGGCCACCGGGGGGGGGGATGTCTTGCCTATGCCTCCGACCCCCCCCCCCTCTCATCACTTGGTCCGGCCATCATGAATGTCAAGGCCGAGAAAAAAAAAACGGCATGGGGTGCGCTGGGAGGGAGAGGCGGCGCGAAGGAGCCTCTCCCACCTCCCCAGGTGGAGGCACCCAGTGGCACCCCCAACGCTCCACTCACCCGACAAGGGTTCGTCCACTCTTGTGATGCAGTGACTGCTGGAACTCGTAAAATGGCGGTCGACCCTGTAGGAGCGGGCCCGGCGTGAAGGGATGGCCTGGTTGCTTGTTAATTAAGAAATGAGTCCCACAATCAGAAGTGTTCTCCTTGACTTTGAAGATTCTATAAGAGCCACGGGGGCCCCCGACCCCCGCAGACACCCCTGATGGGGAATGACTGCCATGACTGCCTGCGGAACGATGAAAATGTAGCCGCGAGACGTCGGCGCTCCCATGCTGGCACCAGCCTCAGTTTGAATGACTAAAATCCTGCAGACTACAGGTCGGATCAGTTCCGTGAAAACCCAGTATGACCCGGTAGAAAAAATTGTTGCCTCCCTCCCCCTTTGACTGATGGTTCATACCGCCGGTCCTTTCTGTTGCCCTTTAACGGAACTTTTGGACTGCCGAAAGAGGCTCTGGGCCAACCACGAGTTGGTGGAGATTTTGACTATGCCTGATCTGCCTGGCTGCACCCAAAATGGCGCCGGTACAAATGAAACTTTCAACTCCTTGTTGTACCCCGATTGCTCAGCTTTGGTGTCATGAGATATGTATGCAGTTTTTTTAAAACACATGGATTGATATAGGATGTGTACTGATTATATGTTCGGACAATGAATTGATATGGGATGTGTACTGTCAGTTCGGACAATGAATTGATATGGGATGGGTACTGATTATGTGTTCGGACAATGAAGGACAATGAATTGACATGAGATGGGTACTGATTGAACATTCGGACAATGAATTGTTGTTAAGTTTTGGCGCATCATGATTATTGAAAGTTCGAATTTCAACACTTATGATACTCGCCCACACTGAAGTTTCGATATGATTTTATTGCACTTGTCGCACTTTTTATTATGAAATCAACGACCACCGACTCCATTAGGTTTTCCACTAATAAGTATCCCCACATGTACAGTTCCAGCCCGCTCCGTGGCCGGCCCACGGAGTTGTAGGCCCGTATTTGTGCACCGACATTCTTATTAAAGATTTTTGGAAAAAGCAAACGTAGTTGTCACGCGTAGATTGGTAAGTTTCGAATAAATGACCACTATTTCCGATATAACTAAAATACAGGTGAAATGGCTCAGCTCGATTAGTTAAGGGTTAAAAAGTATAGTACGCAGAAATATTGCAAATATGAACGGTCCAGGTTTTTGTTGTATGTGTTTCTCATTTTTGTACAGCCTAAAGCAACCGCTAAAGATCCTGGTATTTAGCCTATACTTTATATGCTACCTGTATCAGGAAAGTTGTTTTAAATGCCCCTAAGTCTGAGGAAAATGAAATTTTGCCCGACCAAGATGCCCCCTACGTGTACCCTATGTTACATGTATGTGCATGTCACCCATGCATATTTCTCTTAGTGGCCTGAATCACAAGGCCTCTGCAATCACGTCCTGCATTAAGGTGCCTGTCATCAAGTTTCCCAAACGTTAAGCTAACATGAAGGCCCATGTATTTGCATTGTGCACTTTTAAATAAATATCGTAATGAACCCTTTTTGTGGTTCAGTCTGAGCCACTTTCTGAATCAGGGTTTTCATGACTCCTGACACACTGAAAGCTGCAGTTACGTATCTCTGACCTCGCATACTTCTAGCTCAGCCGAGCAAGGGTTGCCAAGACAGTATATTTTGCTTAACAGTTATCTGCATGCCCGGTGAAAAAGGTAAACAGAACCCGTCTGCTGAGATAGGGCCCAGCTTTTCTGTCTCTGTTTAAATGAAATTACAGTACTTGCATCTGTAGAAAGCTCACAGCCCCCATGTAATGAACGAAGAAATATATGCTTTTTCTGATTCTTAGTGATGAGCAACCTTTGCTTCAGATAATACATCCCCTGACTTAAGATATCAGTTAGTACCAGACGTGCTGGTCGCCTTGACACTAAAGATCTCTCTACTAGACTGAAAGTCAGCTCTCCTCCCAGTTACACGTCAATTGCACGTCATGCTCAAGTTGCACGCACAAGTAGGGCAAAGTTCCAGCTAGCTATCCGACTCCTCCTCTATGTAGCCACCCACCTATCACCCACCTGTGACTCATCAAGTGTACACCCTCATGCACGCCCACATGCTCTTATCTCTCTTTCTTTCTTGCTCTGCCTGGAGCGCTCCTCCCTATGTACAAGGAAAAATGTATATATGTGTTCTCTGTAAATAATGTTAGAAGACCCTTCCTGAACCTCAGTGGTGATGGAACAGATTCTCCCTTAACTCGAGTTATTGGAATAAAGCCCTTTTAACTTGGACACCACGGACTCTCTGCCTCTCATTTGATACATGTTAATGCCTAGAAATTATGCCAGGGTAATATTTTATTTACCACATTAATCTGGCGCCCGAACAGGGACTATCCCTTTCCCCACGCGCCGGCGACGTAGGTCCAGCCTTTGCCCCCTTCTACAGCCGTGACGGACTTTAAGTGTACACGTCATCGGGATTTCCCGCTACTCCCTCAGGCCCAGGAGGAGGACGGACTGCGACCAGGCGTCCACACGAGGCGGTGAGGATTGCGGATCATCCCAACCAGAGCCCACCCGTGAGAGAGCAAGGTCCGAGGTTTCTGAGGCCCACCTGTTCCAAGGCGCAAGCGTAGTATCAAGTTTCCGAGGCCTTCAAGTTCTGCTTCCCGGTGAGTACCACTATGGGGGATGCATCAAGTTCAAGACGGGTTCATTTTATATGAACACGGTCAAGACGGGTTCACGGTAAAACGTGAGCACGGTAAAGACGTGCCTCATTTCCATGAGCACGGTCAAGACGGGTTAGTTCACACGAACACGGTCAAGACGGCTCCACGGTAAAACGTGGGCATGGTAAAGACGGGTTCACGTTATTCGTGAAAACGGTAAAGACGGGTTCGTTCACACGAGCACGGTCAAGACGGGTCCATGGTAAACGTGGGCACGGTAAAGACGTGTCTCATTTTTGAGACCGGTATGGTTGTACTGTATTCCAGTGCATATAGTTTTTCAAGTACATGTTTAGTTCTCTGTATTGGTTTAGATCATGTTTGTTTTAATGTTATGATGTTTTAGTGTGAATGATTGTTGATTGTTTCAGTCTATTTTTGTGTATTGTATTTCCATTGTGTTGGTTTCAAACATGCCACTGTTTTCAAAATTGCGGCATATAGGGACCAGAAAAGGTATACTAGAAGAGTCAGTTAACATCCCGCCTAGAGACACACCTGGTCATTATATGTATAATAAGCATGGATTAGACGCCATCTTGTTTTTAGATTTATGGGTAGACTATACAAAGGACCTGGAGGAAAAGTATAAATGGCCTATCTCAGGAACATGGGATTCAGAATGCATTATGAGAGTAGAGGAAGCGCTATGGAAAAGGAAGTCAAGACCCTCTCAGAAAGATGCCATTGAATTGTGGCGCAAAGAGTCACACAGGAGAACAGAGAAAGAATTCAATAAAGCAGAGAGAACTAAACAAGCAGAGGAAAAAGCCAAAGACAAAGAACTGCGGGAGGAGGGGGAACGGGTCAAAACAGAACAGGCTGATAGAGAAAGAAATGCCGTCGTTACTGGTATTTATCCCGTCCTCTCAGAAGAACTAGCTAGAGTGACCACCTCAGAAACACCCAGTAGGTCGCGAACGCCACCACCTGTACCCTTTAGAGTATGTAGAAATGAGGCCGACTGCATCAGAGGCTTTTATTTCCTCCTATCTAGAAGAGCCCGCACCGGACTACGTAAACGCAGATTTCCCTCTGCCCCCATCGGCCATATAAGTTTACTGTGGAGTTCCTTGTAAATAGCTCCTTGTAAATATGGTTTATGAAGAGCATGTCATTATTTTAACTTGTTGAGTTTCTTGTGAATATGGCTTGTGAATAGCGCCATGTGGTTATGGTTTGTGCAGAGTATGTTATCATTACGTTAGGCAGGAGAGAGCTGGATCTCTTTCAAGTGCTTGGAGAAAACGTTTTGAAGATGTGCGTACGTGTTATGGGATACCGTGGAGAGATGAGTTCATGACTTTTCCATGTACTGCAGTCATTGGGGAATGATTGTGCTTCAGCTGCCAAAGGGTTAATATCTTGTATTGAGAAGGCAGTATTTGTTTTAACATGCTGTTTAACATGCATGGTTATGTGAGCTGACACTAAAAGTCAGTGAGTGGTTAGATGAATGATGGTTCGATTTAACTTTTTCATTGGTTGCTGGGTCTGCCTATGTGCTTTGTCAGCTTGCTGACTGAAATGGTAACAGCTTGCATGGAGAGTAAAGAAGTGTTCATTCTTGGAACACTTGATTTAATGTGTTTGACTCAGAGGTCGGTAAGTTGTAAATTAAACAAGTCGGATTGAGTTAAGGGTTTGCACGGAGGGTGGTTTAATGTTTTCACGGTTTCACGGTTGAGAAGAGAATATAAAACAGACCCATCATAGAATGTGCTTTTAATTAGTGTAATGCAACCGTGTGTTTTTTTTAAAATAAGAAATGTGTTCTACAAAATATGCATTATTATTTTTCCCAATGCAAGCTGCCCTTTAGGATAGCGTGTGACAGTTAATAAACTCAATTAGAAAACATGGCTTTTTGAAAAATGATGAATCTGGCCCTTTTAATAGGTAGAATAGAAGAGCTTGCACACTTAATTATGAAAATCTTGGTTATGCAGTGCAAAATTATGGTGTTTCACATGTTATTTTCAAAAAGTAAAATGTGGTGTGTTTCCATGCCATATTGTTCTGTTTCTTTTTTTCCTTTGCAGCTAGTAACAATATTTTATGATATAATTATTTTAAAATGCTAGCATGTGTCTAGGTTACTAAATAGAAAATATGTCCTTATTAATTACTGATTTTAGGAAGCTTTTTATCACGTTTTAAATTTGCTTCAGTTAAGTTAGAGAATGTTGGTTAGCTCTCTGGCCTGGGTACAGATATGTTTTGAATTACAAAGAATGTGTTTTTTCGACCTTGAGGTGGCCTGGCTCCCAGGGAAAGATATTTTGTGAAGGGAGGGCTTTTCCCTCTTGGAGAGCCGAGCAGTGCCTGTCTTGTTATTATTGGCCATACTCCAATTCCTTTCCGCGTAGAAATGTTTATATAAGGAGGGGGTCAAGTTGCTCTTCCTTACAGTCAGCACTGAAAGCTTCATTGTCTTCAGATGAGGCATGCTTGCAAATGAATAGTTTTTCCCTCGTAGTGTAAACAGAATAATTGGCAGGAGTTTCGCTCTTGCACTGAGTCCTAGCATTTACAGTCAAGCATTAAAAAGACAGCTGGACAGTATTTATATGCCTACCAACACAGCACTGATACAGTACATAGACGACATCCTGATTACAGCACGTTCAGAAAAAGAATGCGAAAATGCATCACTGACAGTTTTACATTTTCTGGCTGACAAGGGGCACAAGGTGTCCCCTTCAAAGTTGCAATTCTGTGAAAAGCAAGTGGTGTACCTTGGACACTTGCTTTCCAAGGAGGGTAGACAGCTAACACAAGAACGTATACAGCTCATTGCTAACCTTTCACAGCCCAAGACACAGAAGGAGGTACGTGCTTTTATTGGCCTCACTTCTTACTGTAGGCAATGGATTCCCCAGTATGCATATCTAGCCAAACCACTCATACAGTTAACTACACAGGAGGCAGCCACTCCGACTGTCCTCCCTTGGACACAAGAACACACCTTGGCATTTGAGGAATTAAAAAGAGCATTATGTCAAGCGCCAGTTTTAGCGACTCCATGTTACAGTAAACCTTTTATGCTTTTCGTAACTGAACGAGATGGAACAGCGTTATCTGTCCTCACACAAGATCAAGCAGGAAAACACAAGCCTTGCGCTTATTTTTCTAGTACACTAGATCCAGTGGCCCAGGCTCTGCCTGCGTGCCTGAAATCAGTTGCAGCAACAGCCCTAGCCATAAGACAAAGTGACTCGATAGTGTTGGGTCACCCTCTGACAGTACAAGTACCACATTCAGTAGAAGTTCTCTTAAACAGGACACAGACACAACATTTGACTGTAGCAAGACTGACAGGATATGAACTGACATTATTTCAACCACACATAGAGATCAGACGTTGTAATATTCTGAATCCTGCAACACTTTTGCCCTCAAGTACAGTAAATGCACCACCACATGACTGTGTGGAAGTAATGAATATAGTGACGAAACCAAGACAAGACCTGACAGATATTGCACTTCCAGACCCAGACTTAACGCTCTATGTAGATGGATCATGCATGAGAACTAGTGCAGGAGAATTAGTAGCAGCATATGCTGTGACCACTGCTACTAAAGTCATAGAGACACAGAAAATAGACACACTATCAGCACAAGCAGCAGAGCTCATCGCTCTGACACAAGCCTGCATAAGAGCTAAGCACTTGAAAGTAAACATTTATACTGACTCACAATATGCTTTTGGCGTTGTTCATGATTTCGGGGTCTTATGGAGGGAGAGAGGTTTCTTGACCTCCCATGGGACCAAGATCCAGCACGGCCAGCTCATTCAAGCCCTGTTGGAAGCAATACATTTACCTACAGCCATTTCTATCCTGAAGTGCAAAGCTCACACCAAAGTTACAGACACCATTTCCCAGGGTAATGACCTGGCAGACCGAACAGCTAAACTTACAGCCCAGACAGCCCAGACATCAACAGACACGACAAGGACAGAGGTACCATTACTAACAACATGTATGACAGTCAGGGATCCCACTCAAGATGTACTCGACATACAGACACATGCCACTGCAGATGAGATAAAGCAATGGACTGAACAAGGAGGGGTCCAGACTGAACAAGGTTGGATGACTAAGGGAAAAGGTACATGGTTTCTTCCAGATTCTATGGTATAAGTAATCATAAACACAGCACATAGTCCAGCACACTTGGGAGAAAAGGCAATGATAGACAGCTTACAGAATATTTGGTTTAACAAGCACCTGCGTGCAGCAGCGAAACAGAAAGTACGAACATGTATGATCTGTTGCCAGTTCAATCCAGGTAAAGGCATTCCGGTGGAACAAGGCGGATTTCATCCTCCTGACCACCCTTTTGAGGTTCTCCAGATGGATTATATCCAAATGGACAGATGTAGAGGTTACAAGTATGTCTTGGTAGTTGTGTGTGCACTATCTAGATGGACAGAAGCATATCCAGTTCCAGATTATACTGCTGTGACAACAGCCAGGCAATTAGTGCGCAAGTACTTCGCCAGGTATGGATTGCCTCGGGTCGTATATTCCGATAACGGACAGCCATTCTCCTCTGAATTAATGAAACAAGTGTCTCTTCTGTTAGGATATACATGGAAATTCCATTGTGTAAGACACCCTTAAGCAGCAGGCCTTGTAGAAAGACATAATCAGACAATTAAGACAAAGCTTGCTAAGATATGTGCAGAAAAAGGCGTGGATTGGATGGTAGCCTTGCCGGTTGCCCTCTTTTACATGCGTATGGTAGCCCATTCCAGAACAGGCCTATCTCCGTATGAAGTAGTTTTCGGTAGACCGCCAAATATGTGGGGTACGCCTATGCCTAAAAGAATAACTGATGTTGACAGTAACATGCTGACAGATTACCTGGCTTCCTTGATGTCTGCACTACTCTCTTGTCGTTCACAGGTTGCTGCCGCCTTCCCTGACAACACCCAGGTCAAGGAGCATGCCATATCACCAGGCGATTTTGTATGTGTCCGGAATTTTGATCGTTCAAGCCCCCTCGAGCCTCGCTGGAAGACCCCGAAATTAGTGCTTCTTACAACAAGGACCGCGCTGAAGGTGGAGGGACGCAAAGGATGGATCCACGCTCAGCACTGTAAAAGATACTTTGGACAATCTGGTACTTTACTAAAAGATACAGACACTAAAGACAATACAGACTTTGCGCCGCTTGCGCCGCCTGCGCCGCCTTTGCTAGAAAAGACTCCACAGCAGGAGTATAAATCTAAGTTAAGATCTAGTAAGTCAGACGTAGTTTAATTGTTTAAGCCCACCCGGTGGTGAATCGGTTAGACTAGATTTCTGACATGTATAAGATCATATACGAGAATAGTAAAAAGAGCGAAAAGAAAGCTAAATACTGCAAGCTATTACGCAGTAGATGTATAGTTACTTTGATCATTCTTTTTATTCTGTGCATTGTTATAATCTGTGTCAGTTTATTACTACATGTTTTCTTTCCTATTTCCTCACATATACACTCTTCCAGTAACAGCACCATAGAGCATACATTTAGTGAACTGCCACCTCATGAATTGTCATATCGACTTGCATTGCGTAACAATACCTTTATTCGAATGTTACACCATTCTCACCAGACCAGCAATGCGACTGATTGCTGGGTATGTGGCCAACTGCCTCCTTATCAAAAGACGAAGGGAGTTCTGCCCTTCTATCCTCTACCGTTCTCACACAATGGTTCATGTGGAGCATGGTTTGCCTTAATGACCTCAATAGATAGAAAGTACATAGCTTATCCAGGTGGCTGGATATATGGAAACCTGAATAAAGTAATGAATGAAGCATGTTTTCCAGACAAAGACGGATATCCCCAAAGGAAGGGAACCGATCTAGAGAATAAAGAGTACGAGCAGGGAAATGCATCCGTTATTTTATAATGTTAAACGTTCAGCCCAAGCAAAATACAGGTCCACCGTTTTAGAGAAATATGCATGGGTGACATGCACATACATGTAACATAGGGTACACGTAGGGGGCATCTTGGTCGGGCAAAATTTCATTGTCCTCATTCCCTCCTTGTCCCCTACTTAACCCTTCAGGATACATCTATATTCATGAGACCGTATAGTTGATCATACAGCATCATTTGTTCATCCTTAACCCTTTGTATACTTGGATGTGGAACACATGCAGTTGCACACAGCCGCAAAGAGAAGGGCCACACTGCAGACAGAGACAGCAACCAAATATCATAAGTAGGATCATTCCTAGGAAGGACAACACTTTCCATCCCCAAGCAGATATCACACCCCAGAGCCAACTGGACCAAGTCCATGTGCCTGGGTCTTGATGTATGACATGAGCAATCTTGTGGAGCGACTTGAGCGACTTGTGGATTTTATTTACCACAAGTCGCCCCGAAGGAGTGCCACCTGACCCCCCTAGTACAAACGACAACGACCCCGTACCACTGTAGGTTATCCCTCTTCCTCAAAGGAGAGCACGAGCTCGCCCCCCCCCACTTTACACCGACTGCCCTTTGTTCTGACCCCCCCCCCCTGCACACGATCCGTAATACCACACTTGGGCGACCTATGCTATCCACAGGCTTCCGATAATAATCTCTCCCACACTAAACGGTCCACCTGGGCTTAAACGCCAAGTTGGCAGAGACTG
The DNA here is from genome assembly GCF_964261635.1 of Lissotriton helveticus. NCBI lineage: Eukaryota > Metazoa > Chordata > Amphibia > Caudata > Salamandridae > Lissotriton > Lissotriton helveticus. The sequence goes on from NC_136061.1 coordinate 1,021,737,738, forward strand.
CATCCCGTGGAGATAGGCCGAGTATGTAGTAAGTAAAAGCCTTTTCGGGTTTATGCGCGTTAATGTGTTTTAAATGCTGCCCCCGCCCCCCTTCTTTTTCCCTCTTTCTGCAGGTCACATCGGAACGTCGATTAAAGTACGAAAAAATGGTGATCTAGCGGACGAAGAGATGGAAAAAGGGGTTTGATTATGGTGCCTACACACGACGAGCAAACAATGACTATTTCTCTCCCTGAACTTAGCGCTTGGGAGGACAGCCTGAAGCGGAAACTACAAAATATGACTTCGCTTGGCACCCCGAATAATACAACCAAGAATGACGTGCACTAATGAATAAATTCCTACGTTTAACTAAATAGGGAAAGTTTAAGGAATATTCCGAGGTGAGGTTTACCCAAGTACCCTCCGCCTGGAGGACTAGGAATGTTGCCAATGTTTAAAATCTACTACCTCCTTTTCGCACCCTCATAGACATGAAACTCAAAGCTGCCCCATTGTGCTCCCAACTGACACCCACTGTTGCCTCAGCCTGGAAACACATTTGCTAAAAAAAAAAAAAAAAAATGATTCGAAAATCCCACCGTGAGCATTAGCCCGACCAGGTTAGTTCTTGACCAATTGGCAAAGGTGTAAGTGTGTGCAACCAAAGCCACCGGTGAAGGCAGCCGACGATAAAAGAGAAGAAAAAGGTCAAAAGAGCTTAGGATGCTAAGGATGCACAGCATACAGGAAGAGATCATTTTGGCCAATAACTGTTCTATGTTTTGTCTTGGATTTTTGTATGTAATACATGTACTGTCTCCCCGCCTGAGTTTGTGTGTACGTAATGTATGGATCTACGTCGTCCCTCTGCCTGTGTTTCCGTATTACTTGACCCCTGCTGTTCTGTGTTGTGTGCGCACTAAATGGCCTATTATTGTGTGTGTCTCTCCCTCTCCCTCCCCCCTCTCCCCCTCTCCCCCCTCCTCTCCCTCTCCCCCTCTTCCCCCCCCTCCCCCCTCCCCCCTCCTCTCCCTCTCCCCCTCTTCCCCCCTCTCCCCCCTCTCCCCCCTCTCTCCCTCTCCCCCCCCTCTCCCCCTCTCCCCCTCTTCCTCCCCCTCTCCCCCTCTTCCCCCCCCTCCCCCTCCCCCTCTCCCCCTCTTCCCCCCCCCTCCCCCTCCCCCCCCTCTTCCCCCCCCTCCCCCTCCCCCCCCCCTCCCCCTCCCCACCCCCCCTCCCCCTCTCCCCCTCTTCCCCCCCCCTCCCCCTCCCCCCCCTCTTCCCCCCCCTCCCCCTCCCCCCCCTCTCCCCCTCTCCCCCTCTCCCCCTCCCCCCCTCCCCCTCTCCCCCCTCTCCCTCTCCCCGCTCTCTCCCTCTCCCCCCTCCTCTCCCTCTCCCCCCTCCTCTCCCTCTCTCCCTCTCTCCCTCTCTCCCTCTCCCCCTTCCTCTCCCTCTCCCCCACCTCTCCCCCTCTCCCCCTCTCCCCCTCTCCCCCCCCTCCCCCCTCTCCCCCTCTCTCCCTCTCTCCCTCTCTCCCTCTCTCTCCATGTCATACGTGTACCGAATGGTTCGTTTAGAGTGCGGACGGACTCTCTCTCTCTCTCTGAGGGTCCCCCCAGTTCCCTCCTCCCTTGTGTAGGTAACGTTGTGCCCCACCGGCACAAACCTAATTGGGTCTCTTCGAACACAAAGGTGTTCGGCAAAATTGACAAGAACTAAAACGATTGTAACTTGCCATATTACTACCTCTCCTTTCTGCAAAACGATAGAACCCGAGTTGGTAATGAAAGAAAGGACAGGTAAGATGACTGATGTCCCCTAATCTGGCCTTTTTATAGGGGGACTATAACGTCAATGGTCTTCTGTTTTTCAGTTCGTTAGAAATGCAATCCCCAATGCCCAGATTGCCCCACCCCTCTGCACTTAAGTGCGGATGTCCAAAGCGTCCTCGCTTCTCCCGATTGACCCCAGCTCCCTGTCCAAAGCGTCCTCGCTTCTCCCGATTGACCCCAGCTCCATATCAGCTATCCCCGAAGCGTAATTGATGACCTTGATTAACCGTCGCTCCCCAAGAAAAGCAATTTTAGCCTCTGCCCCCCTCTCATGATAATAACCCCCCTGCTTACAAGAGTTAGCCGACCCCGAAGGGAAATGTAAGATTGTCAGTACTTGGGTTAAAAAAAAAAAAAAAAAAGGCGAGTCTCTACCGAAGGACTCGATTTCGAGTTTGATAGAATACACTATCGATGGGAGTCCGATTTCTCTCCACGTACGTCACGAATAAACGCCAAATAGGCTTATTATTCAGTGGAAATGCCCTCCTACAAACTCCATAAGTAATGACTTCTGACTGTGACCGATGAACCTATCCCCCACCTACTTAGGATTGGGGACGGAATTGAGATGTATAAATGTCTTCTCCTGCCAGTTTTTCTAAAACTTGTTTTGTACCCATTCAAAGATACAATCACCGGAGGAGAGGAGCTGGACGTGACACACAGCCTGGCCACAGATCATGAAGCACGTGTGACCTCAACAAAAGGTGGAGCCGCAGAGCAACGAGACGCGGGACGAGGCACCACTCTCAAACTCGGCAGATGAAGGAATGTAGGGCTGCCTTGAAGCCCTCGATTTGCTGACCCACTCGTGCCTGAAGTCCCCGTCCCTTTTGAGGCCGACTGATGGGCCTGCCTGCTCGTCGTCCTTTGGTCCCTTGGTGTGTTCAAAGATCTGATCCCACTCCGCCCTCTCTTCCCTCGATTATTCAACAACATCACCCTTTTCGCATAACTTTTGACTCAGAAAAGAAGAGCAACATTTAGATAGAATAAGGTTTTGCCACGGAAGAAGAAAGACACGCAGGTGCCCAGCATGAGGCACCCCTAAGAAGATCAGTTAGGAAACAGGACTGTGATCTAACAGCAGAGGACTGATCGCACCCTGCAACGCGTAAGGATGGATCCGAGCTGGACCTATAGCTCCACCGCCGGTGCTCAACAGCGCCAACGAAAGAAAACGGACTACCAGAGGCTACCAGTGATGGCTCGCTGTTAAAAAGACATTGTGACGAAGACCCCCCTTCCTGAACTTTCTACCCACCCCTTGACTAATTGCTTGTATCGAACTGAATTCCTCCCTCAACCATTTTTGTATTGCTTTCAAAAATGTTTCATCGGTCACTCATGTATTTAGTTTTCCAAAAGTCTCATATAGCACTGACAAGACCCGAAGGTATCAGAGCACTTTTTACTGTATGTTGATGTCACCGGAGAGAAAGTCAGAACCGGATTCTAAAATGTATCGGAACCTTTTTCTTGATTGACCCCGACTAAGTATTATGCCGATCTCTAGACTTGTATGAATAACCCAACAAATGTAAATTCATATGTACCGCATTCCGCCAATCGTATCGACTACATATGGTTACACGCAATCTGCTAGTATTGACAAACGCTATTTCATTGGCCACACATGGCTATATGTACACTCCGTCAGTTGGGGTAAACACCGAAATGAACTAGCTTATGTTAAAAAGCCGCGACTGTTGAAAATGGCAATGTATATGCACATAAGCGGCGTTCATTTGTGTTCACTGTACCCCTTGTTGTAAGCAGAACGGATATCGCGAAACACTGACTGTGTTATTCCGCCAGCATAGACCCATGCACACACGTACACGACAGCCATTTTAGGTACCATGGTCTCCCTGTTCACGATCGATCGTCAGCGCACTTCCCTGACCCTGCAAGCATCCCCCATGCACCCTGGCTGCCCCCGCTCTCACATGCACAAGTCATGAACCCTCCCCTTCCGCATGACTCTGTCTCTGGGAATCACACCCCGCGCCTGACCAACACCTCCTTTCCTTCCATGAATACCCCTCTTTTGATAAACCCTTCCTCTACGCTCGATTGTCCACACCGATTCTTCCTTTCATGAATATCTCTCCTTTGATGACCCCTTCCTCTGAGCCCGATTGTCTGCACGGACCGCTGGTCATCCCTTAGCCTGAGGATACAGTTTATTGCCCACTACTGTATGCACTCGCCCCTCTTCAAAGGAGCTACTATTGATCATGACCTCCCCACCCCTTGAGATTCGATCAGGCGCACACATTCCAAAGGAATCGGCGGAACACTCAGCTGCGTGATAGCCCCCTCCTATTGTATGGGGGGGGGTGAGGACCTCTACTGTAGCCACGTGTTGGAATGAGCCGGAACTGGGGGGTACCGGGGATGTCTTTTTCATTACTTCACAATGTCTTTATTGTAATAAAGAGCGGTCACATGTCGTAAACCAGTGTATAAAAGGCCAGGCCTCAGAGAGGCTGTTAGAGAGCACCTCCTGAAGACACTATGCGAGTGTCCGAAATGACAGGCTCTCCTCATGAGAAATAAAACTCTGTTCTTGTTTTCCTACTTCCAGCGCCCATCTCTTTATTTGGTAATTGTTCAAGATGGGAACTAAGAGGCGTCCTGCGCCAGCAGCCTGGGCATCAGGTGTGTTATGGGCTGACTTTTCCACACAGTTTAGTGCTTTGAGGGCAGTGGTCTGTCTGTATGGGTTGAGGACATGTCTAGCTGCAGTGTTCTGTTTTTACTGTAGTATGGGGGTTAATTTTTAGGGCAGGCAGCTGTGCTGTCAGCAGGCTAGACTGATATCACTAGACTTGTATCCTACTCATAGCCAGAGGCAGGGGTTATTGTGTAGTAGATACTGATCACGTACAGTGAGGCTGTAGCCACTCTGTAGACTTGGGATTGAAGAGAGAGGTTTTGTGTACAAGAAGAAACAGTGATTACCCTCCCGCCACTAGAATTTAAATCCCTTTTAAAAACCCTAAGTGGTAAGCTCAGCTTCAATAGAGATATCAAATATTGTAATACAAAAGAGATTAAAGATAATAACTAGGACGAGCTCCCCAAGAATCTCCCAGAAATATTTATCCTGGAATTCAGAACATGGAATTCGACGTTGGCTCACCTTAAGTCACATTAATCTTTGACCTTTAAATGGATTTAACAGTAAGCTGGTCCCAGAACATGAAAAATTGAAATATATGTCATTTTTGTGAGTTGAGCATTCAGAATCTGGATCATGTCTTGTGTGTCTGTCCAACATTGGTTTCGAGTCGTCGCCGCTGGCTTGGTCCGATGTTTTTACAAAATGGTGTTAAAGATGTAGCTTCAGCCCGCGACTTTCTTTTTAATCCAAAAAACGAAGCGGTCTGTGTAAACTTATTAAATTTTTTAAGGAGTTTATTTATCTATTTTAATCTTTTATACATTCCTCTAAATGGGCGGTTATCCCTGTGCTTGTCGCCCTTTTATGGAGTATTAATATTCTCTCCTTCTTCCGATTGTATTTAGCACATGCTTTGGTTACTACTTAATTGCTCTTTGCACAACTGGGATATGTTTTGCTTTTTATCCACTTTTTTGTTGCTAATTTTGAAATCTGATTCTCTATTGATGCTGGATTTTGGACTATATTATGCATATGCATCTGCTGTAAATCAACTTCCTTTTTTATACATTTTAGGATATGCTTTGATATTCCTATTCTCTTGCTGCTAATTTTAAATTCAATTTTCTGTTGAAATTGGACTTTTAATTATATTTTGCACATGAACTGGCCACTAATTTTAAACTCAAATTACTGCTGAAGCTGGACTTTCAATCGTATTTTGCACATCAACTGGCTGCTACTTAAATGCTCTTTGCACAATTAGGGATATGCTTTGTTACCTTAATCCTATTGCTGCTAATCCCAAACTTTAATTGTTGAAGCTGCTATGCGTTGAAAAATTTGTATATGTAGTTGTTGCCTTTAATGTCCAACCGTATATTTTTTGTGTAGTAAATTATATGTATTCTTTTATGTGGACCTCATTGGAGTTCCAAATCTATACTAAATTTTGAATTGAATTGAAGAGAGAGATTGGAATCCATACTTGCGCCAAGGTTTTTCCCTTCAGTTGAAGTTGGATGTGGCGGACTCACTTCTTGAGGTCAAAAGGATAATACTGCTTTTGAAGAGCCAAGTTTGGGATGATGCTCCAACATTAATTGATTTACAGCTAATAAGCATTTGCTGAGTCTTGAAAATGTAATCTGTAAGATTGTCCGATTTTCAAGCTGATCTGAATGTCACCATATAGCTGTAGCAGGTGAGGGAAGATTTCATCAGTTCTTGAAGAAGGGTTATGTAAATGTTGTAGAATTTTCAGAACATCACGGATAGATTACATACAATTATATTAGTCGTATGTTCCAGTTTGCCAATATACTTCTCAAAACATAACTGATGTTTAAGATCTAATCCTGCCAAACTGATGGGAGTCTGTTCCATTCTGTGTTAAAGCTTCACTTTATTTCTTATTTGGGAAATCAGCACTTGAGCTGCAGACAGTGGCAAACAAAAGAAGTAACAAATGAATGAACCGTTACAATTCCACTACACTTAACAAATCCAAAGTCTTTTTGACCTGTAACAGTCAGCTGAAAAGGTCTTGTTTTCGCTTTTCCTCTGGCATACGCCTGGTAAAAGGCAAGATTGAGATATAAGGGAAATCCTTGTTCTGTATAAGCAGTAAGATATTGAACGTTTTTGTCCTTTAACCACTCACGCCCTTTGTCTTACCCGATTGAGGACCTAAAATTGCTCTTTTACATTTTTGTTCTTTCTTAGGTAATAAAGCTAGCAAGTTAGAAGTACTATAATATACCCACCATGAACTAGATTAAATATTTAACAAAACCACAATTTACACTTTGTGACCCATTGTATAAAAAGATTACTAAAGACAAGTAGCAGAAATAATAGAAAGTAAACATGGGGGGCATGGGGTGAAAAAGAAAATAGAAGGGATGGGAACAAAGGGGTTATGATGGGTTACCCCTGTAAGGGAAAAAAACGGATAAAGGAGAAAGGGGATTTACAATGGGAAACAGCCAACACAACAGTAGGAAAAAATGTGAAGTAAAAAAGATTGAATGATAAGGTACATTTAGTTTCTCTTCTAAGGTGACTGCCATTGCAAGACACTTTAATGTCTATCTGAATACGTGGTGTTTAATCCAACAACAAACTTCTTACAAGAATTTTAAATCTTTAAAACACACTTTGTGTGAACTGTCCACCTAAAAATAAAAAACAAACATGCTGGGATATTGAGCTGCTTAAAAACGAGATCCTCAAACTAGGAAACTTTGATTATTTCAAAAAAGTATTGAAATTCATGGTACATAAATCATAATATCAGGACCGTCACCTCTTTTTGGTGATTTGTATATGCTTACTCTTCACCCAAAGAGCTCCTGAAGAGAAACAAACATATTTTTTTCTACCTATAGAAAGTTTTGAACATTGCAGGAATTATAAAATTGCAACGATAAGGTGACAATTTAGAACATTAAAACAATAGAAGTAAAGGTAAATTAAAGAAATAACTTCAAAAAGCATCAAAGATACGTTTAGTATATCAGAAAACCGAGGTCCAACTAAGAGAGCATTACACAGGTCAGGATAAACTAAACGTCTATGTGAAGACAAAGCAGTGACTGACACTTCTTGGCCATAACAAAAAATTCAGCTTAACCAACTTAGATTGATTTTTAGTTTGTGTTTTACCTCAAGTTTTCCTCCGGGTTCATAATTTTTTGCAGGGAAATAAATGATCTCTTGCACTTCATCGTCTGGACGATCTGAATTTTTTCCAAATATAATCCTGCCACCAACTGTTGCTGGAGGTAGAGCTACAAGGGTGTCACAGGAGCAAGGTTCCATGCTGGTTAACGCCCACCTTTAAAAAATATTTGAAATTCTATTAATGTAATTTAGTAAAAACAATACAAAGAACTGGCAACAAATGCTAATATTTTCTATAATCAATGTACCTACAACCTGCGCAATACTATTGAACAGCTCAATCAGTAGAGTTAAAGTAACCGGTCTCATGACAGTGCTCATTAACATTTTATTAATGCACAGTGCTTTAAGCCTAATCATTATCAAGGTCAACATTACATCTAGCTTTAGTTAATGTCACTCCAAATAGATATATTTTCTATTAAGAGATTGTGGTTTCCTGAGAATTAATTGTGTTCCTTCTCAATGAAAAAGATTATTCTCCTTAATCTACATTTCCCCAGATGCTTTTCAATACTTTCCATATGATAACCTACTTATCCTTCCAAGGTGCATGGTGAACACAGCATGCTGTGCGTTCAATACAATACCAAATCATACGGCATTACAATTGATGGAACCTATATCATGCCAATGTTATTGTTATTGTCATCAACTTGATCAAATATGTTGAGGTGTAATATAAATTGCCCACAGATGTATGGCATGTTTAGGTGAAATTGAAATATACCACAAACAACGTTCCCTCTAATTTATTTGTTTGGTAAGCGGTAATGCAGTTTCTTTGTGCACACTATTCTGAGATGTGTGCACAAATGGAACTTACCATGAGCCATTTTGCAAGCGAGCCTCCTACCTCTTGGCGATCAGGTGAAAGAACAGTTTAATTTTTTACACCAATAACTTAATGGTAAATTATGTTTTGAAATGTTGTTATTCAAACTGTGCTGTATAAAGGCAAATACGTAGTAGTGAAATTTCGGAGAGGGTGTGGTGCAGCTCATACAAAAATTCAATCTTGCTAGTCCAAAAGAAGATTCAGAGAGGAGTTTTGTGAAATTGAACATGCTCCTTTCCTAATTCACTGCAGCTTATTCCCTCCCAGCTTCTTTCTTTCTGCCAACATCCCCAGAGTGCAGGTTCAGCTTCTCATGGTCTTTACTAAATAACCCTCTACAATGCCTACCAAGTACTATGTGTGTGTGTGTGTGTGTGTGTGTGTGTATATCTATCTATCTATATACGCACACACACATGGGTGGATGAGTGTGTATATGTGTGTGTTAGTGAGTGAATGACTGTCTCACTAGTGTCTTTATCAGTAACTACATATGTTTTAATCTAGTATATGTGAGTATTGATGTATATAAGTGAGTATATGTGAGAGTGAGAGATTGTAAGAGTTCCTGTTTAAATAAGTATGTGTTTCTATAAGTGATTGTTTAAGAGAGTAAGTATGTAAGTTTCCTTAGAAGTAAGGTGGTAGTGTGTGTATACCTGTATATGCAAATAAATGGATGTTCAATAGTTTATTTGCATGTGTGAGTAACTTTTGGATGACTGCCGGTGTGTAACAGGATGTATAGGTGTATCACTACATATGATGAGTGAGTATATGTATGAGTGACTATATAGAACTGTTGGTGAATGAGTGGATGTGTATATAGATGGTGGAATTACTGAATTGGTTGTTGTAACTGGTATGGGTATCTCCATTTTTTTGAACATTTTAGTTTCTATTTTTTAATATGTGTTTAAAGGGTTACATTACACTGAAAGGAGGTCTGTCACTGTCACAAGGATGGTGTCATCAGTGATGTCATGAGTGATGTCACTGACCATGTAATTGGTGACGTCATCAGCAGTGCATTGCAGGCGCGCAAGTTATAGTGAGTCCAACTAACTAGAACGTGGGAATTTCAATGGTTTTATATCAGTAAAATTTTCAGCTAACTATAACTGGTGTCAAACCTATGGTTTTTTAAGTGAATATATATATATATATATATATATATATATATATTCACTGAAAAACCATAGGTTTTACACACATTATAGTTAGGAATTAGCATTTTAAAAACCTTTGAAATTCACTGAAAAAACCATTGGTTTCACACCAGTTATAGTTAGCTGGTCATTTTACTCATACAAAACCTTTGAAATTCCCTTGTTATAGTTAGTTCAGCTAACTATAACTCGCGCGCCCGCAATGCACTGCTGATGATGTCACATATTACATCACTCATGACATGGTCAGTGACATCACTCATGACATCCCTGATGACATCACTGATGACATCATCCAGTGAATGTGTCTTTCTGAAAAATTAATTAATATTTTTTATATATGTATATCTAAAGGTCGATGGAAGATTGAATGGGTAAATAAGTCTCTAAATGGATGTTTTTTTTGAAAAATTGATTGTATAACTGACTTATTAAGTATATCTTAGTGAATAGGTGTATTAGCGAGTAATATTTAAATATCTGTATCAGTGTCTCACTTTGTATATAGGTGGCTGCATGGGGTGGTGAGTAGCTACATGAGTATGTATATGGGTTATTAGTTTTTTAAGTATCAGAAGGAGTGTCTGTATGGTTCGGTGGGGAGTATTACTTAGCGCACAGATGCATGAATGACTGACTCGCTGTTCGTATGTGTTTTGAAGACAGCATGTGTGCATGACTTTATAGGTGGATGAGTGTGTGTATGGCTGTGTTAGTGAGTGTGTTAGTGAGTGAATGACTGCCTCAAAAGTATCTTTATGAGTAACTACATATGTTTTAAACTAGTATAGGTGAGTATTGATGTATATAAATGAGTATATGTGAGAGCGAGAGATTGTAAGAGTACCTGTATAAATAAGTATGTGTTTCTATAAGTGATTGTTTTAGAGAGTAGGTATGTGTACGATTCTGTAGAAATTAGTGTAGTGGTGGGTGTATAGCTGTATATGCAAGTAAATGGATGTTTGATAGTTTATTTGCATGTGTGAGTAACTCTATAGATGAGTGTCGGTGTGTAATAAGATGTATAGGTGTATGAGTACATATGATGAGTGAGTACATGTATGACTGCCTATATAAACTGTTAGTGAACGACTGGATATGTATGTAGATTTTTGAAATACTGAATAGGTTGTTCTAACTGAAATTGGTATCTCCATTTTTTTGAAAATGTTACTTTCTATTTTTGATCGTTTGTATCAAAGGAGAGGAGGTCTGCCACAAGGATGTCATCAGGGATGTCATCAGTGATGTCATGAGTGATGTCACTGACCATGTCAGGAGAGATGTAATATGTGACATCATCAGCAGTGCATTGCGGGAGCGCGAGTTATAGTTAGCTGAACTAACTATAACAGGGGAATTTCAAAGGTTTTGTATGAGTAAAATGACCAGCTAACTATAACTGGTGTGAAACCAATGGTTTTTTCAGTGAGTATATATATATATATATATATATATATATATATATATATATATATATATATATATATATATATATAGTCCTTCACTCATGGAATAAAACTTCTCTTTGATTTCACCGCATCCCACGGAGTCGGCGCCTGTTTGTTTATCTGATATTTGGTATTGGATAAAATTATATATATATCAATGTGATCAAGGGCACTTGATGCCCGAAACGCGTCGTGGAAATAAGAAAAAAATAAAGAAATAAAACCTGCTATTGAAAAGGTCCCGGTGGTCTGTTCTTCCTCAGTTCGCCACTTTGGAGGTACTGAAGGTACTCTGCCGTTATATATATATATCCCCCCCCACACACACACACACACCCCACACACATACACACCACTGGCACTGCTTGCTGCCTGCATGGACAATTGCCAAAGCTGAATTTCAGTGAACAAAGCCAGCCTCCTTAACAAAGTAAGCCCCAAGAACATTTTGAAGACATTGTGTCCAATAGTGCATCTTAAACCCAGTTTTGACAAATATTAACCAAAAAACTCTATGCTTGCTAAGATCACTTTGAAGGGCACTTTCATGTACCCATTTTGGAGGGTGTTATGGGCTGGGATAAAATAGGACACCAGTGCAGCTTGGTTCATGGTCTTTTTATCTCAGCGGAATGCATACATGCATTTAGACCCAATACAGACTGGCCGAAAGCTCCCAGAATTTTCGTTCTCAGCCAAACTAGCAAAATATTTTTTTATTTGTAACAATTTGGACCACCACCTGTACGACAAACTTAAAGTGTCCTGATCCCCATATATAAGTATTAAAGGAAACAGCGGCACCTGTGGATAGATAAGAACTTTTTCTGATAGGTATAACGCACAATGGCAATGTGGGTGGTATAAGAGATGTCAAAGAAGGAAGCTGCGTATACACTTTGAGAATCTGTTCATCAATTCGTAAAGTTTATTTAAATATATATCAACAATTTATACAAAGTATCCGCAACATTACATACAAACATATAATCACAAAAGTGATGGCGTGTCCCAAGTGAATGTTACCAAAAAAGAACCTAAACTAATAAAGTGAGACATAATACTGTGTAGACAACACAAGGTTTCAAGTTTACATTCCGTTTGAAAGAGACAACCAAGTATTATATAAGCAATCAGAGTACAGCAGCTGGAAAGTGTAAGCAACTATTGTGCACAGTCTGTCTCTTTTTCTCTGTCGGCGATGTTTCGACCTGAATAGGATATCAGGTCTCTTCAGGACTGGTCAATGAGGGGCACTTTTAAAGGGCCTGTGCTGCTCAGGGAGTGAACAAGGGTGGCACCGTGAGGTAAAGGTGAAGATAAGAACTTACAGGGACCCCATCCGGGAACCCTGGTAAGGGTGAAGTAAGCAGGCAAACGTGTATTAATGTCGGTCCATAGATCTGTGATGTAAGCTGTGTAGAAATGCTGGAGGAGAGGCACAAGACTGGATACACACGAGGGCGCTCCTGGTATGGATATGGCTGATATTGTAGATAAAAGACTTCTTCTCGATATATGTTGCAAGGACCAGACGATGCTGGCGCTAAGGTATGGTGTGTTGTTCGCGGAGGGTCCCGGAGGCGTGTCCTCTCCTCTCGGTGCGATGACAAGCTTGCCATCGCACCGAGAGGAGAGGACACGCTGCCGGGACCGTCCGCGAACAACGCCCCATAAGTTAGCGCCAGCATCGTCTGTATACGCAGCTTCCTTCTTTGACATCTCTTGAACATTGCCATTGTGCGTTATACCTATCAGAAAAAGTTCTTATCTATCCACAGGAGCCGCTGTTTCCTTTAATACTTTACACCCAGGCTCCAAGTGAGTAGGGTACCCTTGTTTCCTTCCCCATATATAAGTGGCAGCAGTGCACACTGGCCACCACCAACTCAGATTAGGTACTGCTAAAATGCATGTGTGATGTTGGTGCTTAACCTGTTCAAAACTACTAATGGTACTCCCATTTTCACTTTTGAGAGCTGCCTTAGTTCGCTAACTCTCTGACATGCCTCTAATTTCACTCACTTCATTCGTTTCTGTCTTTTCAATTTTCATTTTATTGTTTGATTAATTAAAATCGTTAAAATATTCGAGCAAGGTAAAAATTACAAATTTCTAAAACCGTAAAAGAATAAATATTCTGTCCCGAGTAGAGACAGGACTAGTCGTATTTCATCCATTATAATACATTGTTAAGTTCATTATCAACGTTTTCAGTATTGTCCGTTCTGCCACCACGGACCTCCTTCATTAAACCACTATTAGCGCTAGGCGTTGGGTGCCTTTGTCAGTTCAATTTCTTGTATCAGTTTTGTTACCGTGGTCATAAATTTAACTCCCCGGCATGCCAAGATAGATGATGTGCCTTCTAGCCAGCCTATCACTGCCTGCCGGCAGGTGCGGCTCTTTAGCGTAATAAAGATGGCCCGTAGGTACAATCTTCTTAGAGCTAGTAGAGCTGGACAAGCACATAGCAAATGCATCAAAGTTTCCTTCTGGTGTCCACACAGTCTGCAGTTGGGACTTTCTACTTGATGTTGCCAAGAGGGCCTTAAGTCCTTTGAATAGTGCATGCCCATTCGGTAAGCTAAAAAAGCTTTTTTTAAATGTTGGCTGTAATGTGAGGCTAAGTATCCCTGTGGTTTTTGATGGGTGTACGAGTTGACTACTGTCCATGCATGGCGCCGTTTCGTAAAATTTATTTTATCTTCTAGCAAGGAATTCCTTTTTGCTAACCCGTTGGCTACTTTACAGAAGTGCACTTGGTCTATTGTTTTTCCATACTTCTTGTAGGTCCAGTGTGTTCAAACAGGTACTAAGGTAGCTTCCCCATAAGGTGGTATTAGGCTGGTTTTCATGATAATTTATTTCCTTCCAGCAGATGTTGTCCATTGACTCGCTTGGGGCAGAGCGAATTTTATGACAACTTTGCGAACATGCACATTGACCGGAATTTTTTATTTTGTAGGCCAAATTCGAGGTGGACTTGGGCGGGCGCTGCTGAGTGGGGAAGGTTAAACACTACTTTGTAGATTTTATTTTGTAGGTTGTTTAACATTTTTGCCTCCCCTCCTAGCCACGAGGATAACCCGTATGACAAGGTAGGTATAATTTGTGAAGCCATTACTTTTAGTAGGCCATTTTTCGTTGCAGTTGCCTGTATGCGTAGATTAATGATTGGGCCTTCCCTTTTAATATCAGGAGGTGCTTCTTTTTTGAATTCCCTTGCTCAAGGGTCATCCCCAGGTACTTATATGAGCCCTGTTCTTCTAGGACTGAGTTGTTAATTGTCCATTTAAAGTTCAGTGTCTTCTTCCCCTCCACTAGCCGTAGTACTTTTGTTTTTTCTTTGTTCAGCTCCAGATTTTCTTGAGCTAAATAGGACGATAACGTATTTACTAATCGTTGCAGACCTATAGGAGTGTTGCTTAGTAGTACTATATCGTCTGCGTACTGCAGAATTGGAACTGAAGCATTGCCTAGTTTCAGGGCGTGGCTCTCGATTTTTTCTAAATTGCATCCTATGTCTGCTAAGTATAAGTTAAAAAGGCTGGGGGCTAGGACACAGCCTTATTTTAGGCCGTCCTGGGTCTCAATTTTTTCTGTTAGGCTGGTCCCGTTCCCTTGTTTTACCTTTGCCCATGTATCGCTGTACAGGCTGGTTATTGCGTTTATTAGTTTGTCCGGCAACCCCCATTTTCTTAACTTTCCTCAGAGTCTTGGCCTACTTACATGGTCGAAAGCCTCTTTTATATCGACGAAACACCCATATAGTCGTTGATTCTTTTTTTTGACGTTCTCCATTAACAGTCCCATGGTGGTCAAATTTGTGGTTGTCCCCATCCCTTGTCTAAATCCAAATTGGAAACTAGGGATTATGTTAATGGATATTGCCCAGTCTTGAAGCTTTTCGAAAAGGCACGAAGCATGGAGCTTGGCTTCGACGTCGATTAGGGAAATCAACCTGAAATTCCCGGGGTGTTTTCGATCCCCTTTCTTATGAATTGGATGAATGAGGTTTCCTTTCCATGAAGCAGGTATGTTTCCCTTTGTGAAAATATGGTTGAATAACACGGTTAAGTGTTCAGCCCAAAAATCTTCGTTGGTTTTGAATACTGCTGTTGGGAGACCATTTGGTCCAGGAGCCCCCTCTGCTTTGAGTTTTTGGATTAGCATTTTTAAGTGGGTGCCGGTGGTCAGCCTATCTTGATAAAAAACGTCTTTTTCAGAGTTTGCATTTTCGTGCTTTCTTTTACTAGCGCCTATGACTTTTAGGTTATCATGTTCAGTATTGGTTGGTGGACCTGGATTGTTTTCGAGTCTATGTGGTTCCTTTCTTAGATAAAGGTTCTTCACATAATCTCCCCAGGTCCTGTTCCCGATTCCAGAGTCCTGTTGCAATGCTACGCCTGAGTTTAGGTCATTAATGATGGCCCAAAAGTCTCAGGAGTTTGTTTTTTTTACTTGTAAACAGTAGTTTTTCCCAGATCGATTCTTTATATTGTGCCTTCGCCGTCCATAGTTTTTTCCTGTATTTTTTTCTCATGCTTCCAATGCCGTTGTTATTTGGTTGGTTTCCCTGAGCGGCCGATCCTGGTTGGATTTTTAGTGCCCTGGCTAGTTTTCTCTTTTCAAGTTTTAATTCGGAATTGAACCATGGAGCTGGTTTTACTTTTCCCTCTCGTTTCGCCCCTGGCATAACCGAGTGCTTTTCTTTCAGGACCTCCAATAAATGTTCCCAGTTGTTTACGGGATCGCCGTGTTCTAAGCTCCTGAGTTTAGTCACAAATTTACTGGCTGTAGACTGGATGTACTTTGTTTCTCCCCCCCCCCCCTTATTTTCCGGAGGTTACATTTTTCTGGTTGTTCCTGTAGCAAGCATAATTTTTCGGCTCTTGGAACTGCAATGATCATCCGTATGATTTGGGGGAAATGATCACTTTCTAGGCACTGAGCTATTGAGTATTCCACTATAGAGTTTGTTATACTGGCACTTACGATTCTGAAGTCTATGATAGATTTGACCTTTCCACTCCTGTAGGTGGGTACCGGCAAAGGGTGGCCCTTCTTTTTACTCTTTAGAATTGTTAGGCCCATTGATTTTATGTTGCTCAGTGGAACTTGTTTGGGCCTGTGTGCTTTTCTTTTCTCCTTATTGGGTCTACCCTTGTCGGCACTCAGTAGGTTACCAATAAAGTCTCCCGATATTATCATCGAGCTTGATTTGTTGGTTTTTTGAAGAGTTTTAATGAGTTTGATTAGCAATCCCATTTTTTCATTTTTTGCTTTTTGGTCTGGATGTATGTAGATGTTTAACAGTAGTAACTGGTCCTGGGGCTTTACTGTGATTTTTGTGACCTGAACCCAGTTTAGCCCTACGTCCAGTTCCTCCTGTTCCCAGTTAAATTTTTGTGACACAAAAGTTGATAGTCCACCTCGTGGGTGTCCATATTTTGACACCCTCTCGGCTAAAATGTGATAATCAGTAAATCCTGGAATTCCTGGGTGGGTCGAGTTTCAGGTCTCTTGTAGGAGTATTATATCTTGCTCACCAAAAGATGTTTGGATTTGGTGGTCCTGCTCCATACTACTAAACCCGTGCACATTCCATGAACATATTCTAATTGTTGCCAGGTTTGTTTCTTCAGTGAGTGGAGCTTGTATTTGTTCTCTAACTGTGTTGTTTGCAGTTTTTCTAGGAACTCTTTTTGCTTAACGCCGATGGAATCCATGACCAGTCCTGGTTGCTACAATGGGACCCGCTTTTCCATATCTGGTTTTTGGTGTTGATATTGGATCTTAGAGTTATTCCCTGGGACGATGGCCGAGCTGCGTATAGGCACGTTTTTACCTTGGGGCTTTGCAATTCCTCCTCCTTTAAATGGACTGAGCTGTTAAAAAGGGGGTAGAGATATCTGGGGCGCTTATGTTGCTGCAGGGTTATTCCCCAGCTCTCGAATATTGCTTTATAGGCAAAGATTTTAGCTGCCAGCTCCTTTGATAGCCAGGTAATTACCCAGTTTTCAGTGTCTGGCTTGGCTTTGTTTTGTTGGAACTCCACTGCTTCGATGTCTTTAGAGGCTATTCCGTTTAGTTCCGGGATTGCCTTAACTAATTTTATAATGTTTCCTCTATTGAGGGTATCCGGTCTTCCTTTTGTTGCGTATTCCGGGATAAAGGGGAGTACTGGTTCGATCCCGTCCAATTCTTTTGTTTGGTTTCCTTCCCGGTCCAGTTGGGGATCTTTTGTTCTTGTGATCCATGTGTTTGTGGTTGTACCTTTTGCCTGACTTTTGGTTACCACGTTGCTCTCTTTTACTTATTCTAAATCTTTTGTTTGCTTTTAGTCTTCTCACTAACACTCTAATGAATTCAAACATACCTATGGTCTTTTAGTTGTTAGCTCACTCATGCTCGGTTTACCATAGGGCAGATAATGCAGCTTCATGTGCAAATTATCATTTGTTACGGAAATGGGGTTGCAGCTCTGGTGCACTGTGTGGCATAAACTTTAGTTTATGCCCAGGAAACTCTTTAACAAATTGGGGGATAGAGTGCAAAACAATACCTTGTACACCTAAGGCTGGGTGAATGAATGTGCAATTTGTTCCTTATTCTGAGGACCGAAACTCCGAATTGGGCGCAAATTGTACACCTGCCACTTGCCACACCCCATGTACATGGTAATTTTGGGTTCTAACATTTGCATCTGCATTAGCACAAAGGTGTAATAAAATGGCCCTCGCTCATCTTCACTTTCCAACTTACGATTTAGGTTTACTCACTATTTCACTTAGGCAGAATCCAACTTGCTATTGTCAGCTAACTACAACACCCAATATTTGCTGGGCAATGGGCATCTATATCAAATGAGTAATTTGGTATAGCATTCCAGTCTCACCCAGCTAACAAAAATGACATTGAATAAGAACGAACACCTGCATGCTACTGATAGCAACACTCTTCAAAACTAAATCAGTCTCTGATCTGCAAAGGAAATGTTCGAAGTGTCATCAAATGTAATACCAAACTATTTGCAATGTCATACAAATACTTATGCATTCTCTCCATCTCCAAGGTATTAGAAATAAACATGTCAATGAAGAGGATCAAGGTACTGTAAAGCACATGTGGCAATGTGCCACAAGAGCACTGAAAACTCTGTTAAATTCAGAACCTTTCTACTAGATCAGCTAAATAAAGTTTTCAGGTGATGAAGTAAAGTAGAAATCAACGTTCTATTAGTCTAAAAAATGTGAAAGATTTTTTTGCTGGGTATAAAAAGTGCATGTTTTTATTTTTATGGTTTTGTTAAGCAAACTCAAGGCATCAGAGAACTTCACAAAGACTGGCAAAAAGCAAATAGAAATATACAATAGTGACAAAAAGGAGATAAATGATTGTCATGAGAAGGGGAAGAAAATGTTGAGTGTTTGTGTATGTATATAACTGCAAGTTTTATGTAAGAACTCCCTCCTACCGCCAAGTCTTGGCGGAGCTTGAGTCCACCTTGGTAGTACCACCGTACCAAGGTGGGGAGAGGATGCCTATGATAAAGCATTACACAAAATTGTCTGTGAGGCATCCTCTTCCACTAAGGATGGTCTTCTGGGTCTAATAGGACCCTGTGCGACCTGCAGCATATAATATCGGTACCCAACCATGGTTTTCTTGCTTTTTATGTTGGTGAAGGCAAACTAATTATTTCATGTGACTTCTGCCTGCCTCCCTCCCTGTACCCTGGATGTTGTGTTACAACCAGAGTTGTGGACTTCGAAGCAGTGGAACCAGGTTCAAGTCTCAGAGTAAACTCAACCTTCTGTGATTCTGGGCAAATCACTTCATCTCTCCATGCATATTAACAAAGAATGGTGACCTTGTGTAATGTAACTGGTGCACATGTAAATCGCTCCACCACTTTCGGGTTGTGTTGGTGCTGTATAAAAACTGCAG
Source organism: Lissotriton helveticus (assembly GCF_964261635.1). Classification (NCBI taxonomy): domain Eukaryota; kingdom Metazoa; phylum Chordata; class Amphibia; order Caudata; family Salamandridae; genus Lissotriton; species Lissotriton helveticus. The sequence continues at coordinate 1,021,756,781 of NC_136061.1, forward strand.
AAAAGTGCACTAAGAGGGAGAAGGAAAGCTGTAATATAAGGAAAGTCACATAGATAGGTATTTACTGCCTGATTTGTACAAAGTGACACGCGGAAATGTTATCATATTTAGGAAATGTTGGTGTAGAGATTACTTGCTAAATATTTTCAGGGCTTTTCATTGCACGGCCTCTCACCATTAATTTGTTAGCTTCCCGAGCTGTACAGAACTTTGGGATTTAAGGACACATTCCAATTTTAAAAAAACGATGTTGAAATGGAAATCTCACAGTAGCGTGCAGTGAAGTTAAAAGAAATCAGCAATTTTTGACAGACCTCTCTGTGCATACAGTGAGGAATCTTGCAGCTGCCTTTTCCAAAAATTTAATTAAACTCCAACATTTTGTACTGGTGGGCAAGCTAACAAATTAACAGGAAAACCCGTGCAAGAGCACATCCCTGAAAATATTTCAAAGCATCCATTTGCATCTGTGAATGGGTGATCGCCATCGTGTTTGGCAGTGTTTGTCTGTGTTCTGATCTACTGCCAATAAACGTTAAATGCTGCTAAACCACCTCATACACAGATGCAAATGATTGCTTGTCAGGTTTAATTAACCTGGTTTGTTTTCGTTTCTCCTCTGCCCGTTTACTCCACTTAGACCTTAAAGGTCTCACCTTTCAAATACGCGCTACAGTGTGCCTCCTGCGCGGAGAGTGATTGCCCTGTTGCGCGGCCGCCCAGGCACGCACGTTAGAGGGAACAGTGACCACAAATGAAATGTTATACTTGCAAATATTTTAACTTTCGCATAATTTTAATTTTGGAAGTTAAATGGTATTAGCACTACACACTTTATTAAATTCTAACATATGTATGGTTGTCATAGGAATGATACAATATGGTCAGTGGTTACACTAATCATAGCTGCTTGGGGATGTTTTTCCATGATTTAGGTCTAGGATCGAGGTGCTAGACACCATATGTATTGCAATAACTCAACCAAGATCCTGAAGAGAGACGGTCTCATCTTCCTTAATGAATTCTTCCTCTTTTCCTTTCTATCTTTTAATTAACTGTACATGATGTGCTTTTATGGTTTTAATGTAAAATCGAATAAAGATATTACCTACTACCAAATCATACTGAATCAAAGTAAATAAGAGCAGATTATGTTACCGGCCATTACAAAGCATAGTGCATCGCGGAATGTGTGCAATATAAGAAAAACATGCACAGCTACCTCCAGAAGTATCTATTGTGAAACTACAAAGTAGTAAAGTATTTTCTCTGATCGGTTTAAGTACACCATTGTGAGAGGAGTGCTGCAACAGTGCTGTAGAGAGCAACAAACATTTGATTAATACTTCTGGAGAAGGCAATATTTAAAAATACATTAAATCCTCCTTTAGTATAATGTAGAATGTATTACCGTACACAGACAAAACTGATAACTTCACAGATATTTAAAAAAAAGATTAAGCCTTAATTTCTCAAATGGGTAATTCTTGTAATGGTGTAGTTTCTGCATTTGTTGTTCAGAAGGTGAATACTCCTTTTAGTGGCTCTGGGAAATAGATTCATTTCTGCACTTGCTTTCCGTTTATGGGGCTTGGAGGTAATTGCAAAAAATACCCATCTGCTGGTGTGGTGTGTCCTTGTACCAGAGGCGCAACTAGAGTCAAATTGGGGGGGGGGGGGGGGCTAAGAAAAGATTTCGGGTGGGGGGCTGAATCTTTAGGCAATCGGCAGAGTCGAGCTGCAGGGGCTCTTAGAAGGGGTGAAACAACAATAAAGCCCCATTAACATGCACAAGGTCTTTTATAGACCTGTGAAGTGCTCGGGTGCGGCTGTGAGCGGGCCCGGGAAGTGTCTCTTCCCGGGCTGCCACACACGATGGGGGGGGCGGGGGGGCTCGGGGCTGAAGCCCTTTGAGGCCAATGGGTGTTGCTCGCCTGCCTTGTACATTGTCCGTATTTTATACTTGAGTCCATTTTCATTCCTTACATGTTGACGGACTACAATATTGGCTTTTCGTTCAATGTGCTGACAGGCCAGAAGCACGCATGAAAATAGGTTTCCAAGTGGGCTGTGGAAACAACATGGTAAGACTTAGGATTTTGGGACAACTGCCACATTTCACATGTTCAAACATTCCGGTGTTCTACGCAGAAGTACCCTTAAACAACCCCCGCATTGGGAATTTCTAAGGGTACCTGCGAAGACCTGAGCAGTGTGTCGCATACTGGGGATTTACACTGTTCAAAAATGGAAACGTGTTGCTTTCTGTCAATATTTTACCATTAGGTGTATCAATGTAACAATAATCTATCCACAATATAATATTTGTTAGGTAACTTTTAGGATGTTCTTAATTTTGTAGACTGACAACTTCATTGAAAGAGTACTGGAGGTACAGACTACAGATCTAATAAAGCAGCAAATTTAGAAAGTAATATTGACAGGTTTTCTTACCATCAACTATTAAAATGCAGCTCTGCATCAGACAGGTAGTTCTGATTGGTATTGGGCTAAGAGCATGAATTAGCTGTGTTTCCAAGTGTGGCCATAGTTACTTAAGTGCAAATATTGTTCTCCATCAATGGAGGGAGAAGGAAGAACATCTCCCCAAGAAGCTGTTGATCAACCTATGCATTCTGCCCTGGCAAGCCCAGGAGATTATTCATCATAACTGAGTCCCTTGGTGGAGTTTAAATATGGTGAGAAAATTATAGTGGGGGATTGTGTAGTTTGAGGAGCAGGTTAAATTGCCACCATCTATGGCAGCCAAGATTGCCTAACGTCCTCTATTTGTTGGTTGTATCCCAATAGCCTCTATCAAGGACTTCTTCAAAGAGGATTAGAGCCAAACTTACTGGGCTGACTTGGCCAAGTAAACAGCATAGGGTTGCATGGGGGGGGTGTCCACTCTATATAAAAAAGGTGTGACAGACCGAGAACTCTTTAGTTACTGCTCACAGGCACTGTTAGCACATTTCTGGCATCACCCTATGCCTTTCTCAGCCACACACTGCAATCAAAACAGACAGAATGGCTATCAGCCCGTTGAGCACTGTTGTCTGCTCCTCTGCAAAATGCCCCAGAGTAGAAATTGGTACAGTTGAATGCATGGTCCGGACCTGGGACCAGCTTCGCCATGGAGCGGGACGGGATGGTCTATTCGCGAAAGGCATGCCCAAGGCTATAAACCCAGCATGGTCCTTTAGAGCTGATAAAAAGGCGTGCCTTCATTTAAGTTGCATGCAATAAGTTACAATGGGCGACCTATATTATGACGGTCATGCTACAGTCTATTACAAATTATTTCAGATGCACTTCATTTGACGAATTTCTATCCTGTAAGCTTCAGGCGATGTGTATATAGATAAATAATATATTTCTCTCCTCGCCCCACTGATCCCGGTGCTGGTTGTGATCTTGGAGTCTCCTACTCCCAGGAAATTGATCACTCACTGGTATGCCCCTAAACAATTACCTCATATGTACCCCAATGACGAGATCTGCATCGCAGATGGAACTAGAGTCCTCACCCGTGGAGGAAGAACAGTGCTTTGATGCACCAAACTGGTGCACTATCACCTAATTACTGATTATGGCTGATACACATTAGGCTTCTCCATAAAATGTACCTTACACCTGCTTTCTTACATATGCTTGCTCCATTACATAAAATGGATCTCAAGGAAAATTCAAGCTCCACACGATGTACCACTGAAGACGCTGACATCGTGCATCTGGCTTGGTCATGCCCAGCGGTGGCTGGTTAATGCTTATCAGTATTTGGTACAATTGAAGAAGTTACTGAGTTTCGATTTCAGAAGATTCCACTTGATGCATTTCTGGGACATGTCAAAAACGTCCTGGGGGTGTGGGAGAGACCATTTAAAGCTCAAATGCTCCTGTTGACAAAGTGCAGAGTGGTGCTACATCAGATCCTGGCCCCAAAACATCTGGAGACCCTTTACCACATACCTGGCTCTGCGAGCGGAGAGACAGCTCCAGACGGTTGAAAACAGGCAGGGCATGAGCGACTGCCTGACCCAGCCTGAGGAAGTGAAAAACAATTCATGCTATGTATGGTAGACCGGTCATTATATTGATGATGTAAAATACATTTGTGAGGCTAGGATGCTTATGAGGTGGTGTGCGTATTGTAATGGCGGACTTCTGTGTGATACATTGTAAACAAGGTGGCTATTATATAAGGACCTCCCTGTGATGACTACTTGATTTGTAGCACTACACTGTTTTGTGCCAATTGAAATGCTGTACCACTAATGTTTTCCAGTTAATGTTATTTCTGATTTACAAAACTCAATACAAAACAAAAAGGATATAATAAGTATAACACTATAATAGATTGGGGAGGAGGCAGTCATCTGCTCTCCTAGACCTTGTATCCCTCTAACTAATTACCATTATCCACAGAGGCCGATTGCTACAACAGAGAAAGATAAATGGCAGACACACACACCATACACATCAACAACCATCCTCACTAGACCTCTTGATTCTCTCCCTTGCCAATGGGTTGCAACAATTTATTTTTCTGTCAGGCCACTTCCCATTACTAGGGAGTTTACACCGCCCTCTACCATACTTGGACCACTTACTACCCTTATTTGCTCAGTAGCTTACTCATTTCATCTTGTTTCCTAACCTTGACACTTATGCTCCTACCTTTTTGTCAAGAAACCCAAAGTTCACTCCCTATAATGCACTATCACTACTCAAGTGGATGAGAAACAAGCCTTTGTGAGAGGATCATTCTATTCACATTGCTCGGCCATCGTTTCTTCTCTTTCAGTCTCACCTCACCTTTCTCTCTAGGCCATTACTTTCTATCGCCCCTGTCCCATCAGCAGGGCATTGAGGTGACCTGAGAGCTCCATAAAGTGCTTTGCAAGTCTTCGATAGAACATAAATTAAAATATCTGCTTCAAATAAATATGCCATGTTGTCTCTGCACTCACATCTTCTGATCTGCTCAGTAAATGTTATAAAACATACTTTAAATAAATAAGTATTAAATCAAATTGGGTGTTTGTCAGGCGCGACTACTCACCAGTAAGGGTCTCAAGGCGGTGGGGGTTCGCAGGTTCCAGTCCATCACGGAGGAGGTCTGTCTAAGAGCCAGGTTTTGAGGTTTCTTGCGAAGATGGGGAGCGATGTTATCTGTCTGAGGTGAAGCGGAAGTTTGTTCCAGGCTTTGGCCGCGCGGAAGGAGAAGGAGCGGCCTCCTAATCTGGTCTTTCTGGTGCGGGGGATAACGGCATAGGAGAGCTGGGCTGATTGTAGGGTCCTTTGGGGTGCGTGGAATTTGAGTCGGCTGTTAAGGTATGCAAGTCCGGTGTCGTGGAGGGCCTTGTGAACGTGGGTTAGCATCTTGAAGGTGACTCTAGCTTCGATGAGGAGCCAGTGGAGTGTGTGCAGGTGCTTGGAGATGTGGCAGTGTCTTGGCAGGTTGAGGATCAGTCTTGCGGCAGAGTTTTGGATGCTTTGTAGCTTGCGGGTGAGATTTTTGTTTATTCCGGCGTAGAGTGCGTTGCCGTAGTCGAGCCTGCTGGTGACCAGGGCATGAGTGACAGTCTTTCTGTGTTCGAAGGGGATCCATTTGAAGGTCTTACGTAGGAGGTGGAGAGTGTGGAAGCAGGAGGACAAGACAGAGTTGATCTGGCGGTCCATTTTGAGCTCTGAGTTCAGCATGATTCCCAGGATGCGTGCGTGGTCCATGGGGGTGGGCGGGCTTCCGAGGGCGGGGGCCACCAGGTGTCGTTCCAGGCATCTGGGTTTGGGCCCATGAGGAGTACTTCCGTTTTGTTGATGTTTAGTTGTAGGCAGCTGTTTTTCATCCATTTGGCGATGGCTTCAATGCCTTCTCGAAAGTTGTGTCTGGCGGTGTTGGGTTCGTTGGATAGGGAGAGGATGAGTTGGGTGTCGTCTGCGTATGACACAATGTTGAGTCCGTAGGTTCTGACGATGGGGGCGAGCGGAGACATGTAGACGTTGAAGAGTGTAGGGCTGAGGGAGGACCCTGGGGGACTCCGCAGGTGGTAGGGTCTGAGAGAAAAGGGGGGAGTCTGGCCTGCTGCGTTCTACCGGAGAGGATGGAGCGAATCCAGTCGAGGGCCTTGTCTTGGATCCCTGCGTCGTGGCGTCTGCATATTAGGGTGCGATGAGAGACTGTGTTGAATGCCGCTGAGAGGTCGAGGAGGATGAGGGCTGCTGTTTCTCCTTTGTCCAGTAAGGTACGAATGTCGTCTATGCAACGAGGAAGGCGGTTTCAGTAATGTGTTTTATTCTGAATCCGGATTGGGAGGAGTCGAGGATGTTGTGCTCTTGGATGAATGTGGAGAGTTGGCTGTTGATTGCTTTCTCGATGACTTTTGCTGGGAACGGGAACAGGGAGATGGGTCTGTAGTTTTTGAGGTCGGTGGGGTCCGCCGAGGGTTTCTTAAGGAGGGGGTTGATCTCTGCATGTTTCCAATCATCAGGGAATGAGGCGGTTGCCTGAGAGCAGTTGATGGTGTGGCAGAGCATTGGTGCAATGGTGTCGGCGGCTCTGTTGAAAATGTGGTGGGGGCAGGGTTCTTTGGGGTCCCCGGAGTGGATTGACTTCATCGTCTTCATTGTGTCTAAGGTGGTGAGCGCTGTCCAGTTGTTGATCGCCGGCTTCAGAGTGTCAGGGGTGGTTGGTGAGGGTTCAGTGTGTTGGTTGTCTTTGTCGAAGTTGTCGTAGATGCTCTTGATTTTGTGGAGGAAAAGGGTGATTTGATTTGTATTAGAAAGCTCTACCTCATTGCCCTGGGGCCAGGGAGTGCACCCCACTGTTGCATGTCTGGGGTCAATCTTGACCACACCTGGTAAATTACTATTCGCCACGCACCAAGCACAGGTTTACCAACTTACCACTTTGTCATGTTATAGCAAAACGTTTATAGCATACTCGCACTTCAAGATGTCTCCTGAAGCTGAGGATACACAGATGGGAATAAACACAGAAAGGAATAAATCAGCTACTGCATGAACAATTGCGTTTTTAACTTTTTTACAAAAAAAGTAAATGAGACTAAATGGAGAACATTTCTAAAGGGAGCAGATTGCTGAAGGAGGGAGCTAATAATGGAGAAGGATATTCTATCAAGTCAAAACAGTATTTGAAGAGCGCAGAATCTGAGTAGGGTTGTACGTTATGATATTACAGCTTGAGAAACAGGAAGATAGCCATTAACTGATTTATAAGGAAAATAAGGGCATCTTTGTACAAAGCAGGAAAGATTATAAGAAAACTATCCTACAGGCTAAAACAATGTACTTTTTAAACAAAGTCGTGAACTCCAATAATAAAACAAAAGACATCTTTGAAATTGTTGGGGAACTATCGAACCCAGATCGAGTTCTACTACCGGTCACCTCAACACAGAAATTATGTGATGATCTAACTCCTTCTTTGTGGACACAACAAAGAAAATAAAAGATACTCTCCCCACTAGAATGTTAGACTTGTATATTGTACCCGAAAAAAGAAATCACACCTCTATCTCAACCTTTCCCCACATCAGCCAAAATCATCCTATGGAACTAATAACAAAAGTGACATCTGGCTCCCCGAAAGATGTATGCCCCGCCACCAATTAAAAAAAATCATCTTTGCTTCCTTCTCAGAAATTGCTTTATCACTCATGAATCAATCTCGTACCCAATGCTGTGTTCCTCAATCGTTTAAGGAAGCCGTGGTAATCTCTCTATAAAGAAAACCTGGCGAGGACCCGCTGCTGCTAAAAATCTATAGACCCTTCTCCCCTACACAGCAAAAATCTTAGAGGCACATGTAGCACAACTTGTATGCTCCTTTCTAGAGGATTCTAAATACCTTGACCCACACCAGGAAGGCTTCTGCCCCTCTCACTCAACCGAATTGGTCACCTTTTCAGTAGTGAATGACATGACAGGTAAGGCAGACAAAGGTAGTACTCAGGCACTTGTCCTATTAGATCTATCTGCGGGTTTGACACAGTGGATCATGGGATTTTGAAGACCAAATCGAAGCAGCAGTTTTAATGGGGACTGCCCTAGACTGGATGAAATCCTTCCCTAAAGACCGCACTTAGTTTGCCTCTCTCCCTACTGCTCAGCTAAAGTTCCCATGAATTGTGCAGTACCTCAGGGATCATCTCTATAACCCCCATCTCTTTATTTTCGCCCTCTGTTACACATGCTTTAGCAGAAGAAGGAGAAAATCTATAATTACACTGAAGACATGGAGCTGATCTTTACCATCAATGATGCGTCAGACTCAAGGGAGTTCTTCCAGAACACCATGTAATATATCAGAGACTGGATGAACAGTAATCAGTTGAAGATCAACTCTGACAGAGATTGTCATAACTAACAAGCTAAGCCATTGAAATCCCGCCTATTGTCCAACAGAAATGGGCTCTCCCCCTACACCAGAGGTCTTCAAACTTTTTGATGTCGAGACCCCCTTGTCAAATTTTTTAGGAGTAAGGACCCCCCTCCTGAAATTGTTTTCTATAACCCGGTACTCATCACTTGACAAATATGAACGCCCCCAATTCCCACACAAAATAATTTTTACAGGGGGAAATATTATTAAACCGTGTTTAGCAAACCAAAGGTCAGTGAGCGTGTGGGTGTGGTCAAAGTTGTAGCTAAAAGCAAAGGGCCTCATTTATGAGGAATGGGCATAGGGCAGCGCTGCAAGTCTTCTTGCGGCGCTGCCCTATGCCAATGTGAAAGGGCAGGAATGCACCATATTTATGAAATACGGTGCATTCCTGTACATACCCCTTACGTTGACACACAAATTGCTGCCTAGCATCGACATAGGCAGGATTGTTTTTCTGCAGAAATGGGCTCCTTCCCTCACAACAATCCTGGGAGATGTTTTCCTCCTTCTGTGTGAGCTGCAGAATGCAGCACACATGGAAAGAAGAAAAAATGCGGAGAAATGTTTTCACTGGGGAGATTAAAGTTTTTGGTGCTGCCCCAGGTTTAAGTGATTTTGTAAATATGGCGCAGCATCAAAATCCATGGGTGTTGTGTGGGAACTCCCACGCAGCACCCCTGGAACACCTCCTTGATGCAGAGCTAGGCAAGGCAGAAACTTGCCCTGCTTTGTCTTACTGAATATCTATGAGGCCATGCAAAGCCATGCAGAGTGACTTTACGTCACCTCATAGGTATGGTTGGGATGCTTGCGCCGCAGGAGCATCAAAGAAGCGGGTGTTCTGGCAGCGCAAGCCTCGCATAAATAAGCCTCAAATATTCTGTATGTTTTTTAGGTCTTTCGCCATCAGGTACCTACATATGAAATAATGGGCAGTGTAAATGAAAAATAAATGTAAAAAGTTGTTACTTAGTGGGAAATGCACTGTAGTACATTATGAAACCTCAATTAGTTAATGCACTGCAGAGGTCTGTGTGTAACCAGAGAGCCACAGAATTAAATCTTGGTTGGTGCAGTGGAGAATAGTGTATTTTTAGTACTACGAGGTCAGAGCCTGTGACAGAAAGCACTAGGAGTATGCAAGTTATTATTTCATATTTGCATTGCATTACACACAGTAAAATAAAGACTGATACAAAATAGTCTTAAAATAAATGGTGCTTCCAAAATGTAGATTTTGGTAAAACCAGGGAGTATGTAATGCATTTGTTTTTTTACCCAACTGTCCATTCCACACCTCCTTATGGGTACTAAGGCTGGGTAAGTTCAATTAAAAGCAAACACTTCAGTTGTTAACTCTTTGCACTACCACTCTAAAGAAAAAAAAATATTTGTCATCACAAAGCTTGGAGTGATTCACCAGGTCCCAAGCACCCTTTACACTCGCCGATTAACTAATGGGGCACATTTGTATTTCTTTCAGGAGAGGAGGCACCCTGGGAGGAAAGCTTCACAGCACAGGAGACTCGGCTGAAACATTTTAAACGACGGAAATTAGCTGTGCCAGTACGACTGTCTTTTTTCCAAAATTAAAGCAAATGTTTTAGAATTCAGGCAAAGTGAGGCTGGGGAATGCGCGACCCCCTTCCCAGGACTCCAGGGCCCCCCTGGTGGTCGCGCCCCACAGATTGAAGATGGCTGCCCTACACCAAAGCCAGCTGTAAAACGTCTAGGCATTCAAATTGATGAGACTCTGTCCATGAAATCTCAGATAGGAGCGTTAACTTCTTCCTGTTTCTTCCAACTCAGGAAAAATCAGAAAACATCAGGAAATTCATTTCAACTGAAGCAACCATCTAAATCATCATTGCGCTACTCCTATCAAGAATTGACTATGCAAATGCCCTCTACCTGGGACTTCCAATAGCCCTCAACCACAGACTTTAAATGACGCAAAACCAAGCAGCCAGAATTGTCTTCCAACAACCGAGACAATGCCATATCAAGCCACTGATGAAGAAGCTGTTTTGGCTTCCGTTGGCTCAACGGACAATCTTTAAAACAGGCTGCATCATCTTTAAATCGCTCCACAACAAAAGTCTGAAGTATATATACACGCACGAATCCAGAGCTACATCCCAAAACGCAATCTAAGGTCGCCTAAATGAACCTCCTAATGGTTCCGAGATTTAAACGAAAGAGGCTGGGAGGGATACGTTTTTTAGTGCTAGGTCTTCAGTCCTGGAATTCACTCCCAACTGTAATTAGACTAGAAGAAAACTACATATGCTTCAGAAGGCTGCTGAAAACATGGCTATTCACGCAGGCATATTGCCAATAACCCGACTAGATGACGGTTCCTTAACCCAGCGCCAAGAAACCTTTCTGTGAACGTGAGCTATACAAAATCGCTAGAACATATATGTATGAGCCGCAGTACCCTGAACAAGATATGCTGATGAATTGGAAGCCAATTAAGAGTACACAAAAAGGAGGTAGAGTAGCTGCTTCCGAAGCCAGACAAGCAGCTCGTTTTGGAGTTTTAAAATGATGAAACAATAATCTATCCTTCATCCAATCATGTTTGAGACTACTGCTGTCTTTTTCTGTTAAGACAAGAAGCTTAGATATACAACAAATACTGGAAGGAACACGATGACTTGACTGAGAACCTGAAATGTCAGAGTCAATTTTGATCCCAAAGCTTTTAAACCATATTTACTGGTTCAAGATAGTTCCTCAGGGGAAGATGCCATAGTAATCTGTGCCATAATGATGGGTTTCATCAAGCAAGCAGAGAGTATCCAGGCAGGAGAATATCTGTTTAGCCGCGTGCAATATTTTGATACAGAAGGAAGAAATGTAATAGACTGAGACTTAGCAGTGTGGGTACTTTTAACCTGGTTTCTTAATGAGAGAAGTAACTTTGCCCATTCTGAGCTCAGAAGTTATGCTACTGCAGGCTAAGGGAATATTCGCATCGTCCAATAGGAAAGGAGCATATAAAGAACTCTACAGTGATTTTAAAAAAAATGGACATAGAGTACAAAGGGGCTCTCGACCTACACCTGCTTATAATATTGATGAGTGAATCTGCAGAAAGTGGCTCAAAACCTGAAGAAGAAGAGGGAGATGGTTTATAGAAGTCAAAATAAGTTTTATGAGGAACGAAAATGCTGTAGTTATGTTTAATCTTCTAGAAGCAGTGTTGTGGTTCCTAATACAGATGACTTTCCCCTTGTAATAAGATGCTGACTGCAAAGAACCCAATGCACCAACACCACAAACAAATGGGCCGAACACTCTTCCAACAGCAACCAGATACCCATGTCAACCACCCTTGAACGCAATATTTATTTTTATATATTTATAAAGTTTTATTTAGCGCGAACAAGATCCCGAAGGATTTCAGAGCGCTTTACAATATGATGGGAGGAAGAACATAATGTATAACACAAAGCCTGTGGGCAATTTGCAGCTATTGGAACTGAAAGAAACTTATATTTTATCATACGTTTTCTGCTAGCACACAACAGCGCAGTTTTAACAGTGAGAGGAAGGAAATAACTTTGCAATGAACACATGCAATTTATAGTTCCATTAGAAAATTATTTTGTTTTTATAAAGAGGAACGTAGGCATGTCAGTATTTTCTTTTATTAGTGGGCCACAGAAAACATGAGCTGAAACAGGAAGGTAAAAAGCAAGCTTTAATATTACTCAAAACCTAAACTGCTCTACATATTTAGCACTAAAAACAAGGGGGCAGATTTATGATGACTGGCGCATCCCCAGGGATGCGCCAGTCAACCTGCGCCGCCGCTCCGCCACCCATGGTGCTGTGATGTATTCCTATAGGTTCTGTATCGATCCCCCTATTCCTGACCCTGTTCTGGTTAACAAGTTAACTAGCAGCCATCCCATGATGCAGAAACCGTTATCTGATGAAGCCACACCACGGCACAGGAACGTGTTATCTGATTAGGTCATAACGCTTGCCATCTAATTAGACAAGCAATATTCCTCCAGCCCCTGATAAGGCATACGGAGTTCTCAAAACAAATCAAACCTATGACAACCTGGGAAAAACCCTGCGGCCATTGTTTTGATTTCATCGAGAACTTCAGCAAAAGAATGTGCTAACGACCAAGTCGTATGACATCCTTATTGACGTATCTATGTCCTTCCTTACGTCAATCTCGGCACCTTACAGGTATAAATATTACCGGTATTGCCTTAAGCAAACACACGCGGTGGTGACGAAATCGGAGCAGCCAGACTTGCCGAAGCCCAGAGCAAAGCAGACCCCGCTGGCGCAGCCCCGCCTTCCTGACGCGCTGAGAACGAGACGCTGCTTTCTCCTGCCGAGAAATCCAGCTCCGGCGCTTCCGGGTAGCCCTCGCAGGCAGCCTGGAATATCGAGACCAGAGACGAGAGATACCATCCCTCATTCATCCTAGATTCCAGGTACAGAACTGAATAACCCCTTGCAGAGAATTCTTGAGTCAGTCACTTGGCAAAACAAACTTAACTTAAACTGCTACTTTCTATTCCCGCCCACGTATTAGGCTCAGGTCAGGTACACCGGGGTAGGCGTAGTTAGAAACACCAGTTGAGTACGATTAGTCAAATGTATATGTGTATGTATCTATTTTATCCATTTTAAACCACCATATGGCTTAGAAACCATATAAATGTTTTTACAGTATTATTTTATACTTCTGCTTTTATTGTATGCACTTTACTTAACCATAAGTATTGCGATAATATTGATTCATTTCTCTTGTATGAGAAAAGAGACTGATCAATAAATACCATCTTTTATTGAACACGCCCGTCTCTTCCTTTTCTCTACAATCTGGTGAGACTAAGAATGCACGTACTGACTGAGTAAAATAAGTCGTCTTTTGTTTTCACACGACTCTAGAGATACACTCTTGATTAGGGGAGAGCAAAGTTGTCATGTTCTATGGTTGTCAGAAACGAAATCCCTTCTTGTCTATCCAGGGAGGTTCAACTCCTCCTTGCCTATTCGAGAAAGTTTCTAGTGAACTCTGAGCTAGCTGGCAAACCCAAAACTTTAAGTCTAATATCGACAGTAGAAGACCTAGTTAACGTCTGGTCTAGGCCTATACTATTGAAGGTATTATTCCAATGCGCAGAGCCTATTGGGATAATAGGAACTACACTACATGGCGCACAAACGTTTGGAAAGGCGATAAAACTAACGCAAGACATTAGAGTAACTCAGTCGTGCTTTTTCACTCAGACCCCTTTTTTCCCATAATACTCCAAAGACGTCTGGAGTGGGTGAAAGGTCATATCCGCCAAACCTCGCAGGAGGGAACTCCTATGTATGGTTCTTGGTTCAATCAACGTTGAAGGATACACTGTTCCAAAATATTGTGCATCTAATCTTTGTTTCCATAAGAAACCTGATCTGCAAACAAACGGTAAAACCTTCCTGTCGGTAAAATGGTAGACAGTGATGATGAAAGAGAAGCAGTTAGAATAGCAGCTGATAATACTATGCAAGAAACAGACCCGAATATAATACTCATCGCGGTCAACATAAGAAAATCTATAACTTTAAAACTTATAGAAAATGGACTGACACCTAGAGGTGGCACAGTCATATTCGTAATAGAGGCACACGAATGTCGGCAGACAGAGGTGTTCTATTCATGGATACACTTTCCAGCAGCAAACGCTGTAACAAAGGTCTTCCACTATTACAAAACAGAGGAACCTCCTAATGAGTACACTCCTTTCGAGGAGGTGGAAGTACCACTTAAATTTCAAGAGCACCTGCTCTTTTTTAATGGCGCCCTAAAACATAATAATCACATCACCAGGCTCGGTCTACTAGGTAGACCAGGAGCAACGTGGCCGGTCCTAGCCGGATACACACCACATCCAGACATCGATGGGATGTCTGCAGCAAACCTTTTAATACAACTAAAACAATTAATAAAAGTACATAGACAATTAGTCCAATATGTAATGCGGACTTCAACAATCCAACCAGCAATTAAAATTCCACAGCTGACCCCTCATCAGGGGAACACAAATAAAATTACACCACAGAACATACAATCCTGCCTGGGTAAAGTACCAGCTAAACGGGAACAAATACCATTCTGGTTAGCACAAAAAAGCACCCAAATAGAGGCGGTGTTTCCAGACACCACCCCGTTAGAAAAACATAGGATTCTGACTATCTGTCTTCCAATGGGAATCGCACCACACGTGGAGGACTGTGACACTTGGGGTACAGTCTTTGCTTCCATTTACACAAAAACGCATGGTGTTCCATCCATCTCGGTAATACCAGATGTGCTAAAACAAATTCAAGATGAATACGGTCCAAAACCCGCTTTAACTCTTGGTATGAAATTACTAAAAGACTTCAAGCAGGTCTCGGCTATATTACTAGCCAATATAAAGGGAGAAGCAGCAAACGTGGCGATCCGCCAAAGGTTAAAAGAAACAGATATAGCAGACCAATCAGCTGAAATTGCCAGAATTATAGAAAAATCCTATGAGGAACTAGGTAGAGATAGTTTGGGTGGAATACCAGTAAAACCCCGACTGATTGAAAGTCCTGAAAAAGTATTTTTTAATAATAATTTAACATCACAAAAAAAGAGCTGGGATGGAAACAAACAATCCAATCCTAAAGAAAAGAAATTCCAGTCCAGAGGAAGGTCTCCTCGGCGGAGAGAAATATCTCCAAACCAAGGACACAGGTCTCCCCAAAGTGAGCCCTCTGGGAAAAGATACAACCTTAGAAATAGGGATAATATAAAGAAGCCCGATAGATATCAAGAAATTGATACACGCCCCTCTCAATCTTTTCAGACTTCCTCGCAGAAATCGGAAAGAAGAGGACGATCAGAACAAAGAGAAGAGCACGCCAAGTCCAAAGACAAGGAACCTGCTCATCTAAAAAAGAAATTACAATTTCCAAAAAAGAAGGTAGCCAGTATTAAAGTAGTTAACAATGCCGAGAATACTGAGGACACAACTGAAAAACGGAGAATGGGCTCAGACAATGCTAGACAGCGCAGCAGAAGTGAGCATAGCTCGCAAAGTCCTTATGAATCATCTGGAGACAGTGGACACGAATGAATATCTTCAAGTGGAAACTGCAGACACCAGAGTTAGCAAACCTCACAAAATATATGAAATAACTTTACGTATAGAAGGGGATAAGACTAGAAAAATAAGGGGACTATTTTGGGATAATCTCTCCAAGGGCTATGACATCCTTCTAGCTGAAAAAGACTGGCCACCAGAGTTTGTCAGAGACTGCCCTCATGGCGAAGAAATAATTATGCCTGCCTTCTCAAATCATATCCCAATTCATAAAAAATATACACTTGCCAGAAAGTGGGCAGTAGCTCAAGCTCCTGCTTTATATAAAAATCACGTAGGATGGGATGAGGACTCTCCTCCTCACAAAATCCAGTTAAAATCACAACCTACTGCACAAAGACAGTACCCAATTAAGCAAGAAGCTAAAAAACAGGTAAAAGAAATCCTAGAGCAATTAGAATACCAGGGGGTGATTGAAACTTGCACCTCACAAATGAACAACCCTTTGTTTCCGGTTTCCAAACCAGACAATACATATCGTCTAGTTTTGGATTACAGACACCTTAACTCATGTTGCAAAACTTTTGCAGTGCAAAACTCGCATAGTGCAGCACTAATGAATAACATAGTGCGCAAAAAATACAAAACAACATTAGACATCTCTAATGGATTCTTTTGTCAAAACATAGCACCAGAGAGCAGATATTTGTCCGCGTTCTCAATAAATGGCGCTCAAAAACAATTCTGTCGGTTACCCCAGGGGTTCAAGAACAGCCCAGGATTATTCTCAGCGAGAGTAACAGAGTTACTACAAACCTATGATGACGAAGCATTATCTTATGTCGACGACATATACCTAACAGATGATGACTTGGATACTCACTTGAAGAGAGTGAACACCATAATACTTGGGTTCGCAGCAGAGGGTTACAAATTCAACTTTAAAAAATCCAGAATTGCCCATCTAACAGTCCTGTTCTTAGGATATGAATTATCAAGTGAAGGCAAAAGCCTGGCTGACAATTTCCTAGAGAAATGTGCCGTACTCCAAGCACCTAGAACACTAAAAAACCTACAGTCAATTCTAGGCTTCCTAAATTTCGGAAGAACATACATTGCAAATTAGACAGAAAGGGTCAAACCCCTTTATGATCTAATAAAACCAGATTTTAAAAGAACCAATTGGACTCAAATACACACAGAAATTTTGAGATCCTTACAAACAGACATGTTAATTAAAACAAAATTAGAAACACGTGATAACACACGCAATCTTGTGATTCGAGTCATCCCAGGAAGATGCGGATTCACATACCTGACCTCTAATGAGGGAGAAAAGGTACCAATTGCATTCAAATCACACTTGTACACAGAAGCTGAAAAGAAGTTCAGCATTAAAGAAAACATTGTTCATGCAGTTCAAACCGCAATAGCTAGAGAAAAAGATAAAGCTGACGGTAGACGGATCACAGTCAGAACAGCAGAATCAGCCTTTGAGGCATTAACAACACCGTGTAATTTACCAACAACAGCATTGAATCCGGAATGGATACAATGGGTGAATTCCATTACAATGGACAAAGTAAACTACTACTTTGATCCAGAACTAGAGGAACTAAAAAATCTAGAATATGAAAGAACATTCCCTCTGCCAATCGACATTCTGCCCTTACGACAATACGCTTGTGTAATCTATACAGACGGACATGCTCAACCCTCCGTTTGGGGAGAACAAGCATACAACCCCACATGTGAGATTACTAAAGAAGTGTGGCGCGGAGGTAAACTAAGACCCCTATTAACAAAAACACACTCAGTAGAAACTAATTCAGAACAACAGACTGAAATAATAGCATTGAAAATGGCGCTAGATAATGCGGATCGCGAATTCCCGACACTTATAGTGTCCGATTCATATTACTGCGTCAAATCATATAACAACGATTTGCAGAAATGGATTCAAAACGGTTACAAAGATGACACAGGTGCAACAATAAAGCAAAAACTGCTTTGGGAACAAATAGTTCTGTTACAAAAAGAACTACAAAAGACTCACGTGACACACTCACTGAGTCATCAGCGTGATGGCGTTCACGTTGCAGGGAATTCATTGGCTGAGACAGCCACAGCGGTAGCAACTAAATTGGCTTCCGTAGCTAGAAAAAAGCGTACAATAAAATACATTGACGGTGAAACAGCGCTGGCGGTGAGAACGTCATCAAAAGGCGACTGCTCAGCGCTACCGATCAACTATCCACTCAATTATACATACATAATCGATGCAAACTCCGTCCCTTTTGCTCGAATCCCTGGAGTGGGGGATAGAGTAATTCCAAACATGGACAGGAGAACCTTGTTAATTGCAGACGCACATATGGGTGAGGGTATCGGACACCTCAAACTAAAAGATTCTCTGGAAGAATTACAATCAATGTACTGGTGGCCAGGCATGAGCCTGCAGCATCACATTTTTGTAAAAGAATGCCCGGACTGCAACAGAGATCGCAGTGGCGAGAGAAACGGTATACTGCCATGGCGTTTCACTCCAGAAAGGATCAACAGTAAAAAGCAAAGCGTCCGATTAACATATACAGGCTAGTTTCCACTTATAATGTAGATCCCCAGCACTCGGCTGACGTCTGGACTGTTATACAAAGATTTGCGAGTCTAAATGGCATATACGCTAGGAGCGTGCTACGTTTGACCAATGTTTTCACTTTAGCCCTCAAGCTTGTGGGGAAGCACGGCCAAATGAGCATAGCGATGCGGGATTCTTCTCACTTCCTTCCTGAGGGATACGGGATGGTGTAAAGAAAAAACCAAGGCATGAAACTATCTATAACAGAAAGGATATTAGGTTCGGGAGCTGGGTGGGTCAAACATCTAATAAGTGTCCAACGTAGTCTAAATAACCTGCCAAGAAATTCTCTGAAGGGATTCAGTCAGTACGAATTATTGTTTGGAACTAGGATGTTAGTCTTAGATCTTGACAGTCAGACTTCAGTGGTAAAGGAAAACAGCTTTGATATCAAAGATCGTTTGGCTATTTTGCAGCACTTAAACAAAACAAGAAAAGACCTGAGCAACATAAAGTTGAAACAGCAGCCAACAACCACTGAAGAACCACCACCTGTCCCAGCAAGACCTGTCTGGATTCCAAAAGTCGGGGATCTAGTCAGAGAAAAGATCGCAGTGGGCCTTCTTACAGAAAAGCAGTTCCTGTCTTGTCTATCAACGGGACAAGATCAGTTGTACTACCGCCGCTTGCTGGTAAAAAGGAGAACCGAGTTGTATCCATCGACCTGGTAAAACCACAATCATGTGGCCGATAACAAACAGTAGGCCAAGTGGACTCCCGATAAGTAGTAGAACACCAAGGTTTGCTACCAATACAGAGGTCCTAACTAAGAGGCTAAGCACATTCGAAACGCCTACAGAAGAACAACAAGGACTGTGCAACAATGCAATGGAACTTAAACCTCTGAAAACCCAAATAAAAACATTTAGTAAAGACACACCAACCTACAATGAAGTAACAAACGAATATGCAAGAAACAGTAATCCTGAAGCAATTGGAACAATTGACAGAACTGCATCCGGCTACTTCATAAACTTCGATGATTCCTCTGAAGACCTCAGTGAATCAAAAACACAGCCATCAACAAAAACCTTTAAAGATAAAGCTAAAAAACTTTTGAAACAACTGAAAGAAACCTATCTGATTTCTCCATGGATTGAATTTTGGGTTGGCTTTGGTGCATTTATCCTCATACTTTGGCTCATCATGGTACTAACTTTGGGACACTTCATTGAGGGAAAATATGCTAAAATGGACACAGCAAGTCAGAAAATCAACTTGATCCTCAAACCACACACATCTTCACACGTCGAGAAAAGAGAACTTTCTTCAGTCAACTTCAGAGCCAATCCTATACCGGGTGGGGTAGCATGGGACAATACTGACTACGAAATTTATGGTCCGGTTGAAATCCTGAAATATCCACACCAAATCAAGATCTCGTTGAGTGACTTTGTAAAACCAAGCTCATTTGCTGATGATTGGGACTTTGAAAGTATAAATAATATGATGTCTGACTTAGTGATGTCTGCTAAATTTACCAAACATGATTATTTGCAGGGTTCGACAAATTATGATAGTATGTACTGTTACAACCACTATGGTAACCATTTTCTACATAAATCGGCACAACCTAGAAATGTTTTAAATTATAATCAATGGGAACATTGTGCAACCCCTCCAAAAGGAAGCTCAAGAACCTTTTATGACAAATATTCATACTTTTTAGGATTCAACACAAGTAATGCTGAAACATTTTATTTCAAATTGTCAAATAAGACAGGGACAAAGACCATGATAACAAACACGAAATTGATATATTCAGACTCATTTTTTGAACAAATGAATACTTTTGGTTTTGATTATTGGGACAAAAATGTTGAAGTAAAAAGTGTTTGGGGTACAAAAGAATGGCAAGTACAAGGTATAGAATCATTGTTTAGAGCCTGCATGATCCCAGAACAAATTATATTTTTGAATGACACTGTTCAACAAACTACCTGTCTTGGCCTAGCCAAAATCAAAGACTTAAATAAACCGTCTATTCCAAAGCCAACTATGAACAGCAATAGCTCTACAGACGAAGAGATAGACGTAAACTATGTATTAAACCAAAACATAACACATCCTGATTGGAAACAATGGTTAATCTGGCCCACAGATACTAATAACTGTCAAGACAGATTCCTGAACAAAACACAGGGGTTCACATTGACCAGGCCAGACCCTAGATATTCCCAAAGACAACACCCAGGGATAATCACCACCTACAGTGTGGGTAAACTCTGCCTTCAATGGCTACAAACTTCCACACTGGCAGAAATTAAGCAACACCTAACTTTACTTACTGATGGTGCTGACTTGCGTGATTTCATTATGGGACCGCGCAAACAGCGTAGAAACGTTTCATAGCAGCCTAGGTATATGCAGCTTACAACGAGGCCTGGAAGGTTACTCAAATTGAGACAGCAGAAAGTATACGGGAAATTGACCGTATTCATTTGGAAAAATCACTTTCTGTAGTGGACAATGGGTTAATGACTCTGTCCTCCAGAATTTTTTCTTTGGACAGCATTGTGTCTTCAGCAATCGACATAATATCGCAAGACTTACTGTTGTTACAACATGGTCAGTCTCAATTGCGTTCTATTGTACAGCTTGGCTGGACGTTACAAAATCTGCGTTCAGGCTATGTGCCTTGGCGTTTAATCAACACAACGTCACTATTCAATATCTTTAACCTTACTGATAAACAAATCAGTATGGCACAGAAGGGTGCTGATTATACAATCCTGAGCATTGAGAAACTCGAGAGATTACCAGTGACAATGTCAGAACGACCTGTCAGTGAATGGATAATACATGGGATAATTAATATTCCAATATCAAACTTCAGGTTTCAATACTGCCAAAAATATATACAGGCTGGCATGTACGAAAAATTGGGAAAAGGGTACATTAAGACAACATGGAACTTGCCCTATTCACATGCATGTGTCAGTAATAAAGGACAGAAAGTGTTTCTTAGTGGCAATAATTGTGCGATGTCACTAAGCGGTACACTTCTGTGTAACGGAATTAGTTTGCATGGAGCCTGTGAAGGGAACTCAAATAACCTTTCATGTCATCAGCTAGGCACACCTGCAACAGAGATAGTACCATTTTTTCATAGACTCTATAATGGGAGTTACATTCTAATTGTGGATCGCAGATGTTGTAGTCTTGTGCCCGGGACTCCTTATCTCGTAACTACGACTGCGACGGTCATGTGCTGTGGACACTCATTGTTCCCCAGCTCCTTTCCAGACAGGGAGGCAAGGGCATGGCCTAACTTGAAAATTACTTCTATTCGAATAGATACTTAAAGCAGAATGAAAACAGTGCTTCTTCAGACGCCGACCAGGCTCGCGTCATCAAAAGAAACGTATGATCTCCTAGTCGCAAGGACTGCAGAGATTCACTCATTGTTATCAACTAATTCCCCCATACATTTCGCAGACATCCTGAATGAAATCTTAAATATTTCTGATACCAGTGGAGTCTCAAAGGTATTTAAGACAGCATTTTCAATGGCATTAACACCATTCAAAGCCATACTGGGTATTTTTCCAGATTTCGTCCATTCGAGTTTTGGCGGGCTTACCCTCATTTTGGGACTAATTGCAGGAATCCTATTCTTAGTCCTTATATTTCGTTATGGCAAACCGTGTCACAGACAAAACACCTGCGACAAGGGAAGAAACAATCCGAGCCATTGGATACCGGGACCGGATATCAAAAATCCTGGGACTTTCCCGGCTTAGAGACCTGAACATGACTTGGTTTCTTTCATTTCGACCAATGTGGCATCGATGTGTTTTACCTGTATTAAGGTGCTTGCTGTGCGGAGAAGAATGCGTGTTGGACACCTGTCTGACGCTACAATCAGATGCGCCAATGGATGCAGAAACATTGTTGAGTCCAATAACGGCTCATGCTTTGTGCTGCCCTCAACGGCTACCAATCCTGATGACGGCATTCGTGGAAACTTCACCACTACGATTAAGGGGTAGTGAAGTTCAAGATGAAAGCAGCATCGATCAGGTACGACCTTCTGTCATCAATACTAATCAAAACGTCAATGGAGACAATCATGCGCACGAATGCATGGTTACACCTTTTTCCGAGTTAGTGGAACTCTCCCAGGAAGCTGTTGACAGCTTTTTCGACAGTCTAAATGATATGATGTTCTCACCGGAGCAGAAATAGAGACTTTTGAGCAAGCTAGCACACGGCGTTCCCAACACCCTGAATTTGGCCTTCAACTAGAATAGCAAAATAACATGAACAATTTCCCCTCCAGTTCACGGACAGTAATTTTTTCAGCAGCCCCAAAATATTTTTTACGATTTTTTCGGGACACTTATCTTCTGCTTAAAGTAAGAACTATTCTTAGAGAACTAAAATTTCTATTTTTAGAAACTTTATAGACATTAGCTGCCCGCTGGTATGTTCATAATTATTTTTATTCTGAGATGAAATGGTCTCGAACTTTTTTCTTCTGTATTAAGAGCCATTTCATGTGTAAATTCTCATATACCAATTAGCAATAATGTATACATATGCGTGATTGCTTTAGCATTATTCTACAGCTTGAGTGCATATAATACATGTGACTGTTTTTTCCGTATATTGAATAATTTCGAAATGCATTATATGTATTTTGGGGTGGTAAGGTATACACGATACTCTACAGTATGTTTTACTATGCCTAGATTCGTAAATATGGCCATAGTTAGCGTGGAGTGGGTGTGATGTATTCCTATAGGTTCTGTATCGATCCCCCTATTCCTGACCCTGTTCTGGTTAACAAGTTAACTAGCAGCCATCCCATGATGCAGAAACCGTTATCTGATGAAGCCACACCACGGCACAGGAACGTGTTATCTGATTAGGTCATAACGCTTGCCATCTAATTAGACAAGCAATATTCCTCCAGCCCCTGATAAGGCATACGGAGTTCTCAAAACAAATCAAACCTATGACAACCTGGGAAAAACCCTGCGGCCATTGTTTTGATTTCATCGAGAACTTCAGCAAAAGAATGTGCTAACGACCAAGTCGTATGACATCCTTATTGACGTATCTATGTCCATCCTTACGTCAATCTCGGCACCTTACAGGTATAAATATTACCGGTATTGCCTTAAGCAAACACACGCGGTGGTGACGAGATCGGAGCAGCCAGACTTGCCGAAGCCCAGAGCAGAGCAGACCTCGCTGGCGCAGCCCCGCCTTCCTGACCCGCTGAGAACGAGACGCTGCTTTCTCCTGCCGAGAAATCCAGCTCCGGCGCTTCCGGGTAGCCCTCGCAGGCAGCCTGGAATATCGAGACCAGAGACGAGAGATACCATCCCTCATTCATCCTAGATTCCAGGTACAGAACTGAATAACCCCTTGCAGAGAATTCTTGAGTCAGTCACTTGGCAAAACAAACTTAACTTAAACTGCTACTTTCTATTCCCGCCCACGTATTAGGCTCAGGTCAGGTACACCGGGGTAGGCGTAGTTAGAAACACCAGTAGAGTACGATTAGTCAAATGTATATGTGTATGTATCTATTTTATCCATTTTAAACCACCATATAGCTTAGAAACCATATAAATGTTTTTACAGTATTATTTTATACTTCTGCTTTTATTGTATGCACTTTACTTAACCATAAGTATTGCGATAATATCGATTCATTTCTCTTGTATGAGAAAAGAGACTGATCAATAAATACCATCTTTTATTGAACACGCCCGTCTCTTCCTTTTCTCTACAATCTGGTGAGACTAAGAATGCACGTACTGACTGAGTAAAATAAGTTGTCTTTTGTTTTCACACGACTCTAGAGATACACTCTTGATTAGGGGAGAGCAAAGTTGTCATGTTCTATGGTTGTCAGAAACTAAATCCCTTCTTGTCTATCCAGGGAGGTTTAACTCCTCCTTGCCTATTCGAGAAAGTTTCTAGTGAACTCTGAGCTAGCTGGCAAACTCAAAACTTTAAGTCTAATATCGACAGTAGAAGACCTAGTTAAAGCCTGGTCTAGGCCTATACTATTGAAGGTATTATTCCAATGCGCAGAGCCTATTGGGATAATAGGAACTACACTACAGTGCGCCGCATTTATAATGCGGCGCACCATGGGGCAAAAACGGCACAGATGCGTGACGCATCTGTGCCGTAAAAGTGGCGCATTGCTGGAGCTGCGTCGCAAGCGCGACGCAGCTCCAGCATGGCTCGAGGGTGCCCCATCGCCACAATGCTGCGTCAAGACCTACGCCTGCTTCAAGCAGGCGCAGGGTTTTGACGCAGCATTGTCCTGAAAGTGACTGAGTGAAATCTCATAGATTTCACTCAGCCACATTTAGGAGGCGTTCCTGCGCAGGAACGCCCCCCCCCTGCACTGAAACGCCTCCTTAAGGCGCAGGGCTTTACAACGTGACGCATCTCCTAGATGCGTCACGTTGTAAATAGAGCGCATTGTTTGCGCCGCCGTTGCGTCAAATAAAGTGACGCACCGGCGGCGCAAGGCCTTCATAAATCTGCCCAATAGATTACAGCTCATGTACCTGAAGAGCACAAGACCTATTCCAGTGTTGGCTGTGTTACTATAGAAGCAACTTATTTTAAGCTCTGTTTCTGTACTTCGGTGCACAGTACATGTACAGATGCAAGAACGTAAGCATATCACTCTGGTATCTTATCAACGGACTATCACTGATTGGGTGGGGGGTGCAGCACTACTTCTAGATTCAGATAAAGAATGATTAGTAAAATAGCCAGAAAATATTTTATTGTTGTACTTGTTATAAAAAAAATGCTGTCGAATATTGAAAATAACAATGAGTTAATTGTTTTAAACTAAAATAACTAATGATTCCAGCATTAAAAAACATTTTACGAAGTGAAAACTACATTAAATGTTTACATACATTATCAAAGGTCACTTTCAATTCTATGAAGGGAAACTGAAGGACTAACAAGGGGATAATTAACAATCAGGAGTGTCAATGGTAATCTCGCAGCATTTCAGATATACAAAAATCTTTAAAAAATATTGTCAGACGAATAGGTCTACTAACTTATTCTCTGGACCCAAGAGTAATGCACTCGACCCTTGAGGTTGATGCAATATTTTATCTTCAGTGTCCCAACTACAATACAGGTCTAAATGAGCCTTACTACACTGTTCTTTGTACCAACATGTACAGCCTTAAAAGCAGCACTGGTTTCCTAATGAACTCTGGCCACTGTCAGGCAAGAAACAAGGAACAAGGCCAGGGCACATATATGCCAACGCATTTTCCCGTAGACAAAGAATGGGAAAAACCCTAGGATACATCAGTCCCTATGTGTATAAAGCCCCTGTGAGCTCGCAAATCCTG
This sequence comes from Lissotriton helveticus, assembly GCF_964261635.1. Taxonomy (NCBI): domain Eukaryota; kingdom Metazoa; phylum Chordata; class Amphibia; order Caudata; family Salamandridae; genus Lissotriton; species Lissotriton helveticus. The sequence continues at coordinate 1,021,782,281 of NC_136061.1, forward strand.
TGATTTGCAAAAGGTTTACAACGGCAACGGGGCTTTTTTGTAATGTACAAAAGCCCTTTGAGGAAAATGATTACTGACTCCTAAAAGAGCACTTGTTACTCTTTCCAAATTGCAACTGGGAGGGACCATGAAAGGGCTGAATCTCTTTTATTTAGAAAACGAAAATATATACATACATTTCTTTTTACCGGAATAGTGGTCAACACCATGGAAAACGTTTTTTGACAAAGTACTGTGACTCAGCACTTTTGTGAAATTGCTTGAGTTCAGTGCAACCAGGACTACCACTTTTAGAATGTGGTATTGCTTGAATGGCCATAATTTTTAAAAAGTGTCCATGATTACAACGAGTCAACTCATAACTTTAATTACACCGCACATTGAAAACCGAAATAACAATATTCTTGTAAGTCTTTTAACTGCTAGTACTACCTAGTTTAATACAAGTATCTTTGGGGTGAACAATATTCAATTCTAATCTCAACGCCCTAGATTTACATCCACAAAATTAGACTGTTTATGTCATATCAGAGTTGTTGTACTGTGGAAACTCCTACTATGCAATTCTAGAGCGCTCGGTATCATAGCTGAAGCTTGTAGACACATTTGAAACTTGCTGGACTCAATTTGCAACAAAATGTTTACCCTGTCGGAGATGAACAAGGACGTTAGATCGATCCACTGCCATTGTAAACGTTTTGTGTTCTCATTTAATATCTTAGTCAGTGCATTCGAGTGACTGTTGTCTTCATTTACTTTGTTGAGATAATACACCATTTTGTTAAATATAAACCCAAAATTGAAAACCTCGTGTTCTGTTGACTTGGAATATTCTGACAAGTGAAGTGGGCTTTAAAAGCAACACCCCTCTCTGGGCTATCCCGTTTGCCGCATGCGACTCAGCAACCTCAACAATCAGCACAGCAAACAACGGATCGATGTGCTGGCTCACTTCCTTTAAGTGGAACTACACTGTTTGGAGACAGACCAAGTTCACCGGACACCTGAAAGGGACATGCACGATGTTGAACATCTTTCACCGGAGGTGGCACAGGGAGTTTTCCAATTCACGGAAGTCCATAAAGACAAGTGGAGCCTCCCCACCCCCACGCACAACCACCCCAATATTGCAGTGCTTTGCCAACATAAGCATCCCATAAAATAGCTGTTAAAGTCTGATCCAACCTGTCATAAGGCAAAGCAAATGGGTAGAAAACGAACATATATAATATCTTCTCTATACGTTCGTATCAAAAACTTGTAGATGCTAAAAGTCATACTCCGCCCTTCCAACAACCATTAAAGTAGTTACAACTCGACAATATCATGTCAACAGTGATATAATTTGGCATGTCGTCTAACATAATGTGTAAGGTCCTGAGCAGTTTCTTTGGAGATGCTGTGGTTGTGTAATGTAAGTGAAATGTGTCGGTTTTGGATTATTACAATGTATCGGCAACTTTGTTTAATTAACAGAACGAATACATGCCAACATTTCGGAATACACATGCTGGAAATCGGGGAAAAAGAGGGAATGCGATTTCACCATTTACTTGCATTGAAGTGGGGAAGGTTTTGATTAGAAAAAGGGGGATACAATTAAGCTATTTTGGCTTCAATAGTCTCCCGTCTAGATCGTACGTGTGAAAATGTAGGAACGGCTAGATGAAAAATTGCCAGTTTTTTAAATTTCTGAACGAAAACACACAGCTCATCTTGCAATACGAATAACCATGTATGTGTGTAAAATATATGCAAAGCATTACTATACTCATGAGTTTGAGAGCTGGGTGTTTTGCACAGATATTCAGATGCCCGTGCAGTGCGTGTTCTCTGCTGTCATAATTTCTTATCGTTAATGGGAGCTGTAATCTTCATGTGACCTCAGGCAGCACAAATACTCATTCCCTATTCACCCCGAGGGACAGTAGCATACCTTCAAAGACATACGTCTCAACACACCCCAAGCAGGGGCCACTTACCAAGCCCAGCCAGGTGTCTGCAACGTCAGCCACTGTCCCCAAAGCTTGAAAAAGACAGCAGCTACTTCACATTACGCGTAACGATTTAGGGCAGGCTCATGTATCACGTGGGGACGGACGTACCAAACCTGCGGGGGAGTGAGGATAAAGCCATGTCCCCCGGACGGAGCCGGAGAGCTAACGAGCTGTATTTGTTGGGATTACAATCCCCAATATGGTCGCTAGGTGACGCCAGAGCTATCTATCAAAGACTTTCTAGTGGTCCGGGGAATCCTTTACCGAAAGGAAATCTTCTCTGGTTTAACACAATAACTTGGCCTTCCTTATGGATTTGTGTTTATTTAGTCCAGCGATTTTATGTATCACTGAAGTTTTATATAAAGAGAGATAGCATTATTTCGAATGAATGTTAAAAATATATTTTTAAGTTATAGGAAAATATATAACATGATAAAGATGAAACGTAATCAAATTAAACTATGATTAACGGTTTTCTATTCTTTCGAAATATAGCTTTAGTGGTTCCGTTACACATTGGTGTTTCTACTTTCATATGGCTGCCGCAATATTAAGTTGGTTATCGTCTCTTGTCCCTTTTCTCTGTCGGCTGCCTTTTGACCAGTCTTTTCTTTATGACGATGACTTGCTCAGTTGTTGCCGGAAGACTGCCTCCCGTTGCACTCTGCTTTCAGGACTACACTTCACTTTAGTATACCTTGCGTATATGCGACTTAAAAAAGCAAAGCCACCTTTCCTCCTGCCGCAGCCATGGGGAAGTCGTTCGCTAACTTCATGTGCAAAAAGGATTTCCACCCTGCTTCCAAATCCAATATCAAGAAGGTGAGCGAAATTGTTGAACAATAAATTGACGTTGATGTTGGGCTTAATTTAAGTTCCCAGGCCGGCAATCTCAAACTTTAAATTTTCTGGTAATTGTATCGTCTTCTGCACAAGTTTTTGGCTGGGGCAGGTTCATAAAATTACATTTTAGCTCATATATTCAGGAAGCGCCAATCCTAATTCATCCCCTGTTACTGCTGAAAAGAAGGGGTGCGAGGATCCATCCAGCAACTATTTATTACTAAGGTTTATCCTGGTTGGCCTCAGTAAAATATGCTTACCTCTCCCGTGCCATTTCCCGACTCCTTCTGGACTCGTTCACCAGCGCCGGCACTATGTTTATTCAGCCTTCAGAACAACAACCTGCAGGGCTTGAGAAAGATCTCTTATGTTCAGTTACATATGGACCCAACACAGACGCCCCATTTATACTGTCAGCACGCCTTCTCGAGTCTCGCTATCTTGATGCTAATGTCATCAACACAACATAGACTCGTCTTGGCACTTAACATGTGCTGAAAAGATGAACTATAAATTCGATCCAGGTTTCATTATTTTCCAAGCTTTGTATGTAAGAGACTCGAACACACCAAAAAAATGTGCAGTGATTTTTTTTTTTCTGCATGTGTAATTGCACTAATAGCCATTTATATAGAACGTAAGTTTACTAGTACCAAAAGGAGCCTGTAAGAAATTGGGTCATTAGTTGAGCAGGAAGTGTGGCCTGCATAAGTAATAGGTCCATAATTTCCAGTTACTGGAAACCAAGCACCTTGTTGTAGCACTTGACTTTCTCAGGGTAGCGAAGCAGAGCAGGCCAAGGCCTACTCAAGGGGAGGTGGTGTAGGCTCGTAATCACTGCTCGGTTGCACGCAGTAATAACACTCAATAAAGGATTGTTCAGTCAGTTTTTCTTCAGAAAAAGGAAAGTTACATTTATTACATACACTACTAAATACTCCACATTAATTTACAAATATAAACAGGCAGATTGAAAATACATTAGGTTAAATACTGCAATCAAATTTGACCCATACTCTGTCATGAGCCCCAAAATCACAGTACTTGCCACCTATACCAGATAGAACATCACAATATAAGGAGTATCACATTCAATGAACCAGGCCTACTGACTTTGTCAAGGGGTCACCACTTCAAAATATAAGGCAAGCCTATTGGCTTTGTCAAGGGGTCACAACATTATAAAGCTCAATAATTACATTTTAAGACCCACCACTTTAAATGCAGTCATTATTACCAATACATTTTTATCAAAATCTACTGTCAGTAACATGTTGTTATGTTTATTTTAAATTGCTTTATTATATACATTTAGACCACAGAAAATGTATCATAGAAGCAACCACGATTGATGGCTGCACTCTCAGGCAGTAGAATACAATTTCCAGCCGTAGGAATGGTTGTAATAATGAAGAAAACATCTGGGAGTAATAGTTATCCTGACCCTGAAAATGTAGGGTCACTTTTGAAATTATTGGGAGGGCTGCAGTGCTCCTGCAGCCTCCAAACACTTCCTAAAACATGGTGGTAGTGCACCTGCTTTCCTTGGGCTACCACAAAGCACAGCTCTTTAATTGAAATGAGCCCCCGGGGCCTTATGGGGTGCATCCAGCCCAGGAGGTTTGAATATTTTATTAGGGCTCGGCTGCATACTTTCATATGCACGCCTTGCACCACACATCCTTTTTTTCATTTTTCTTTTAGAAGGTGAGGTGCCCCGGTCACCCCATCCTCCAATTCATTGAGGCTGCACGAGAAGCCCATTTCTGTGAGGCCTGGTCGGTTTTCTGCGAAACCTGCACTGTCCTTGCCGGCAGTGTTCCTGTCCCTGCCTGCTCTGTGCAGGCAGGGTGTACTTTGCTGCGGTGGCTGCCTTGCTCCCCCATTTAGGAGTACAGGGATCAGGGGCACGGCCACCATATTTGAGGGGTATGATGGCAACCTGGCTTTCTCTTTGCTGCGTCAGGGGCCCAAGGATGGGGTCCCTGGCCAGTTCCATCGATGGTGGTGGTGGGGTTGGGGGGGAGGGGGGGTGCTACAGCATTCCCATCCTCGTTACTTGTCTGGGAATGGGATCTGCATAATCCAACCCAGGGAATGAGGTCTCCATGCCTTACAGAGAGCTCTGGGGAGGAGAACCCACACAAACACTACTCCATGGCTGATTAAAACGTTCTGAATCTTGCGCCATCCCCTGGCACTGGTCCACCCCAGGGGTAATCTTCGAAGGCAGGTGCATAGCCCCATACGTTCATTTTCCCTGGGTTTTCTGTCACATCTTGTAAATAAGTATAACTTTACCGTGATGGGCCAGTTTCAAAGATCTTGTACTCATTTTTCTCCTGGTGGCAAGCTATAGTTACCAGGGACATTTTCAGTAAGCGTGATGGCATCTAAAGCAGCACACTTAAGCTGTTTCTCAGGTCTTACGCTACACTCAGTGTCTTATTTTTGGAGATTTTAATATTTATTGGGATCTTGCATCTGACGAAGCCACCACCTCCACTCTAAAGAACACTATGTCCCCTCTGGGACTTTCTCAATGGGTTGCGAAGGCCGCTCATGGAAGGGGACATACGTTTTTTTCCATTCTTTTTATTGACTAAGAAAATCAAACTTATGACAGTGTAAAGTGACATCGTGCATCAGTACCTTAGCCACTATCAATTAGTCAGTGCATTCCAACATTACCATATACTACATGTTATCAATTTACATTATGCCCAACATTATCACGGAGTTACACATGCCTGAGCAGAGGGATCAGGAAACGGTGGACATAGCATTCCCTTCGCTTTGTTCCAGTCCCCCCAGATCTTGGTGCATTTTTGGGGGCATCCCTGCCCTTCGTAGATCACCCTCTCCGTCTGCATACACCAATCTATAACAGCTTCTCAATACCAGAGTGTAAGTGCTGTGTCTCTCTTCCAAGCTCTAGCTATTTTGCTTTTCGCTACTACATTGCCAAGGGGAACCCAGATCCGTTCTTTAGCCGTCAAGTCTGTTGCATCCCACACATTAAGAAGGCAGAGTCGAGGTGTGGCTTCCATACTTTTCCCACAGACCTCCCACATTTTTTAGTTTTTTTTCAAATACAACTGCACAGTCGGGTAGTCTCACCATTAATGGAAATATGTGCTCACTTGGCTGCAACCCCCGGGGCATTGTGGGGAGCTTATAATGTCCATCATGGCCAACGCCACACCAGTATAATAAACTCTATGGAGGAGCTTAAGCTGGACTAGTTTGAATCTAGAATGCATTTCGACCTCTCGAGGGGAGGCCAGCGCTTCCTGACACTCCTCATCATCTAGATCTCCCATGTCTTCCACCCACTTAAAACGGATCTTCACCACGGCGTCTGGGGAATTATTTAAAATCTTTCTATAGGTCAGAGAGATTATTTTATCTTTCAGATAGTCATCAAGGAGTCTGCCCTCCAATGGCGAGGCTGCTGGGATTACTACATAGCTTCCCCCACTTGGAGGAAGGCTCCCCGGTGCACAGCGCAAAATTGACTGTTGAGTCTGAAGTTATATATTCAGTTCATCCAAAAGTTAAATCAACGCGATAAAGAGGTTCCTCAGTTTTTTAATCCATACTCATTGGTTTCATGAGTTAGTTCATCAATGCTTCAAGGTGCCTAAAACCAACATAATCCAAAAACGATATCATCCAATCATCAATTATCCCAATGCATTTCGGGCAGATGTCAAGCCCTTCCTCAGGGGACAGCTCTACAAACATAAAGGAAAACATCATAATGTCATTACAGTTGCCAAAAAGTAGTTGCACCACTACTAAAGCCTCAATATAGTGCAATTAGCGTCACAAGGTGTTGAAAGAGACATAATATTGGGATGTCCGTGCCCTTGGGTGCCCTTGGGCACTGCTTTATACAGCGTGTTACGAACTAGAAGGTATCGGAAGGTTTCACCCGGGTTTAGATCATAGCCTCTTTGAAGGTCACTAAAGGGGACCAATTTACCTCTCGCCCATAAGTCGCCTACTGTTGAAAGTCCAATGAGGTCCCACTTATCGCGGGATGTGCACCAAGAGCCTCAATTGATCAGACCCAAAGAGGGGGGTGGCTAGAGTAATCTTGTTTTTCCAACCCAAGGTGGAGTTGGACGCGTACCACAAAGCATGGTTGCGGTTGGAGTATATATCGGGGCATTTCTCCGCCCTACATATAGAGGCCGTTGATAAGAGCCAGCAATCATATTTTACCCCTCCATTCAGTAAGCAGGTTCAGTAACTGGCCAATGTACCCAGTTGTTGGTGACCGCTAATTGGGAAGCCCAATAATAGCTCTTGAATGCCAGGAGAGCAATGCCACCATCGTTCCAGCTGTTTGTGAGCTTTGTCAAGGAGATAAGTGGGGTTCCTGCATTCCAAAGAAGGGTTAGGACCTCTGACTCGGTGGGGGGGCTTGGCTACCGGCCGAACATGGAGGACGTGAGCTGAGACTGCTCCGTCCACCACCCTTAATATTAGCTTAATATCCTGAAATACCCGACTCCACGAAACCCCCACCTCCACACCGAAGCAGCGGGACATGTATGGAAGGTGCGTGCCGAAATAGCAGGCTGACAGAGGACCTGCGCGGAGCTGCCGAGCACACATCCTAGCGAGGCCGTAGCCGGAGTGAAGCCGCGGCCCACAGTGAGGACGGGGCCGGGAGGACGGCTGAGGAGAGGGGCGGCTGCCGGGCCGTTCCCCGCTGATCACGGACTGAGAACTGCGGCGCCTAACACCGCGGAGTGCGTAATCCCCCTCCACCCTCCCACAGGCTTGCCGACGAACAGCGGGACAGAGAACGGAGCGGACGCTCCTGTTGGAAGACCCGTCGACCTGTATGCATCAGGGAGGTGAGGCCTCTGCGCACTAAATAACGGAGCAGACGGTGCCGGCCGGAAGAGCTGCCTGGGGTGCCGAGACAGAGAGGTAAAGTGCAGGAAGCGCTAGACTCAAAGGCTGCCTGCCGCTCGATGAGAGAGAGCCCCCCCCATCCACAGGCGCAGAGGCCCCAGCGGGAAACTATTAAAGTTTACACAAGCACTGGGAACAAAATGGCGCCGTGAGGCAAGAGGGGATGACACGGCCTCAGGACAGGAGACAACACCACGGGAGGGACGAAGAGCTACGTCCCTGAGCGCAAGCACAGAGTGGCCATTAAATCAGCAAGTGTAGGGGAACTGCCAGCGCCACAAATGTGCAGATAAGTGAAACGCACTAAGGTGGCAGCGCGATCTTGGAAGCACCCGGTAGCGCACGCTGCCCCCCCCTCGCAGGGCGGAATTCGAAATCGGCGTAGTAGGGAAAGACGGCGCCTGGGCACAAATTGTACAACGGGGAGAGCGACGAGGGGCATGCATCGGCGCCCACGACCCGGGTAGTGGCTGGCACCCGTTGAGAACATTCCTTTGGGCTGCAGTGGCCCACCCATAGAGACCCAGAGACGCAAGAGAGGGATACGCCGCCGGCAGCAGGAGGGACTACCTCGCTACATCAGGAAGCATTCTGGGCACAGTTGCGAAGAACTATCATGGGGCGCAACAGAATCAGGCAGCCGGATCCAGGGGTGGGCACTACAATGCAGTCTACCGGCTCTGAGGACCCCTTAGCCTCATCCAATAATGAAGTGATACCACGAACAGGGATGGGTTCACAGGAGGCCAAATTGGACTTAATACTGTCCGAAATCAGGGCATCTAGGGAGGCGCTGGAAACACGCATGGACGCGATGTCCACAGGACTATCTCTGCTGAAGGCGGACCATAACAAACTTGCAGAAAAGGTAACTGAGCATGAACTGGCACTTGATGACTTGATACCGCAGCAGACAGAACATTCCACGCGTCTGGAGGAGCCGGAGCGTCAACTCAGAGGATTGCAGGACAGAGTGGATGACGCGGAAGGGTGCTCACGCCGCAATAATGTCCGCATCCTAGGCCATCCGGAACGCAGCGAGGGGACGAACCCCACCCAGTTTGTGGAAGACTGGCTCAAAAACGTGGTGGCACCAAGGGGCCTTACCCCACTCTACAGTGTGGAACGAGCACACAGGGTGCCTCCGCGGCCACCCAGACCAGGAGAGCCCCCGCGCCCCTTTATTGCGCGCCTACTTCATTACAAGGATAGAGACACGATCCTCAAAGCTGCCAGAGAGAGCGCCCCGGTGAAATATGAAAATAGGACAATATCACTGTACCCGGATTTCACCCCAGCAGTCCAGAAAGCTAGATCGACCTTCATGGAATTGAAACGTGCGCTGCGGGATCGTAACCTAAAGTACGCCCTCCTCTTCCCGGCACGACTAAAAATCATGCATGGACACAAGACTTATTTTTTCGATACCCCGGAGGAGGCGTCAGAATGGATGGAGATAACACTCACGCCGTACACCTCACAGGATCCCCTGACGGAGGCACTAGGAGTCCACCTCTCTCACCGGATGGAACTGCACACGAACCAGGCGGGACAACACATGGCACGAACAACACAGACTCGACCCAGACGCCGACTGCGGATGAGACAGTTATAGCAGCAGCGCTCCTGTCAACGACGGCTTTGGCAGTCCACGACGCCCAGCAACAGCCAGGCACGGACAATCAGTCTGGCACACACACGGAAGTTTCGGACTCGGACACTAGCCTGCAATTGTTTCAGCGTATCACAGCGCAAATGGCGAACGAATTTTGACTGCCAGTGTTGAAGATGCCAATTGGTAATGTATTTAAATGTATAATTTGACCAAGAGGAGGTGGGCACATGAGGTACGGGGTTCTTTGTTGTAACAGGGTGCAACACAGGTACTTTCAGTGGACAATTACCGGGTGAGCGAAACCGGATCCACCCCCCCTTAGGCGAAGGCACAGTTGCGTTTATTTGTTCTGCCCACGTTGGGTAACAGATGTTTGGTCCCCAGCTGGTTATGGATGAGGACCCTAAGGTTGGGAAGTTTAGCACAGTTAGAGCACTCGGATCACAACTCATCATGTCTAACACACCTGTTGTACTGGGTATAGCATCCACCGTACATTCTCCTCACTATGACAACACCTAACACACATACATTCTGCACCTGGAATGTGCGTGGAATGGGATCCGTGCACAAGAGGCACAGAATACTGGCACAATTGAACATTAGAAAGATCGCTATAGCTTATCTGCAAGAAACCCATCTAAATGGGGCAGAAGGCTCCAAATTGCACCAAAAATGGAAGGGCCAATTATTTGCCACCATCTACTCAGCCTTCTCTAGGGGGGGTGCTATATGGATAAGAAATTCAGTCCTGTTTAAATTACTAGAGCAGCGGGTGGACAAGGAGGGACGGTATGTCTTTGTACGTGGGATTTTAGATGGCTCCCTTGTAGTACTGGGATGCGTCTACGCCCCCAACACGGACCAGATGAAGTTCCTTACTACCCTTAGCGGAGTAATATCAGACTGGTCTGAACAAGGATGGATAATAGGCGGGGATTACAATGCGGTCCTGGATCTTTCCCTTGATAGATCCCACCCCCACTAAACTTAGCCGATAGCAGAAAGCAGGCAGAGGCGCTAGCACACTGGGCAGAAAGCTGGGACATGTCAGATGCGTGGCAAATCAAACACGCGGAACATAGGGAGTATACATTCTACTCGCCACCACACAAATTACATACTAGAATAGATTGCTTTTTCTGTTCTAATACATTACTGGGGTCCATCGATTCCGCTATACATATGGGAAAGACGTTATCCGACCATAACCCAGTAGAATTAAAGATGCAATTGGGAAGGGTCCCAACCCCGATACCAACTTGGCGTCTACCGCCGGGGGTACTTGAGGATCCGTTTTTTAAGTCAACAATATCGGACGCCATAACCACGTTCTTTAACTAAACCGCAAACACAGCTAGCTCCAGACAAATAGAATGGGACGCCTTCAAGGCCACTATACGGGGAGCGGCAATGGGCACAAAAGTAGGCATCAGGCAGACTGTGGTGGAGAAACTTACGGAGGTAGAGGGCAGACTAGCGATGCTGGAAAGCGAGACTGTGGGCATGAACGTCCAACTTACACAACTTCAAGAGGCCCATATAAAGCACGCAAAATTACTTTAGGAGTTAAGGGTAATTGACTACAGGGAATATACGACTAGACAACACACCCAAGCCGATAGGTCGGGCCATTACTAGCACGAATGGTACGAAATGCACCCATGTGCGCCCCTATAGTAGAGGTCAATCATCAGGCTGGGAAAACAATAGAGACACAATTAGACATCAATACCACCTTTAAGGACTACTACACGCAACTATATGGACCGCATCCACCGATGACGGACATGACTTTCGAGTCCTTTATGGCAGACCTACCCATCTCACAACTTACGACTGCGCAGCGAGATGACCTAGCGCAACCCATTACGACAGCAGAAATTAGACAGCTGGCGAAGTACAGACCGCTGTCGCTACTAAATACGGACTACAAAATTCTTAGCAAGATATTAGCGGTAAGGCATCCCGGAGCTCATACATGCGGACCAATGTGGCTTCGTGCCCGATCGGAGCACGGCGCTCAATCTAAGGAGACTGAGTCAGATAATGCTACACGAGGATACCAGGAGTGGGGCAGAGGGTTGTATCTCTCTGGACTTAAAGCAGGCATTTGATTCCCTGAGATGGGACTATATGTTTGCAGCCCTGGCGAGATTTGGCATTCCGCCTGAATATCTGGCATGGGTGAATCTCTTTATCTGCATCCGACGGCACGTGTCCGCACTAATAAATGTATATCGGGACAGTTTACGATAGCTAGAGGCACGCGTCAGGGCTGCCCATTGTCGCCCTTGCTGTTCATACTGGCCTTGGATGCTTTACTACACAAACTCCGAGCCCTAGCCGCACCACGGGGGATACTGCGCAATTCAGTGCCACACGTAGCATCGGCCTATGCAGATGATATAATATTATATGTTAGGGACTTGACAGGCAGCCTAGATCCTATGCCTGAAATCTTTGAAATTTTCCGAGCAATATCAGGCTTTGCTATAAATGAAACTAAATCATACGGCTACTGCTTTGCTGATGCTTCAGGTGATACCCAGTTACAGTTACCCCCGCATAGGTTCCAGATGGCGCCCTCGACATTTAAATACTTAAGGATACAAATATACCGCGACACGCAAGACCTCCTAGACGGTAACCTGGGTAGGGCGCTTGCAACCCTTAAAGCACAAGTACAGTTTTGGAATACCCTGCCACTGTCAATAGCAGAAAGGGTGGCAATTACCAAGATGGTGGTCCTACCCCGAATGGTATACTTCTTTGCGAACCTCCCGCTCCTCGTACCGATGAGCACCTTTAAATTGCTGAACGCATTGCTGACGGAACTGGTATGGGGATCGGGAAGACGACGTATAAGTCTCGCTAAGTTACAATTGCCAACATCTCAGGGAGGTATGGGGTCCCAGACATGACCGCATATAGCTACGCCTGCCAACTCCAATGGCTGGCCTACTGGCTGGCGGGCCGTAACCTCCACGATCTAGACATGACCATGACCGATGGGGACTGCGGCATCATACACCGCCTACTGCTACCGAATGTCAGGATACCCAGATCGACGCCACACCTATTACGTCTTGCAATCAGGTGCTGGAAGAAAGCTGTCAAATATGCGAGTGCGACGACCTTTTACGCGCCCACAATACCCTTGCTAGGACTTCCCCTTGGGACAGGGACACTGATGGAGCGCGAGCTCCGAACATGGCATGACGCTGGTGTTATGCAAATAGGTGACTTTTTTAAGGACGCTAATCTCATGACACATGTGGACTTCGCACGAGCGCATTAGACCCCTGAAGTATTGTTTTTAATGCATGCACGAGTGACACACTACATCATTACGACTTGGGCACGGGACGGCACAGAGCCACCTACGAACCCACTACTCACCATGAATATTTAATGGGGACCGGCAGCCACTTAACGAAATGGTTGACGTATGGCATACGAACTGGAAGGGCGACCTCCCTACAACCCACCCGGGAGCGCTGCGAACAAGATATAGGACGGGCGCTCAGAGACAAGGAATGGGAAAAGGTATTGAAATTCCCCAAAAAGGTGTCACGAAACCCTAAATTTAAATTCATTCAACTAATGATTATACATAGGGCGTACCTTACCCCCCACCAACTGCACATTATGTTCCCGGAAGCGGCGGACACGTGCCCCCCATGCATGGCTGAGGACGCTGGCCTCCTGCACATGTTGTGGGACTGTCCCAGACTGGGTCATTACTGGGGAACAATACACAAGGCTCTGACAGCGATCGCACCCGCAAGACCTTACTCCTCCCTGACATACTGTATACCAGGTCTGGGCCCCACCGAAAAGAAGAAAAGCACCACCACATGTTTCGGAGATCTGGCCCTCCTCTTGGCTAAAAGAACGATAACGATGAGGTGGAAATCCGCTAGGCCACCTGACCCTGGTGACTGGCATGGGGAGGTGCTACGATGGGGGAAAGCAGAAGGAACCAAACTGCAGAGAGAGGAGCGTAGAGGCCTCCGTAAAATGCACATCTCAATGGAATAGCAAGCCATACTCCTAGAATTTGAAGCATGTGATGTCACTGTATTAGCATAGGCAAACGCTGCTAGTATGATGGTCATGATGTATAACGGATGCAAAAAATAGGACCTTTCCCCCCTCCCATCTCTCTCTTTCCCCCCCCATCTCTCTCTTCCCCCCCCCCCCCCCACCCTCCCCACACCTGATTGCAATGGGAGCACACTGAAGGGTGCAGTAGTTGACAAACTCGGAGGAGGTTAATACTGAAGACAGAAGTGTTGGAGGTAGGAGGAAAAGAGGATATTACTATAATGTATAGAAATGACCCAGTACAATGAGAAACACACGGACGATTTGATTAAGTGCAAGGGAAGTTGCGGGAGGGGGGTTTAAGAATTATAAGGGATGTTATGAAAAAGAAAACTGCAATGATATGTATACTCAGATTTATGTGCACAGTACAGACTATATTGCACGACGTAACGAAAACAAATGCTGTAATGCTGAGATAATCAATGCAGAAAAAAAAAAAATGACCTCTGACTCAACAGACTGAAAATATTTGGCTGGGGCGCGGAAGGGTGTATTTTGAAGTGCATAAACAAAATGAGGCAAAGCCATAATGTTATATAGGGCTGCCCTGCCCAATAACGTGAGTGGCAGTGTCTTCCAATGTTGTACTTCGGTCTGGAGACGGCGCAGGCCAAATTATTATCACAAAAGGCCACTGGGTCAGTCGTAACATAAATCCCCAGATAACAAAATCCTTCAGTGACTGTTCTAGCACCACAGTGTGCGGGTAACCTGAGGTCCTCCCCAGAAAGAATGTAAATGAGGGACTTATCCTAGCTTATTGTAATATTGTAATATTTCTGAATTAGGGTGAATATGTGGAGTATTCTATGTATGGAAAAATATGGCGGGGGCAGATACAGTAGAATGTCATCTGCATAGAGGGAGATTGGTAGGGCCATTCTATCAGATCAAACACCATTTTGGCATCTAGGGACATGATTACTGCATCTTCTCGTATAGTCCCAGCTCTGCCTAGGACCCCATGAAGCCTATGCAGTTTGAGCGCTGGGTTTCTGCCCGGTATAAAGCCAGACTGATCGGGATGGATCAGTTTATGGAGCAGGGGCTACAGTTGCGTGGCCAAGAGTTTTGCCAATATTTTCACCTTAGGATTCAATAACGATATCTGCCAGTAGGAGCCACACCGTTCCTTGGGTTTTCCCTGTTTGTGGATCACAACCACATTCGCCAATCTTTGTGTTTCAGGGAGGATACCTTCCTCCACACTTTTCTCGTACATATCAAATAAATATGGGGCTATGGTAGATGCATTAATTTTAAATAGCTCAGTCGGAAGACCACACGGTCCCATCTCCTTTCCTGACTGTAAGATACCAATGGCCTTGATGACCTCATCTTTGCTTAAATCGAACTCAAGCCCCTCTCTCTCTGAGTCGTCCAACACAGGGAGTCAAAGGGTAGATAACAGCTCCCTAGTCTCGTCCCCTGAAGATATACCAGCAGATTCGTATATCACTTCGAAGTGTTCTGCAAAGCCCCCCCACAATACTGTTTCTGTCCTTAAGTCGATTTCCACACTCTGTCACAATGTCAAGTGCACACCTAGAGGCCAGCTCACGCCGGTCCAGCCATGCTAGTAGCTTGCTCTCCATATCCCCTATTTCATAGATCCAACACTGCTTGGCCCGGTGGGGAGCATTAGCTGGCTCTTCGGCGATATCCCTATATTTCTTCTGCTTAAGGAGTAATTTATGTTTGAGTTCCGGGGACATTGAGAGCACCTGGTCCTCCTCCAAGTGGGCTTTTTCGCTCTCCAGCTGATTTTGCTTTTCTTTCTTATATCGAGCAATCATGGATACTCCCTGCCCTCTAATCACCATTTTATACGCCTCCCACAATGTGGAGGCTGAATCCACAGAGCCCACATTTTCGTTAAAGTCATTTTCTGTCGTCTCAATTAGCCCTTCCCGAATTGAAGGGAGTCGCAAATACCAAGGATTATGCGACATCTCGCTTCTATTGCCCGGGGGAGTATCTCCATATGTAACTACAACTGGAGAATGATCAGAGATGCCCTCCAAACAAGGAGAGCTGATCTGCTCTGCAAAATACTTAATCAATACGGGATAAAATCCAGTGCACACCTGAATGAAAGGTGTGCTGAAGGGAGGATGGATTGTGTGCTCTCCAAACGTCCAACAAACCCATGGCCATAAAAAAATCTCCTAGTGCTCTCCCAGCCGGTTCCTGAAGCTTAGATGGTCGTCTGTCAACGTTTCCATTCAAAGCAGCATTGCAGTCACCCCCAAGTATTGACTCACTCTCCGACAAATTAAGCAGATGTGCTCCCAGATCAGTCAGGGTAGGGAGGTGAAGCCAGGGTGAGATGTACAGTGAAGTGATGTTCAGTACTCTACCCTCCCGTGCGCCAGTCAGCGTCGTAAATCTGCCCAGCTGGTCGCGTATCACAGATTAAACCTGAAAGGGGAGGAATTACGTAGAAGAACCCCCACCCCTCTAGAGCCTTTAGTGTATCTTTCATGCGCCACCAACTTATACCCCCATCTATTTAGGTCGCCATATGAGAAACCTTGGATGTGGGTTTCCTGCAATAACACCACATCAGGTGCCTGTCTTTTTAAATATTGCAGGACAATTCCCCTCTTTATTCTATACCCTAGCCCATTGACATTCCACGAAAGCAGTTTAAGTCGGCCAAGTCGTGAAGGCTGTTCTAGGTGTCTGGTCATTTAGAAAATATACCATGTGGTACTGGCCCCGAATCACACTCGAATAGAAAGTTGTCGCGTCCCTCATTACACGTAGATAGAACAACAAATTGTTCCAGTAAATCGCGCGGCCTTAAGTTGGATAGCCTACCGTTAGGTTAGGTACCACTTTTGCACTATCGAGTAACATCCTTGTACACCATACTAAACAAAAACAACATAACAACAAACCCTTGGGGATTCACCCAAACCCTCCCCCCTCCCTGCCTCCCTGTAACGTGGACTCCAAACTGCCCACCCCCCAATTGTGTGGAGCGCCTGTGTGCCCAACCCCATCAAACCTTGTAGAGGGGAACGTGGCCCCGTCAACCCAAGCCCAAGTTCTTATAGTACCCCAGCTCAAGTCTTGAATGCCCATGTAGCAATATTGTACCCACCCCGGCAACAACGGGCCCATTTCACGCAATGAATGAAGATAAACAGAAATACAACAACAGTGAAGGTCATTCAAGTCCAGCAATCAGTAATATAACCCCCCCCTCCCCCAAAACCATGTTACTTGACGAATAACAGCTTCTCCGGTGAGGCCCAGGTGGTCTCTCATAGCACCTTGCTAAGTCTTCAGGGGAACAGTCGCAGTCCGAGAGCCATTCCCCCCTCATGCGACTTAAGTCGGCACTTGTCTTACCTCGGATCTTCTCTGAGTTGGAAGGCATCACGACGACCGCCCAGCCCCTGTGTTCGTCGCTGTGAGTCATTCTTTTGGGTACCATGGGTTTGCCATTTCTCAAACCAGTCACATGTGTCCTTTGCAGACGAAACAAACCAAACTTTTCCATCCGACGTCACTCGCAGCTTTGCTGTGAAAATCATTGCAAATTTGATATTCTTTTCCTGAAGTGCCCTTTTTACTTCCAAGAAGGTTCTCCTCATTTTCTGCACCTTAACTGTAAAGTCCAGAAAGAATGTAATTATAGAGTTTTCAAATTTCGTGGGAGGGGAGGACCGCCCAGTTTGGAGAATTATGTCTCTGTCCCTGTAGTCAAATATTCTGGTTAGAATAGGGCGCAGAGGTGCGCCAGGCTTTGGAAGACCCCCTGGCACTCTGTGGGCCCGTTCCACAGAGAAGTATTGGGAGACAGAGCAGGGCTGTAGGTTATTTTGTCTTAGATCTTCCACAGATAGGTCCGTCGCTGGACCTTCCGCCCAGTCTGGCACTTCCTAAAATGCGAACGTTATTCCTACGTGCCCTTCCTTCATGATCTTCAAGCCTGGCTTCCATTTCTTTTGATGCAATTTGAAGTTTTGTCACCTCCCCACTCTAGTTTCTTAGTGGAAGACTGAAGCTCAGAGACAGAGTTTTCAGCAGTTTTCATCCTCCCCCCACCCCCCCAATGTGCATAAATCTGCATGCATGAGAGTCACTTCCGAGGTAAGCATGTCTATTTTTATCTCCAGGGCAGCTTTCATAACATCCTGGAGAGTAGGGGCACCCTCATCCGACTGTTTCTTCGTTCCCTGAATTTCATTCTTTTCTTTCATACTCTCTGCTCTAGAGTGGGCAAACTTGTCTAGCTTGGTCTGGTGTGTTTGTCTAGACACCTTCGCTGTCGCCATAGCACCATCCTTCCGGCTGCAGCAAAGATCAACGGAGTCTCGTTGGTCTCCTGAGCACAGAACCATCAGAAGGAGCACACTTCTCAATTGAGCACTTGTAAATGCTGAGGCCCCTTCACACCTTTCAACAGGACCTCTGCAGGCCTCGAGGAGGCAATCTGGCGAGCTTTGTCAGGCCCGGGCTAAGCTCGAGCACGAATTATGGAGATCAAAGGAGCCCGATCAAATGGAGGATGGAGGGAAAATGTCAGTGTTTACAGCTAAATCCTCCGGGAAATAGACTTTAATTTGGATGCATGCTCCCCATAGTAACAGTGAGCCCTGGAGTATAAATCAGTTTGATTATATCGCTTGAAGGAGGCAATCGTGATAGCAACTCTCCGTGCCTCTGTCTGAGCCCTCTCACCCTCCGCCACCAGTTCCAAGATGGCCGATGCTAACTACGCAGCTCAGCTCTCAAACACCCAGAATGGAGCGAAAACTTGCATCAGTGTCGGAGGCATAGTGTTCGATGTGCCTAGTGGGACCAGAGGGGCAGTTTAGGAGGAGGGGGGAGGAAAGGACCTGATTCCATGGACCTGGCCGCTCCAATCGTAACCCGCACTGGGCAGGCACTCGCAGTCCGTTCTCCAGGCCACCACTGCCGTTCCGTTGCGGCTGCAGCTTTTTTACCCCTCTGCACCACAGCTGTTCTGGCCCCCAGAGCCCCAAGGGCCCTCTGTCGTCAGGTCAATCACCGCCGGGGCCGGTCACACGAGGGGTTCCCCGCAGCCTCCTCGCTATGCCAAATCCAGCACCACCTCGTGACCCCCGCAGTGTCAGCTTACGCGAGTCCCCGGCACTGCAGGCCTTCTCTCGCCGGCGCCGGTCCCTCGCAGTCTCCTCGTTTTGGCAGATCGCAGGCACAACGCCCTCCGCTCGAGGCAGCCCGGGATAACAGCAAACACAGAGATGCAGTAAGGTTGGGCTGAACGCATATATGCGCGGATATGTAAGGTGTTATTAGGCTGCTGGGATGCGTAGCTCTACTCAGACTACAAAACACTAGAACTGTTGTGTGCCGTGTTTGGCCCATCGGCACATGGAGCAGAAACCACACTTATAGAAACCCAAGTTCCGTGACGTCAGCCATGTAGTTGCCAAGGCGTTTCATGGGACAGTGGGACTGAGTCTGTTCTTCAGGGTTTTATCCCTCCTGAATGTGATCTGTGGGTGTTCTGCAATGTGTTCCTGAATGCCCTTGTCAGCTCTTAAAATGCCCCAGTGCCTGGTAAAGCTCTTACGGATGGATTGATGTAGACTATTAAAGTCTGTGATCATCCGTATCTGTGTGACATCTTTCTGTGTATTTGTCTTCATCTTGAGTGTGTCTGCTCTCCTGATTTTCTTGATTCTTTGGGTAGCCCTTTGTAATGTGCCCTCTGTGTAGCCTCTCCTCTTGAATCTGTCTTGCATTTCCCTCAAATTCTTGGTGAAATTTGCATCATCACTGCAGTTTCTGCGTGCTCTTAGAAATTCACCGTAAGGTATGGTGCTAATCTAGTGTGGAGGGTGGGAGCTGGTAGCGTGTAAGACCTCATTGCAGGCAGTGCTCTTCATAAAAACTCTGCTCTGTAATGTTTCATTCTTAACATACATTTCTAGGTCTAGAAATTCTACCCTGGCCGTGCTAGACTCCATGGTGAAGCTCATCTCACAAGTGTTATGGTTCAGGTGTGTGTAAAATTCCTGCAGGTGTTCCTGTGTGCCCGACCAGAGGAGAATGCAGTCGTCAATATATCTTCCCCAAAAAATTATGGAATCTATAAAGTCTGCACCTTTGGGTCCCCAGATCAAATCTGTTTCCAACGCACCCATAAACAAATTGGCAAATGAAGGGGAAAATCTCAAGCCCATGGCTACCCCTTTCATCTGTCTATACCATGAGTTGTCGAACATGAAAAAAATGTTTCTAAGAATGAGGTCCATCATGGACAAGAGCATATTGGTGTGTTGCCACATAGTGGCTGGTCTATTGTGTAACATCTTGGAAATCACCTTCATGCCCAGATCTGGATTAATGCTGGTGTAAAGTGCTACAACATCTAATGTTGCTAGAATGGTTCTTGTTTGCCACTGTAAGTCGGAAAGTGTATTGAGTATATGCTTTGTGTCCTGAATATAGGATGGAAGATTACGTACCTTATCTAAACAGACATTGGTGTTCTCTCTGACAGCTGCAATTTGATCGTTAAGGTGTCCATCGTGGCACAACCATTTACTCTATCCTCTTGTTGTGTGCAGTAGGCATTTAGCTTTTGCGTTCTACTTTTAGTTTTATTAACTGTGTAGTTGTTCTTATGTTATCCCGTTCTCCAATATTTTCTTAAATCCATTTTAGCCAAAGTGTTGCCAACATGTTTTTTTTTTTAAACAAATTTTATTGATAGATCACATATAAAGTCGCAGATCTCTGTACCCCAGAGATATCTGCTGGACACCAGCATACATATATAGCAAAGCAATCCATCATTACTTTTACATTTAATACATTGGGATCAATGTAAGTAACTCATCCTCCCCCCTATGCCCCCCACAACTGTCCCCAACTCCATCCCCCCCCGTATCCCTCCCACCCGGCACGATTTCCGACAAGTCCAGCCATTCGCGTACACACATCTTATGGTAGAGCGCACTCAGACCTCTAGAGCTGGGTCTGGTTCTGCTGGCGGTTCCAGCCAGATACCCCTGTAATCGGCCCATCGCTTCCAAATCTTGAAATGTTTGCTGGGGCAGCCCCGGGCAAGGAATATGCGCTTCTCAATCCCCATACAGAGGTCTAGGCCCCTCTTCCATGCCAAGAGCGACGGGACCTGCGGATTCTTCCAGGCCCTCGCAATGTCTCGCTTGGCCACTGTGAGACCCAATAATAACAAATGTCTCTTATACAGGTTACCTCCCACTCCCTCCAACACATGCAACAAACCCAGCCTCGGTGTACGTGGGAGCGCCTCATCCATACTAGTCCAGACGCCACTCCAGAATCTAGTTAAGCGTTCACAGCTCCACACCGTATGGAAGAAGATACCCTCCTCATGACCACATCGAGTACACTCTGGGGAGGCAATAAGGCCCGCCCTCCAAAGCCTCTTCCTTGTATAGTACACCCTGTGGAGGTATTTAAATTGTATCAACCGAAGGCGGACCGATATGGCCGCACCTCTGGGACCCACCAATGCCTCGTTCCAGTCCTCCTCCTCCAGCGGCCCCACCTCAGCCTCCCAGGCCTCCTTAAGGTTATGCAAGTCCGAGGAGCAATGTATGATCAGGGATTGGTAGATACGTGAAATCTTCTTTGTGTCTATATCTCCCATAAAAACTCGGGCTTCCAGTGGGCTGAACTCAGGAAGGGACGTCAAACCCTCCAGCTCCGGGGCCAGAGTATGGCGCAACTGTAGGTAACGGAAGAATTGCGTGCGGGGCATGCGGTACTCCACGCTCAGCTCTTGGAATGACTTAAGGGTCGTTCCCGTCATAACATCCCCCAATCTGGAGATACCGATGGCGTTCCATCCTGTAAATCCAGACAGGGCTGCCAGACCTGGTAGGCGACCATTGCCCCAAAGGGGGGTTTCTTCGGTCAGGGTCTGCCACTATCCCATCCGCCGCAATGCTCGCCCCCAAACATCGAAGACCACCTGTGTCACCGATGGCAAGGTCCTGAGCTCCCTCGTCGCGTATAGCCACGTGTGGAGCGTATGGGGTTCCATCAATAGCCTCTCCAGCGCATAGGCCGGGTCGCACCTATCTCCATACTACCATTCATTTAACACTAGGAGATGCGATGCTTGGTAGTAAGAAAGCACATCTGAGGTCGCCAGCCCCCCACAATATGTTGAGCGAAAGCACGTGCGCAACGCCACTCTAGCCGAGCCGCCCACCCAGAGGAATTGCCCCAGGGCGGAGTTCACCTGCTTGAACCAGGAGGGCTGGATTGGATACTGATAGTTTTGTAAATGATACAGCAGTCTGGGTAGGGCCACCATTTTAAATATGGCGGATCTACCATAGATGGTCAGCGGCATGCGAGACCACACCTTAATATCAGCCTGAGTCCGCTCCCAGACCGGCGCTACGTTCCGCTCCCATGCAACTGCTGGCATCTCCGTCAGAAACACCCCCAGATATTTGATGCCCCCTATTGCCTGCTGAAGCTCCGCTGCCCAGTCTCCCAGCGTCGGACCACTCCCCAGCACCCAGAGCGTAGATTTGCGGGGATTTATGTAGAGGCCCAAGGTCTCACCAAAGATCTGCAGAATGCATAACAGGCGGGGCCCAACCTATTAAGATCCGTTAAGAAAAACAGGACGTCATCCGCGTATAGTGCAATACGGTCCGATAGGTCTCGCGACCACTCGAATCCTCGTAGCTGGGCATCGATCCGGACCCAGGCCGCTAGGGGTTCCATGGCCAAGGCAAACAGGGAGGGCGAGAGGGGACAGCCCTGTCTGGTGCCCCTCTGGATGGCAAATCTCGAGGACACCGCCCCCGCCACCCTAACAGAGGCCGTGAGCCCGGTGTACAGCAATTTCACATACGACAAGAATACCGGCCCTAGATTCAGTCACGGCAGGAGCGAAAACAGATAGGTCCAGCTGAGCGAATCGAACGCCCTGTCCATATCGGCTAGGAAGAGTGCCGCCCGTGCCCCAGAGGACCGAATCGCTGCTACCGCGATGTGGGCCCGCCTGATGTTGTGCCGTGTCGCCCGCTGGGGCATGAACCCGGCTTGGTCCGGATGGATAAGTTCGGTGATATAAGGCAATAATCTATTGGCCAGCGCCTTGGCCAAAACTTTGGCCTCCACATTTAAAAGAGAGATCGGACGGTACGATGCGTACTGCTCAGGGGGCCGACCAGGTTTGTGAAACACCACCACCTCAGCGTGTCTCCAGTCCTGGGGCAGACTACCCTGCTCCCTAGCCTCCTCCACTACTGCTCTGTAATGGGCTCCCAGCTGGAGGTGGAATTTCTTAAAGAATTCGCTGGGAAAGCCATTGGGGCCCGGAACCTTCCCCGTGTTCAACTCACCAAGGGCGACACCCAGCTCATCCTCCGTCAGAGGCCTATCCAGTCGTTCACGGGTTTCGTCTGTGATCGCTCATGGCGGCAAGTCGTCAATAAATTTGGCGACTAGGTTTGCGTCAATGCTTTCATGCGGGGAGTACAGGTCAGCATAATACGCCGCAAAGCCCTCCGCAATCGTCATGGGGTCCGTCATCAGGGAACCGGAGTCATCTAAAATCCTCGGGGGGGGGGGGTCTGAGTGTGAAACTGTCCCTGACATAATCTATGGAGCATCGTCCCTGATTTATCCCCCCCATTGATACACTCTACTGCGAGTAGCCAGCCACATCTGACGCGCCCTCGTCTAGCAACAAGGAGGCATAAGACTGCTGCGCCAGCAGCAACTGCTCCACCGGCCGGTCCTCTTCATCTAGTCCACTATGTCGTTCCAACTCCCTAATGTCTGCCTCGGCCTGAATCAAGGTCTCTCTACGCCGCCTCTTAGCCGCCGCGCACCATGCTATATCTACACCCCGCAGCGTGGGCTTCATAACCTCCCAGAGGGTCACCTTTGTCGCCACTGTCCCAACATTTTCAGCTAGATACTGCGCAATAGCCTTACTCATATGTGCTTGATAGTCCCCTAGTTGCAGGTGCCAGACCGAGAGGCGCCAACGAAATGGCTGCCGCCGCCGACCCAGACCCAATAGTAACTGTCGTAGGGGAGTGGTCCGACAACCCACGTGGCAAGATGTCCGCAGCCTCCACTCTACCTTGAGCCGCCAAGGGAACAAATATATAATCCAGCCTGGAGAAGGATTTGTGGACCGCAGAGAGGAAGGTGTACTCCCGCCGCGCGCCATGTATATGTCTCCACGTATCAACCCATCCCAAATACCTAATCATATCGTGTAATTTGGTTTGACCAGTCGCTCCCGTGTTCCCCCCAGGTCTGTATCTATCACGAGTTTGATCCAACACGTCATTCCAGTCTCCACCAATGACAGCCAGCACATTTGGAATATCAGCCCACACCGCTAATAACTTTTCCACTAGGGACCACTGCAGAGCGGGCGGTGCATACACACAGCCAAAAACTACCGATTCCCCCCCAATGAACCCTGGACAAAGATGTATCGGCCCTGTGCATCTAGCCAGTGAGTGGAGTGGACTTATGGGACCCTGCGATGTACCAGAATGGCTACTCCTCTGGAACCCCTGATAAAGCCCGCATGGAAAACCTGGGTATAGCCATATCGCTGAAGACATAGTGTTTTAGTCCCCAGGAGGTGTGTTTCCTGTAACATTACGATATCCGCCCCCGCCCTCTTAGCCTGTTTCAGAACTGCCCCCACTTGATCTTATCCAGCACTCCTCTTACATTCCAACTAAGGATACGAAGTGTGTCCTCGGGCCCCACGGCCCCTTCATCCGGGCTCAACATCTAGGACCCTTTGTCTCCAATGAGCGTTACTCTTGCCAGCTGTGTGCACTCCCCACCACCACCGCAACATTGTCCGGACCGTGCAACTCCCCCCCCCAAAAACACCATCAACAGTTCCCCGGATCCCTCCCCCCTCCCCCCTACCCCAAGAAACAATGAAGTACCTGTCGCGGTGTGGCAGGGCCTCCACCCCAAACTCGGGGTCGACGACCCTCCCCACCAATGGATCCCCATAACCCTATGTAACTTCCCCGAAACCTACACCCACCAACCCACAACAGGGGGACCCCCTCCCCGCTCCTAGGTACCCCCCCCATCCCCAGTCACCCCCTAATCGTCCTCCGGGAACCTTCATTCATGCATTACAGGCACACTCCACTCCCCGCATGCACGGGGCCCCAGGTGGGTCCCAGTACGAAACCTCAAATAGGCAGAGGGCCACAGCAATCAGTCTGCCATATGTCTCAAAGCAATTCACGTGCCCTTCTGCCTCTCGGTTGTCCCCGTCGCTTTCTCAGAGGCCGTGCCCGACACAGACTGCTGCCGTGATCTGGATCTCCAATTGCCCTTGCGCCGTTCCTCACGAGAGGATCTTGCCTGTGCTTCATCGTGCGAGGAGTCTCTTCCCGGGGGGGTGTTAACCTTCACTGGTCTAATTTCGTCTGTCCACAGAAACACCTCCTCCGGGGAATCAAAAAAGTGTGTACGAGATTGAAACACAACTCTCAGACGGGCCGGATACAAAAGGGCATACTGTATTTTCAGGTCCCGCAGTCGGGCCTTGGCCGCTGTAAAAGACTGGCGTTGTTGTTGCACCATGCGGGTATAGTCTAGGAAGATCATGATAGTGTGGTTTTCATACCGCAGTGGTTCTTTCGCTCTGGCCTGTTTAAGGATCACGTCCCTGTCATGGTAGTTGAGGATCTTAGCAATTACAGGCCGTGGCCGTGCACCCTCCGGCGGCTTTTGCATCAGGGCCCTCTGTGCTCGTTCAACAACAAAGCAGCGGGAAAGAGTGTCCGGTGACATCCAACTTTCCAGCCACCGCGTCAGGAAGCCCTCCATGTCTCCTTTCTCACAGCCCTCTGGCAGTCCGACAAAACGGAGGTTGTTGCGCCTGGCGCGCCCTTCTGCATCCTCCACACGGAGCGCCAAGCCTTTTTGGACGGACTCCAGGCTAGCTACTTTGCATTTTAGGGTCACTATGTCGTCCTCTGCCCCCGAGATATGTGTCTCGGCCTCCGTGATGCGAGAAACTGCATTCCGCAAATCTTGTCGCAGCAGGGTAACATCTGACCCCACCGCCCCAATCTTCGCATCCAACACGTCCCGGGACTGGGTGATGGACGCCATCAGAGCCGCATTGTCTGGCCCAGTCGCCTGAGTTCCACTGGAGGCCCCGCGCTGCCCCCCGGCCCGGTAAACTTATCAATCGGTCCTTGTTTGGGGCCTCCCCCACCGCCACCTGTCCCGCGGGTCATGGCTGCCCAACTGCTTCACTGTCCAAGCCCGCCAAGTGGAGCCTCCGGATCGATGCCCACACTCCTCGTTCGAGGGTCCACCACGGTCCGGGCTGACCGCCGAGTTGCT
This sequence comes from Lissotriton helveticus, assembly GCF_964261635.1. Lineage (NCBI taxonomy): Eukaryota > Metazoa > Chordata > Amphibia > Caudata > Salamandridae > Lissotriton > Lissotriton helveticus. Next base: position 1,021,808,153 of record NC_136061.1, read on the forward strand.
GAGCCAGGCACCCCCCCCACCCCCCCCCCCCCCACTGTCTCCACTGACCTAGGCCGCCTCCACCTCACTCTTCCAGCAGCCACGCGAGCCACCAATCCACCTCCACTGGTCTCTAGGCCGCCGCAGACCCCTGTCGGGCGAGACCCCGGTCCGCAGCCGTGCAGGCGGGGCCCACGATCGTCCACCCGCATGCCTGAGGGCAGGAGCAGTCCGGCCCGTTGCTTTCGGCTTACTCGGTGGGGGCCCCCAATGTTATGATCCTGACCGCAAGAGTCTCTGCCAGCGTCCGCCAAGGCCAGGTCCCCCAGCCACTCTCTTGGTTTCCGGGCGGGTCTCGCGAAAATCGAGGTCCCCGGCTGCGGCCGTCCACGTAGGCCTCTTCCCCCGTCCGTCGGTCCCACCGAGGGCTCAGCAGGGCTCTCAGCGCACTGCCCACTCCGTCCCAAGGCGTCTCCCGGTAGGATCCAGCTAGGGGGCTACAGGCAGGGCTGCCTCATGCCTGCAACCCTGCCCCGACACTCGGACCAGGCCCCTCCGCTCCGTCTCCACTCACTGGCCCGTCGGCGAGGCCCGCACCCACCGGCCGGGGGCCGGGACTTCTCTGGGCTGTTCCGGGCCAGACGCGACCTCCTGCCGTCACCGGTCCGCCGTCCTCCGCTCGGGCCTAGGCTGCCTCTCCGCTCTAGCCTCTGGGGTCGCCAAACTCGAGCACCCCGGCTACTGCTGGTCTCGTAGGCCCCACTTCGTCTGGTCGTTGGCTCCCAACTCCCAGAGCACAAAACCGGCCAAAAAGTTGCTGGTGAGGGCCCGCTGATCTCCGGTTCCAAACCCGACCCTCGTGGTCACTGCTTGATGGGGAGAGCAGGATAAATCTACGGATAATTTGCTGGCGGGGACGGAGCTCAACTAAGCCGCGTCCGCCATGCTTGCCGTCCAAGCCACGTCCCCCCGCCAACATGTTTTTTAATGCCTGCAGCCTATTTTCTATTTGTGCTGCCTTAATGGGCCGCCAACTTCCTTTCTGTAGTGGTGACTGATTTTTATTGTTGTGTGCAGTTGCATGGATTCTGTACTAGGTCGCAGTAAAGTAATGGGTTAAGCCCGTTTAAACAATCCAGATTTTCTGCTTTCTGATTACCTGGTTTTTGGGCCTTTCAATTGGGCGAGTCTCACTCCTCGTGTCTTATGCTAATTGGACTGCACATGTTTACTACCAGTGCCCCCCTGTCAAGATAATATAGTAACTGGGCTGGTTACGTGTGAACATGAGTGCACACACATGCAGGCTGTGGGTGTGAGACTACCATTTTGCACAGTCCAGTAATTGCATACATGAAGCCTGGTGCAGAGGGGTCTCTGCAGGGATAAATGTTCACCTATGCTAGGTCTTATAATATTAGTGGGAAGTTGTAAGTAAGGTCAGTAGGGTTTACTGGGTTATCTACAATGTCATTGTATTATACATACAGGGGGAAATCTGCCTTAAATTGCAGTTTTGCTCCCATTAGGCCTACAAATTCCAGTGAGGTGTCAAACTGGAGTGAAACATGCATGCCAAGTTTGAATACACAGGTCCCTAGAATATACATGGTCACCTTATGCGTTGTCCAGATTTTTTCTCTGGCTCAGCTCAGAATCAGATTCCAGGCCTTTTGTCACCCCACTGGGTCAAGCTGATTACTCTGCTCCTCAGCAGAAGAAACAACGGCCTCCCCACACAAAAGGAGCAATTATCAGTGCTTCACTCAGCTCCTGAGGAGGCAGGAGTGGGGAGGAAAATCTGCCTCTGGTAATTGCTGTCCTATTGTACCGGGTAGGGACAGCCCAGGCACACTAAACAAATGAGGAAGCCCAGGCATTTGGAGGCAACACAGAAGGGGTTCCCCTTGAAGTTTTGGTGAGAAGCCCCTGGCAGTGATGTCAGCTAGGGGTGGAGGTGAGGCCCTCTTAGGAGGTGTGTGCATAATGGTTTGTCCCAGGATACTGTGCAGGAGGGTTAGGATCAGGGTGGAGGGGTGATGTGGCATCCTAGGATTGGCCAGGGGTGCCCATCATCTAGAACTTTCAGCCTACATTTATAAACTCTTGCAAAAGAGAAAGACAGAGATTTTGACCTGTACTTGGACAACAACAGAACCATGGACAGCTGGAAGGACAAGCCACCTGATGCCCTGAAGGACTAAGGACTATGCTGCTGGCCACAAGACTAGTGGGTCTGTCCAGGGCCAGTGATACTAGCCCCCTTACATTCTCTGGGGAGCAGTTGGCTCCAGCAAAAGGGAAGGAACACCAGAAGGCAGACAATGGAGAAAGTTGGCACAGGAAGCCATGGAAAACAATTCCTTGCAATGTGTGCCACTTTGTGCATTAACTATACATTTAAATTGGCTTGTAAGAGGATGAATCCTACCAAGATGAGGGTTTTTGGAACGAATTCCACGTCACTTGAAATCAATTGCTTCTCTGAATATAAGACTGTCCAAATATACTCATACTATTGTAGAACTAAACTGACCATTTTACTTGTATGACACTTCACTTCAAAATACTGCAGCAATTCACCTTCAGTCCTACCCACTAAGAAAATGCAGAATAATAGAAGGAGGTACACGGAAAAGGAACTGAGGTAAAACCTTCAAACTGTCCTTGCCATCTTGTTAAATAAACAATGCAAAAACACACGGGCCTCTCTACTCTTCCCCACAGCTAATCCAGGGCACCAAGGTCTCTCACATCAGGAGGAGGAACAGAGGATATTACTGTAATGTATAGAAATGAACCAGTACAATGAGAAACACACGGACGATTTGATTAAGTGCAAGGGAAGTTGCGGGAGGGGGGTTTAAGAATTATAAGGGATGTTATGAAAAAGAAAACTGCAATGATATGTATACTCAGATTTATGTGCACAGTACAGACTATATTGCACGACGTAACGAAAACAAATGCTGTAATGCTGAAATAATCAATGCAGAAAATAAAAATATTTAAAAAAAAAAAAAAAAATGACCTCTGACTCAACAGACTGAAAATATTTGGGTGGGGCGGGGAAGGGCGTATTTTGAAGTGTGTAAACAAATTGAGGCAAGGCCATAATTTTATATAGGGCTGCCCTGCCCAATAACGTGAGTGGCAGTGTCTTCCAATGTTGTACATCGGTCTGGAGACGGCGCCGGCCAAATTATTATCACAAAAGGCCACTGGGTCAGTCTTAACATAAATCCCCAGATAACAAAATCCTTCAGTGACTGTTCTAGCACCACAGTGTGCGGGTAACCTGAGGTCCTCCCCAGAAAGAATGCAAATGAGGGACTTATCCCAGCTTATTGTAATATTGGAATATTTCTGAATTAGGGTGAATATGTGGAGTATTCTATGTATGGAAAAATATGGTGGGGCCAGATACAGTAGAATGTCATCTGCATAGAGGGAGATTGGTAGGGCCATTCTATCAGATCAAACACCATTTTGGCATCTAGGGACATGATTACTGCATCTTCTCGTACAGTCCCAGCTCTGCCTAGGACCCCATGAAGCATATGCAGTTTGAGCGCTGGGTTTCTGCCCGGTATAAAGCCAGACTGATCAGGATGGATCAGTTTATGGAGCAGGGGCTACAGTTGCGTGGCCAAGAGTGTTGCCAATATTTTCACCTTAGGATTCAATAACGATATCTGCCAGTAGGAGCCACACCGTTCCTTGGGTTTGCCCTGATGGTGGATCACAACCACATTCGCCACTCTTTGTGTTTCAGGGAGGATACCTTCCTCCACACTTTTCTCGTACATATCAAATGAATATAGGGCTACGGTAGATGCATTAATTTTAAATAGCTCAGTCGGAAGACCACACGGTCCCATCGCCTTTCCCGACTGTAAGGTACCAATGGCCTTGATGACCTCATCTTTGCTTAAATCGAACTCAAGCCCCTCTCTCTCCGAGTCGTCCAACTCAGGGAGTCAAAGGGTAGATAACCGCTCCCTAGTCTCGTCCCCTGAAGATATATCAGCAGATTCGTATATCACTTTGAAGTGTTCTGCAAAGCCCCCCACAATACTGTTTCTGTCCTTAAGCCGATTTCCACACTCCGTCACAATGTCAAGTGCACACCTAGAGGCCAGCTCACGCCGGTCCAGCCATGCTAGTAGCTTGCTCTCCATATCCCCTATTTCATAGATCCGACACAGCTTGGCCTGGTGGGGAGCCTTAGCTGGCTCTTCGGCAATATCCCTATATTTCTTCTGCTTAAGGAGTAATTTATGTTTGAGTTCGGGGGACATTGAGAGCACCTTGTCCTCCTCCAAGTGGGCTTTTTCGCTCTCCAGCTGCTTTTGCTTTTCTTTCTTATATCGAGCAATCATGGATACTCCCTGCCCTCTAATCACCATTTTATACGCCTCCCACAACGTGGAGGCTGAATCCACAGAGCCCACATTTTCTTTAAAGTCATTTTCTGTCGTCTCAATTAGCCCATCCCGAATTGTAGGGAGTCGCAAATACCAAGGATTAAGCGACATCTCGCTTCTATTGCCCGGGGGAGTATCTCCATATGTACCTACAACTGGAGAATGATCAGAGATGCCCCTCCAAACAAGGAGAGCTGATCTGCTCCGCAAAATACTTAATCAATACGGGATAAAATCCAGTGCACACCTGAATGAAAGGTGTTCTGAAGGGAGGATGGGTTGTATGCTCTCCAAACGTCCAACAAACCCATGGGCGTTAAAAAATCTGCTAGTGCTCTCCCAGCCGGTTCCTTCAGCTTAGATGGTCGTCTGTCAACGTTTCCATTCAAAGCAGCATTGCAGTCACCCCCAAGTATTGACTCACCCTCCGACAAATTAAGCAGATGTGTTCCCAGATCAGTCAGGGTAGGGAGGTGAAGCCAGGGTGAGATGTACAGTGAAGTGATGTTAAGTATTCTACCCTCCCATGTGCCAGTCAGTGTCGCAAATCTGCCCAGCTGGTCGCGTATCACAGATTAAACCTGAAAGGGGGAGGAATTACGTAGAAGAACCCTCACCCCTCTAGAGCCTTTAGTGTATCTTTCATGCGCCACCAACTTATACCCCCATCTATTTAGGTCGCCATATGAGGAACCTTGGATGTGGGTTTCCTGCAATAACACCACATCAGGTGCCTGTCTTTTTAAATATTGCAGGACAATTCCCCTCTTTATTCTATACCCTAGCCCATTGACATTCCACGAAAGCAGTTTAAGTCGGCCAAGTCGTGAAGGCTGTTCTAGGTGTCTGGTCATTTAGAAAATATACCATGTGGTACTGGCCCCAAATCACACTCGGCTAGAAAGTCGTCGCGTCCCTCATTACACGTAGATAGAACAACAAATTGGTCTAGTAAATCGCGCGGCCTTAAGTTGGATAGCCTACCGTTAGGTTAGGTACCACTTTTGCACTATTGAGTAACATCATTGTACACCATACTAAACAAAAACAATATAACAACAAACCCGTGGGGATTCACCCAAACCATCCCCCCCTCCCTGCCTCCCTGCAACGTGGACTCCAAACTGCCCACCCCCCAACTGTGTGGAGCGCCTGTGTGCCCAACCCCATCAAACCTTGTAGATGAGAACGTAGTCCCGTCAACCCAAGCCCAAGCTCAAGCTCTTATAGTACCCCAGCTCAGGTCTTGAATGCCCATGTAGCAATATTGTACCCACCCCGGCAACAACGGGCCCATTTCACGCAATGAATGAAGATAAACAGAAATACAACAACAGTGAAGGTCACTCAAGTCCAGCAATCAGTAATATGACCCCCTCCCCCAAAACCATGTTACTTGACGAATAACAGCTTCTCCGGTGAGGCCCAGGTGGTCTCTCATAGCACCTTGCTAAGTCTTCAGGGAACAGTCGCAGTCCGAGAGCCATTCCCCCCCCTCATGCGACTTAAGTCGGCACTTGTCTTACCTCGGACCTTCTCTGAGTTGGAAGGCATCACGATGACGGCCCAGCCCCTGTGTTCGTCGCTGTGAGTCATTCTTTTGGGTACCATGGGTTTGCCATTTCTCAAACCAGTCACATGTGTCCTTTGCAGACGAAACAAACCAAACTTTGCTATCCAACGTCACTCGCAGCTTTGCTGTGAAAATCATTGCAAATTTGATATTCTTTTCCTGAAGTGCCCTTTTTACTTCCAAGAAGGTTCTCCTCATTTTCTGCACCTTAACTGTAAAGTCCTGAAGGACTAAGGACTATGATGCTGGCCACAAGACTAGTGGGTCTGTCCAGGGCCAGTGATACTAGCCCCCTTACATTCTCTGGGGAGCAGTTGGCCCCAGCAAAAGGGAAGGAACACCAGAAGGCAGACAATGGAGAAAGTTGGCACAGGAAGCCATGGAAAACAATTCCTTGCAATGTGTGCCACTTTGTGCATTAACTATACATTTAAATTGGCTTGTAAGAGGATGAATCCTACCAAGATGAGGGTTTTTGGAACGAATTCCACGTCACTTGAAATCAATTGCTTCTCTGAATATAAGACTGTCCAAATATACTCATACTATTGTAGAACTAAACTGACCATTTTACTTGTATGACACTTCACTTCAAAATACTGCAGCAATTCACCTTCAGTCCTACCCACTAAGAAAATGCAGAATAATAGAAGGAGGTACACGGAAAAGGAACTGAGGTAAAACCTTCAAACTGTCCTTGCCATCTTGTTAAATAAACAATGCAAAAACACACGGGCCTCTCTACTCTTTCCCACAGCTAATCCAGGGCACCAAGGTCTCTCACATCAGGAGGAGGAACAGAGGATATTACTGTAATGTATAGAAATGAACCAGTACAATGAGAAACACACGGACGATTTGATTAAGTGCAAGGGAAGTTGCGGGAGGGGGGTTTAAGAATTATAAGGGATGTTATGAAAAAGAAAACTGCAATGATATGTATACTCAGATTTATGTGCACAGTACAGACTATATTGCACGACGTAACGAAAACGAATGCTGTAATGCTGAGATAATCAATGCAGAAAATAAAAATATTTAAAAAAAAAAAAAAATGACCTCTGACTCAACAGACTGAAAATATTTGGGTGGGGCGGGGAAGGGCGTATTTTGAAGTGTGTAAACAAATTGAGGCAAGGCCATAATTTTATATAGGGCTGCCCTGCCCAATAACGTGAGTGGCAGTGTCTTCCAATGTTGTACATCGGTCTGGAGACGGCGCCGGCCAAATTATTATCACAAAAGGCCACTGGGTCAGTCTTAACATAAATCCCCAGATAACAAAATCCTTCAGTGACTGTTCTAGCACCACAGTGTGCGGGTAACCTGAGGTCCTCCCCAGAAAGAATGCAAATGAGGGACTTATCCCAGCTTATTGTAATATTGGAATATTTCTGAATTAGGGTGAATATGTGGAGTATTCTATGTATGGAAAAATATGGTGGGGCCAGATACAGTAGAATGTCATCTGCATAGAGGGAGATTGGTAGGGCCATTCTATCAGATCAAACACCATTTTGGCATCTAGGGACATGATTACTGCATCTTCTCGTACAGTCCCAGCTCTGCCCAGGACCCCATGAAGCATATGCAGTTTGAGCGCTGGGTTTCTGCCCGGTATAAAGCCAGACTGATCAGGATGGATCAGTTTATGGAGCAGGGGCTACAGTTGCGTGGCCAAGAGTGTTGCCAATATTTTCACCTTAGGATTCAATAACGATATCTGCCAGTAGGAGCCACACCGTTCCTTGGGTTTGCCCTGATGGTGGATCACAACCACATTCGCCACTCTTTGTGTTTCAGGGAGGATACCTTCCTCCACACTTTTCTCGTACATATCAAATGAATATAGGGCTACGGTAGATGCATTAATTTTAAATAGCTCAGTCGGAAGACCACACGGTCCCATCGCCTTTCCCGACTGTAAGGTACCAATGGCCTTGATGACCTCATCTTTGCTCAAATCGAACTCAAGCCCCTCTCTCTCCGAGTCGTCCAACTCAGGGAGTCAAAGGGTAGATAACCGCTCCCTAGTCTCGTCCCCTGAAGATATATCAGCAGATTCGTATATCACTTTGAAGTGTTCTGCAAAGCCCCCCACAATACTGTTTCTGTCCTTAAGCCGATTTCCACACTCCGTCACAATGTCAAGTGCACACCTAGAGGCCAGCTCACGCCGGTCCAGCCATGCTAGTAGCTTGCTCTCCATATCCCCTATTTCATAGATCCGACACTGCTTGGCCTGGTGGGGAGCCTTAGCTGGCTCTTCGGCAATATACCTATATTTCTTCTGCTTAAGGAGTAATTTATGTTTGAGTTCGGGGGACATTGAGAGCACCTTGTCCTCCTCCAAGTGGGCTTTTTCGCTCTCCAGCTGCTTTTGCTTTTCTTTCTTATATCGAGCAATCATGGATACTCCCTGCCCTCTAATCACCATTTTATACGCCTCCCACAACGTGGAGGCTGAATCCACAGAGCCCACATTTTCTTTAAAGTCATTTTCTGTCGTCTCAATTAGCCCATCCCGAATTGTAGGGAGTCGCAAATACCAAGGATTAAGCGACATCTCGCTTCTATTGCCCGGGGGAGTATCTCCATATGTACCTACAACTGGAGAATGATCAGAGATGCCCCTCCAAACAAGGAGAGCTGATCTGCTCTGCAAAATACTTAATCAATACGGGATAAAATCCAGTGCACACCTGAATGAAAGGTGTTCTGAAGGGAGGATGGGTTGTATGCTCTCCAAACGTCCAACAAACCCATGGGCGTTAAAAAATCTGCTAGTGCTCTCCCAGCCGGTTCCTTCAGCTTAGATGGTCGTCTGTCAACGTTTCCATTCAAAGCAGCATTGCAGTCACCCCCAAGTATTGACTCACCCTCCGACAAATTAAGCAGATGTGTTCCCAGATCAGTCAGGGTAGGGAGGTGAAGCCAGGGTGAGATGTACAGTGAAGTGATGTTAAGTATTCTACCCTCCCATGTGCCAGTCAGTGTCGCAAATCTGCCCAGCTGGTCGCGTATCACAGATTAAACCTGAAAGGGGGAGGAATTACGTAGAAGAACCCTCACCCCTCTAGAGCCTTTAGTGTATCTTTCATGCGCCACCAACTTATACCCCCATCTATTTAGGTCGCCATATGAGGAACCTTGGATGTGGGTTTCCTGCAATAACACCACATCAGGTGCCTGTCTTTTTTAAATATTGCAGGACAATTCCCCTCTTTATTCTATACCCTAGCCCATTGACATTCCACGAAAGCAGTTTAAGTCGGCCAAGTCGTGAAGGCTGTTCTAGGTGTCTGGTCATTTAGAAAATATACCATGTGGTACTGGCCCCGAATCACACTCGAATAGAAAGTCGTCGCGTCCCTCATTACACGTAGATAGAACAACAAATTGGTCTAGTAAATCGCGCGGCCTTAAGTTGGATAGCCTACCGTTAGGTTAGGTACCACTTTTGCACTATTGAGTAACATCATTGTACACCATACTAAACAAAAACAATATAACAACAAACCCGTGGGGATTCACCCAAACCATCCCCCCCTCCCTGCCTCCCTGCAACGTGGACTCCAAACTGCCCACCCCCCAACTGTGTGGAGCGCCTGTGTGCCCAACCCCATCAAACCTTGTAGATGAGAACGTAGTCCCGTCAACCCAAGCCCAAGCTCAAGCTCTTATAGTACCCCAGCTCAGGTCTTGAATGCCCATGTAGCAATATTGTACCCACCCCGGCAACAACGGGCCCATTTCACGCAATGAATGAAGATAAACAGAAATACAACAACAGTGAAGGTCACTCAAGTCCAGCAATCAGTAATATGACCCCCTCCCCCAAAACCATGTTACTTGACGAATAACAGCTTCTCCGGTGAGGCCCAGGTGGTCTCTCATAGCACCTTGCTAAGTCTTCAGGGAACAGTCGCAGTCCGAGAGCCATTCCCCCCCCTCATGCGACTTAAGTCGGCACTTGTCTTACCTCGGACCTTCTCTGAGTTGGAAGGCATCACGACGACGGCCCAGCCCCTGTGTTCGTCGCTGTGAGTCATTCTTTTGGGTACCATGGGTTTGCCATTTCTCAAACCAGTCACATGTGTCCTTTGCAGACGAAACAAACCAAACTTTGCCATCCAACGTCACTCGCAGCTTTGCTGTGAAAATCATTGCAAATTTGATATTCTTTTCCTGAAGTGCCCTTTTTACTTCCAAGAAGGTTCTCCTCATTTTCTGCACCTTAACTGTAAAGTCCAGAAAGAATATAATTATAGAGTTTTCAAATTTCGTGGGAGGGGAGGACCGCCCAGTTTGGAGAATTATGTCTCTGACCCTGTAGTCAAATATTCTGGTTAGAATAGGGCGCAGAGGCGCGCCAGGCTTAGGAGGACCCCCTGGCACTCTGTGGGCCCGTTCCACAGAGAAGTATTGGGAGACAGAGCAGGGCTGTAGGTGATTTTGTCTTAGATCTTCCACAGATAGGTCCGTTGCTGGACCTTCCGCCCAGTCTGGCACTTCCTAAAATGTGAACGTTATTCCTACGTGCCCTTCCTTCATGATCTTCAAGCCTGGCTTTTGATGCAATTTGAAGTTTTCTCACCTCCCCACTCTAGTTTCTTAGTGGAAGACTGAAGCTCAGAGACAGAGTTTTCAGCAGTTTTTATCCTCCCCCCCCCGTTTGTGCTTAAGTCTGCATGCATGAGAGTCACTTCCGAGATAACCATGTCTATTTTTATCTCCAGGGCAGCTTTCATAACATCCTGGAGAGTAGGGTCACCCTCACCCGACTGTTTCTTCGTTCCCTGAATTTCATTCTTTTCTTCCATACTCTCTGCTTTAGAGAGGGCAAACTTGTCTAGCTTGGTCTGGTGTGTTTGTCTAGACACCTTCGCTGTCGCCATAGCACCGTCCTTCCGGCTGCAGCAAAGATCAACAGAGTCTCGTTGGTCTCCTGAGCACAGAACCATCAGAAGGAGCACACTTCTCAATTGAGCACTTGTAAATGCTAAGGCCCCTTCACGCCTTTCAACAGGACCTCTGCAGGTCTCGAGGGGCCAATCTGGCGAGCTTTGTCAGGCCCGGGCTAAGCCCGAGCACGAATTATGGAGATCAAAGGAGCCCGATCAAATGGAGGATGGAGGGAAAATGTCAGTGTTTACAGCTAAATCCTCTGGGAAATAGACTGGAATTTGGATGCATTCTCCCCATAGTAACAGTGAGCCCTGGAGTATAAATCAGTTTGATTATATCACTTGAAGGAGGCAATCGTGATAGCAACTCTCCGTGCCTCTGTCTGAGCCCTCTCACCCTCCGCCACCAGTTCCAAGATGGCCGCTGCTAACTACACAGCTCATCTCTCAAACACCCAGACTGGAGCGAAAACTTGCATCAGTGTCGGAGGCATAGTGTTCGATGTGCCTAGTGGGACCAGAGGGGCAGTTTAAGAGGAGGGGAGGAAAGGACCTGATTCCATGGACCTGGCCGCTCCAATCGTAACCCGCACTGGGCAGGCACTCGCAGTCAGTTCTCCAGGCCACCACTGCCGTTCCGTTGCGGCTGCAGCTTTTTTACCCCTCTGCACCACAGCTGTTCTGGCCCCCAGAGCCCCAGGGGCCCTCTGTCATCAGGTCAATCCCTGCCGGGGTCGGTCACACGAGGGGTTCCCTGCAGCCTCCTCGCTAAATCCAGCACCACCTCGTGCCCCCCGCAGTGTCATCTTACGCGAGTCCCCGGCACTACAGGCCTTCTCTCGCCGGCGCCGCTCCCTCGCAGTCTCCTCGGTTCGGCAGATCGCAGGCACAACACCCTCCTCTTGAGGTAGCTTAGGATAACAGCAAACACAGAGACGCAGTAAGGTTGGGCTGAACGCATATATGTGCGGATATGTAAGGGGTTATTAGGCTGGTGGGATGCGGAGCTCTTCTCAGACTACAAAACCCCGGAACTGTTGTGTGCCGTGTTTGGCCCACCGGCACATGGAGCAGAAACCACACTTATAGAAACCCAAGTTCCGTGACGTCAGCCATGTAGTTGCCAAGGCGTTTTGTGGGACAGTGGGACTGAGTCTGTTCTTCAGGGTTTTATCCCTCCTGAATGTGATCTGTGGGTGTTCTGCAATGTGTTCCTGAATGCCCTTGTCGACTGTTAAAATGCCCCAGTGCCTGGTAAAGCTCTTACCGATGGATTGATGTAGACTATTAAAGTCCGTGATCATCCGTATCTGTGTGACATCTTTCTGTGAATTTGTCTTCATCTTGTGGGTGTCTGCTCTCCTGATTTTCTTGATTCTTTGGGTAGCCCTTTGTAATGTGCCCTCTGTGTAGCCTCTCCTCTTGAATCTGTCTTGCATTTCCCTCAAATTCTTGGTGAAATCTGCGTCATCACTGCAGTTTCTGCGTGCTCTTAGAAATTCACAGTAAGGTATGGCGCTAATCTGGTATGGAGGGTGGGAGCTGGTAGCGTGTAAGACCGCATTGCAGGCAGTGCTCTTCATAAAAAGTCTGCTCTGTAAAGTTTCATTCTTAACATAAATTTCTAGGTCTAGAAATTGTACCCTGGCCGTGCTAGACTCCATGGTGAAGCTCATCTCCCAATTGTTATGGTTCAGGTGTGTGTAAAATTCCTGCAGGTGTTCCTGTGTGCCCGACCAGAGGAGAATGCAGTCGTCAATATATCTTCCCCAAAAAATTATGGAATCTATAAAGTCTGCACCTTTGGGTCCCCAGATCAAATCTGTTTCCAACGCACCCATAAACAAATTGGCAAATGAAGGGGAAAATCTCGAGCCCATGGCTACCCCTTTCGTCTGTCTATACCATGAGTTGTCGAACATGAAAAAATTGTTTCTAAGAACGAGTTCCATCATGGACAAGAGCATATTGGTGTGTTGCCACATAGTGGCTGGTCTATTGTGTAACATCTTGGAAATCACCTTCATACCCAGATCTGGATTAATGCAGGTGTAAAGTGCTACAACATCTAATGTTGCTAGAATGGTTCCTGTGTGCCACTGTAAGTCGGAAAGTGTATTGAGTATATGCTTTGTGTCCTGAATATAGGATGAAAGATTACGTACCTTATCTAAACAGACATTGATGTTCTCTCTGACAGCTGCAATTTGATTGTTAAGGTGTCCATCGTGGCACAACCATTTACTCTATCCTCTTGTTGTGTGCAGTAGGCATTTAGCTTTTGCGTTCTACTTTTAGTTTTATTAACTGTGTAGTTGTTCTTATGTTATCCCGTTCTCCAATATTTCCTTAAATCCATTTTAGCCAAAGTGTTGCCAACATGTTTTTTAATGCCTGCAGCCTATTTTCTATTTGTGCTGCCTTAATGGGCCACCAACTTCCTTTCTGTAGTGGTGACTGATTTTTATTGTTGTGTGCAGTTGCATGGATGCTGTACTAGGTCGCAGTAGAGTAATGGGTTAAGCCTGTTTAAACAATCCAGATTTTCTGCTTTCTGATTACCTTTGCCCCCCTGTCAACATAATATAGTAACTGGGCTGGTTACGTGTGAACATGAGTGCACACACATGCAGGCTGTGGGTGTGAGACTACCATTTTGCACAGTCCAGTAATTGCATACATGTAGCCTGGTGCAGAGGGGTCTCTGCAGGGATAAATGTTCACCTATGCTAGGTCTTATAATATTAGTGGGAAGTTGTAAGTAAGGTCAGTAGGGTTTACTGGGTTATCTATAGTGTCATTGTGATATACATACAGGGGGAAATCAGCCTTAAATTGCAGTTTTGCTCCCATTAGGCCTACAAATTCCAGTGAGGTGTCAAACTGGAGTGAAACATGCATGCCAAGTTTGAATACACAGGTCCCTAGAATATACATGGTCACCTTATGCGTTGTCCAGATTTTTTCTCTGGCTCAGCTCAGAATCAGATTCCAGGCCTTTTGTCACCCCGCTGGGTCAAGCTGATTACTCTGCTCCTCAGCAGAAGAAACAACGGCCTCCCCACACAAAAGGAGCAATTATCAGTGCTTCACTCAGCTCCTGAGGAGGCAGGAGTGGGGAGGAAAATCTGCCTCTGGTAATTGCTGTCTTATTGTACCGGGGTAGGGACAGCCCAGGCACACTAAACAAATGACGAAGCCCAGGCATTTGGAGGCAACACGGAAGGGGTTCCCCTTTGAAGTTTTGGTGAGAAGCCCCTAGCAGTGATGTCAGCTAGGGGTGGAGGTGAGGCCCTCTTAGGAGGTGTGTGCATAATGGTTTGTCATAGGATACTGTGCAGGAGCGTTAGGATCAGGGTGGAGGGGTGATGTGGCATCCTAGGATTGGCCAGGGGTGCCCATCATCTAGAACTTTCAGCCTACACTTATAAACTCCTGCAAAAGGGAAAGACAGATATTTTGACCTGTACTTGGACAACAACAGAACCATGGACAGCTGGAAGGACAAGCCACCTGATGCCCTGAAGGACCAAGGACTATGCTGCTGGCCACAAGACTAGTGGGTCTGTCCAGGGCCAGTGATACTAGCCCCCTTACATTCTCTGGGGAGCAGTTGGCCCCAGAAAAAGGGAAGGAACACCAGAAGGCAGACAATGGAGAAAGTTGGCACAGGAAGCCATGGAAAACAATTCCTTGCAATGTGTGCTACTTTGTGCATAAACTATACATTTAAATTGGCTTGTAAGAGGATGAATCCTACCAAGATGAGGGTTTTTGGACGTCACTTGAAATTAATTGCTTCTCTGAATATAAGACTGTCCAAATATACTCATACTATTGTAGAACTAAACTGACAATTTTACTTGTATGACACTTCACTTCAAAATACTGCAGCAATTCACCTTCAGTCCTACCCACTAAGAAAATGCAGAATAATAGAAGGAGGTACACGGAAAAGGAACTGAGGTAAAACCTTCAAACTGTCCTTTCCATCTTGTTTAATAAACAATGCAAAAACACACTGGCCTCTCTACTCTTCCCCACAGCTAATCCAGGGCACCAAGGTCTCTCACACCACACCCCGCAGGCCGAATCATGTTTTCAATGCTGATTTTCTCCATAAACAACATTTTGCTGCTGATCTCTAAGATATTGTGGTTTATGGGGCACATATAACTATTCTTTCATATTCTATGGATATGCTTGGTAAAGTCCTGGGATGCTTTTCACCAAAATAAACTTTCTCCATTCCTGGCTCCCCACTCTTGCTCCATGGCGTCAACCATTTACTGGTTAATTCTACCCATTCACGAGACGTGACTATGCAGGCAGTGAGTGGCCCTTTGTCTGCAGTCTCAGGCTCCACCGATGGCAAGCGACGAGGGCTTGGGCTGTCGGTGGAGCAATTTCACAGAAAACACAGCAGAAGTAGTTTTCATCCACGGTCACTCCCAGCCCTTTCCTGGTGGGCTGAATCATGTTGCACCAAAGAAATGGTCTCTACTTCAGGCATTCCGATTCGAAATCTGGTGTATCAATGAAAAAAGTCTTGTTCTGAGAATTTACCTTCAAATGGGCTGTGAACAGCAACATATATTGTAGGTGCATCACCTGCAGTTTTTGCTAGACCCACAGAAAGTTACGTATTCGATTAACTTTAAGTGTGTAGTCCGGGATGATCATGACTCGAGTAGAACTACATAGTAAGGTATCCTGTTACCGGGAGATTTCAAGGATCACATCCTGGTAGGCAATAAAGTAGTGTGGAGGGGCCCCTGATTGGGTTTTGGTGCTAGGGACTGGTAGGGCCTTCTCTACTGCAAAACAAGCTGAGTCCTCTCTAGGAATCCAGGTCTTCAGTCAGATCATAACAGACTGGGTTAGTTACCTTCCCTCCGGCACCCCCCCAATCCTGATATTGTTTCGCCAAGAGCATCCTTCGGGTCTTCAGACCTTGCCTCTAGTTGGTCTTTTGAAGTCCAAACATTTTAGTTCACAGGGTTCAAAGAGAGTCCTCAGTCTCTGATAGTCAGCCTTCAGCTTCTGTGATCCTCTCTGCTGTATTGTTGAGATCCTATCACAATAATGAGATGTCTACTTTTAGTTTGCCTATTTTTCCCTCGAGAAAGGATCATGAGCCTCTGTATAACTTGCAAAATAGAAGCTGTTGGGTCTGTGGGACAATCGCTAGAAGATGGGGCTGTGGGGGTTCGTTGTCCAGGGCCATAGTAGGTCTAGTAAAATTGTCAATATGCCCCTGTGAGGTCTGGGCCCCGTGTTTGTCTTTCTTCGTGACAATGTAGGGGCTAGCCCTATCCACTTCCAGATTTCACCAAGTGCTAGTGGCTTTGTCCTTTGATGTACTTGTCTGTATGTAGACTTGGTCTAGGGTGGGTTCGACTGGCCCCACCTGCAGCGGATCACCAGGGGAAATGTCATCAGGTGGTACACTACTACTCTAGTGTCTCTGCACTCAGGCCATCTCCGCTATGTCTTCCATCTGTGTGTGGTGTCACCTCCTGCCCAGGCCCAGTCGGCTTGGCAGTTCGGGCTGGACTGTTCCATTCTGGCACTCTCAAGACTGATTTGCACATGGCTGCGTCTAAACTGGGGTGGCATCGGTAGCTAAAGAACGATGGATTTAACCCAGATCTCATGACTGGGGTGAATGTGTGATTTGTTCCGCATTCCAGCCATCATTTGTCTGTCTTTAGCTTTCATGCCCTAAGTGCACCGGGTGTGCCCAGACTTGGGTCCCGGGCTCATTGTGCCACTGGATTCAAGCTAACTTGGCTGATGAGAGGTGATACCCCGAAACCAGTCCCAGGATGCTTGTTTCTGGTCCAGAGGGTACCTGGCTTGGCAGTTCGGGCTGGACTGTTCTCATGAGGATCAGACTACGCCCGATTTGCTCATGGCTGGGTGTAAACTGGAATGACATGGTGAGCAAAAGAACAATGGATTTGACTTTTCTTTGACCTTCATAGCCTGTTTGGAGGCATGTATGCTGGACCTTGACCCTCCCTCTTGTACTTTGGCCTTAGAAGGCACACCTGATTCCCTACTCACCACCTCAGGGAGCTGCACTCTTCGCTCCTACCTCCTTAGCATTAGAGATTCAGCACCCTCCACATGCAGCCTCTGACTTAACCCCATGCGCGCTGCGGGTTTTCCCGCTGTGCGCTGACTTTTTCGAAAAGCCGCGGTTCATGACGAGCTCAGCTCGTCATGAGCGTACGACAGGCGTAACTCATGACGAGCTGAGCTCGTCATGAGCGTTGAAGGGGTTAAGGGAACTTTCATCTCACTGGTTCAGGGAGAGGCACTTTCCATCTTGTATCACCACGGTTTGAGAGAAGAGTGGTACTTGGCTTTTTTCTCTCAGAGTCTCCTGCTCAAAATGTAGGCCTTCACTTTTCAAGTTGCAGGGCCAGAAATCCTATCTGCATAGTTGATTACCCAGAATAGCTTTACATCCGTTCCCAGCATACATCAGGAACCCCCAAAAGATGGAGATGCTCAGCAGCTACAAGAACTCCTGTCAGCCTCAAACCCCACCAAGTTCTACACCAAAGTACCACATTTGATAGCCCATTTCACTGCGATGTTGTTTAAAATGGAATAGGTCTTTAAACTAGGTCAGCAATCCCACCCAAACAGCTAGGCCACTTAACACACCTTATACTGCTTCACACACCTTATACTGCTTCACACACCTTGTGCTGCTTCACACACTTAGTCCTGATTCACAATAATCAGGACTTCTGGCCTTTGTTGTACTACTATAAGAGGTAGGTGCTTACAGAAGATTTAGCAAAGTAAATTAGACAAGTAACTTCAGAACATTAGAGGATTTAAATGTTTTTTCACGGGGTATAAGTGTCTGTTCCACAAGGAAATCTACAAAGATGAGGTAAAAGAGCTCTATTTAAAGCCAAGAACGGCCAAAACGTGTTAGCACTGATAGCCCCCTTTGCATGGTTTCTGATGGTCTCCCCCATGCTCAGGGATATTTTTGGAAACATAGGTGGCAAGTAGTGAATTGTAAATTGCATTAAGCAAATGACATCAGTCACAGCTTGCTACGATTTAAAGACCGGTTTACGTATAAGAATGCTGAGTTTTTATGTTGCTCAGTAAAAGGATAGTTTCATAAACCCCATTAACACACATACAGCCCTTGTTTTCCATATTGCCTTACTAAAGCACTTGATGCCATTATCCTAGGCCTGACATCGCGTCACTTTAAATACAACTATTTTCTTTTTGGAGCTGATAAGTACGCCTTGCATGTTTGTGACCTTATTCAGTCCACCTTCCACACCCACAGTAGTTTGAAACTGCGGCTGGCCATAAGGTGGCTATGCAAAGACAAAGTTGCAGATAAGAATGCAGCTTTTTGGGTAGAGGAGGAGCAGAAAAGTCACTCACCTAAACACTTTAAGGTGGTCACAGGTAGATGTAAATAGGCATATTACATAAAATCCGGGTTGATTTAAAATATAATGCACTTATAATACTATTATAATACAAATATAAATAGATCTACAAATGCTGCCTGATAAGGGAACATGTTTTTCTTTGCTTTTCTATCAATTTTTTACTTGATGCACTCAGACTAAGAAACAACGTTATCTTAATTAAGTCTCACTTAATATGCACCATTAATTTTCTGAAGGGTGCTGTTTAGACTGTATTACTTGTTGTGAGAGCAAATCTTTGAATGACATGTGTTTTTCTACATGCTCCCATACTGATTATTTTAGGTAAAAATGTGTTTATTGTGTATTTTGTATTTTTTTTTAGCAGAATAAAGATATTTAAAGAAAGAAAAGAAGAGTGGGGTATCCATTATTAGTAATATTCTATGGTATTAACACATCGCATCTTGTATAAAGGAGGAACTTTGACGCAAATAGGAAGAGTTGTTCAAGATTACCATCAAGTAATCTGGCCATTATATAGCTGCATTTTATACGACGTTCCTTATGCTCAGATCTTGATGAACTTATTTGAAGGAACCATGAAGTGTCTCCATTTGTTATCTATTTAAGGTTTGGGTATCTTGACAAACTTTTGTTACTTTTTTAAAATGTGCTATATCCACTGCCATGGGCTCCTGTTTTTAATGCCATGCAACAGTGTAGGATTTACCCCCATCCCGTACCAAATTAGTGTAGAAAAAATGTAGGATTTGAGAGAGAAAATTGACATCTACAGTGCACAGTGGAATCCTAGCATATGGCATAGTATTTGTGTCCTGGTTGGAAACTTTTTTTTTATTTCAATATTCTTTTATTGGTTGTTTTTAGACAAATCAAAACAATCAATAAGTACATATGCGGGGACAAAAGAGCGAACAAGAAAAGAATAAAGAAAACAGTACAGACATAATACAATAATGATTAAACAGAGGTGACAATATGTCAAGCCAGGAATTACAGTCTGGGTAAAATGACAGTCATAAGTAGACGTATGATTGTGTAAATCGCATTATATAATCACTGGCAAATGATAATGTACATAAACACATTCTATAAGATTGAAAAAGAATACAATATAACAGAGTATATAACCGATGTTACATATCAAATGATCTAAGGTATGCACTGACAGTGTTTATAGACTATAAGGGTATAATGAGCTAGCGTGAGGGCTAAGTGATTAGTTGGACGGGCCGGCAAACGTGATTCATGGCGGTTTGTGTGATTTGAAATAACGATCGAAGCTACCCCACATGTGTCTGAGGGGGGCTTCCAAGGCGAGTTCTGGAGGGCAATGTTGTCAGCACTCCTTAAGTTGGTGACCCAGTTCATCCAGCATTTGAAAGGCGCTTTTCTGGTGTCTTTCCAGTTATTTAGTATGATCATAGTTGCTGCTGTCAGGAGTAAGT
Source organism: Lissotriton helveticus (assembly GCF_964261635.1). NCBI lineage: Eukaryota > Metazoa > Chordata > Amphibia > Caudata > Salamandridae > Lissotriton > Lissotriton helveticus. Next base: position 1,021,827,932 of record NC_136061.1, read on the forward strand.
CTAGAAGCGATCTGTCATTGTTGGTCAGGGAGTCCGCTCTGAGGTAGCCTAATGGCAATGTGGATAGTTCCCTTTTGAGGGTGCATGAGAAAAGATTAGAGATGAAGCCAAGCACTCTATCTTAAAAGGGTTTCATACATTTGCAGGATAGTAGTAGATGGGCTATGTCTCCTGTCTCTTCACTGCAGTTCCAGCAGGTAGGGTCTTTTCGAATCTTGTGTGAGTGTAAGCAGGCTGGTGTCCAGTAAGCCTTATTTAGAAGCCAAAACGTTGTCTGGGAAAGGGTTGGAGAGATTTTATTCCTCAAGACTGAGCTCCAAGCTTTGGACCAGTCAGCCTCCGAAATCCGGGAGGAGGAGTGAGATTCCCAGAAGGTTATGATCTTTTTGTTGAGGGCAAAATGTTGCGGGCGGAATAATTTATAGATCCAAGACACCTGGTGGCCCAAGTGATTTATCTTCGCCAAGTATTGATGCAGAGGGTGTTAGAGGTAAAAGTTTAGCTTTTGTTAACGCTACCTTTATTTTTAAGAAGTTATAGAACTCCATGGGGTCCAGATTATATCTAGTTTGTACATCTGTAAAGGTTAGAGGGTAAACTGAATCAAACAGTTGGTATGGGAAATATATACCTCTGTCAATCCAGGTTTCCTTGTGTAGTGCCTTCCCTTTGTATAATATTTTCTGATTGTCCCACAGGGTCTCATGATTAGATCTTCGAATGCTGATGTCTAATAGTTTGTCCACTTTCAGTAGGGCATACTTTGTGTTTTTGAATATGTATTTTGAGCACGTGACGTTGGTGAAGTTTGAGGTTAAAAGGCTTGCTGGGGCGAGGTTTTTAAGTAATGATTTTTCAATTTCTAGCCAGACTGGGGTATACTCCTCCGGCGGAACGAGCCAATACGATCCCTGTTTTGTCTAATCTGAGCTTTTTTAGCCCTATTCTGGCTCTTTTCCCTTGCCATAAAACTTTTGAGAGGAGGATGTCTAACTTGTGATGGAAATCCTCTGACAGTATGAGGGGGAGCATGGTTAATAAATAGTTCACTAGGGGTGTAATAATCATTTTGATGCTCTCAATCCTCCCTCACCATGTGATGAATCTTGGGGACCATGCCTTGAGGAGAGATTTGATTTTCCCCAGGGTGCTAGCTCCATTTCTCTGTAGTGATTCTAAGGTAGTGCTCCTGAAGTCAATCCCCAAATATTTGATAAATCCAGGTTGCCATGTAAGGCCGGAATCTCCCAGTAGTTCTTTGGTGCAATTGATGTTCAGTGGTTTAACTTCAGGTTTGTCTCGGTTTAATTTATACCCTTAGTGGGTTGAGTAGGTTTCTACGGTATGCATCAGGGCCTTAATAGAGGAGCTCAGGTCCTCCTTGACTATAAGGATGTCATCCGCATATGCGGCAAGTTTCACTTGAGTTTCCCCGAAGGTTACTCCTTTTATTTCACCGTTGTGCTTTATATCTTGAATAAGTGGTTCTAAAGCTAAGAGGAATAAGGAGGGGGAAAAAGGGCATGGTTCCTTGTTCTAGAGTGAAGGTATCCGAGAGGCACCCATTGATCGCTATGCGGGCGGTAGGATCTGAGTACATAGCCATAACCATGTCGATATAAAGATCACCTAGGTTAAAGGACAGCATACAGTGTCTCAGAAATGACCATGACACCCTGTCAAACGCTTTTTCAGCGTCCAGGGTGATGGCAATAGAGGGGGTAGAAGTCAGCCTTCCTTTCTCAAGTATGTGACACAAAAGCCTAGTGTTATCATTCGACATTCGGTATTTGAGGAAACCAACCTGGGAATTACTGATTAATTTCGGAAGAACCTCGTTCAGTCGCACATCTAGGATTTTTGTGTATATTTTACAGTCCACATTGATCAGTGAAATTGGTCTGTAGTTCTTTGGTAGAAGAGGGTCTTTCCCTTCTTTTGGTATGACAATAATGTTGGCTTCTCTCATTGTTGCCGAAGTACGTCCCTCATGAGCAGTGTTATTGAATACTTTTTATATGGTCGATTGAAGGGATTCACCAAACGCCTTGTAAAAGGAGGCTGAGAAGCCATCTGGGCCCTGGGCTTTATTGTTTTTGAGGGTTTTGATAGAGTTTGTTAATTCCTTCTCAGAGATGGGTTTCCCTAGCGCGGAACTCTCCAACTGTTTACTTTTATATAGATCCTCATAGAAGGAATGGAAGGCGGGTAGTATCTCTTTCTGTTTAGTTTGGATACTATTATTGGAGTCTTTAATTGAGGAGATAGTGAATTGTTGTTGCTTGTGTTTGAGATAGGAGGCTAATAATTTGCCCGCTCTGTTCCCTTCGCAGAGCTTAAAAGACTTGAATATATTGATTCACACACTCGCTCGTTTACTCACAATTTTGTTATATTCATATTTTTTCTTGACTAGTTGATCTAGGGTGTCTTTATTGTCTAACGCTCTGGCATGCGCATCTTCTAGGAGTTGTATTTCCTTTTCCAGTGTATCTAAATTTAGTCTTTTATTAATCCTTGCCTTAATTTCAATGATGACCCCCCGATAGTCGCCTACAGTGCATCCCACAGTGTGAAAGTGTCTGTACCCGGGAGATCGTTGCATTTAATGTAGTCCTGAATAACCGATTTGATCTGTTCTTTGTCAGCTGGGTCAGATAGTACTTCATAGTTAAATCAACACCTTTTCGGAGGGCGAGTGGAGTGGATACCTACTAATTTGGTGTTAATGCAAGAGTGGTCCGATTCTAGCTTAGGGGCTATATCCGTTTGCTCTAGAAGATGTGTGTATGCGCCTGAGATTAGGATGTAGTCAATCCTAGTGTAGGAATTATGCTGGGTTGAATAGAAAGTATAATCCCTTGTGTCCGGGTGTTGGAGGTGCCAAGAGTCTTTAAGATTGAACTTTGAGCAAATTGTATTGAGAACCTTGTGTGAACGTGTGTGCTGGTATCTGCATTTGGACTGACTGTCAATAAGTGGGTCTAACGGTAAATTGAAATCCCCGCCTATTAAGATGAGATCTTCTTGGGGAAAGCTCTTGATCGTGTCTGAAACCTTCTCCCAGAAGTTGGGCTCATCGGAGTTAGGGCCATATATGTTGAGAACATGAATATAATTGTCTCCTCTTTTCACGTGTGTGGCTAATAACCTCCCTTCATCGTCATTTGTGTGTGAAATAGTGGTGTATTGGATTTTCTTGTTGTAAGAGTAATGACTCCTTTTTTCTTCTGGTCTGCCGGTGAGCAGGAGATATGGGAGATCCAGTTGTGTTTACTAAAGCTAACGTCTTCCTCTGAGAGTTTCGTTTCCTGAAGAAGTATGATGTCAGCCTTAGTCTTTGCTAAATAGTCGAAGAGACTATATTAAGGTCTTCTGCAATACTCTTGATTTGAGACATAAGTGTAACTAGTGGTCGCTATGGGCATGAGTCAGCCTGTTTAGGTGTTGTATACCCTTACTGTCAAATACTTCATTGTAGTATTCTAGATTCACAATGACCCTGTACTGGATATAGAGCATACCTGTCGTATCAACATAATCCAAAGAGAAAATAAAACTTACATATGACAAAAAGAAAACAACCACAAATATTTTTACCCTCTGACCCTCCTCCCCCTCCCCCTCCCTCTCCTTCCCCTCCCCACACTGAGAAAATCGGATGCAGGCGCTGCGACGGCATGTCCCTCAACCGGCAACTTGGAGGATGTGAATTTGAATCATGTTACATGTGGAAAGATTTTAACCGAGCTAACTGTAGAACCTCCTTTTATGGTAATGGTGCTGGTAGCAATTATTATAGACTCCAAAGCTATCATTATCCACTAATGGCAGTTATACTTGATATATAGTTTGTTAACTTATTAACCAGTGAGATGAGTATTAGACAGTCCAAACAAACCCAGACTCTATCTCTTTCTGCAATATACAAAGTGTTTGAAGGTAGGTACAACGCGTGACCTGAAGGGCATAGAAACAGAACATAAAACATTATCACAACTATAACCTTATCACAACTAATTGTGTCTACAAAACAGCCGAGCTACAGTGAACAATTACTGTTGCAACTACCCGGTTGCATTTGTGTGATTTTAAGGCATGAAAAAGAGTGAGCAACTACAGCTATAGAAAGGATATCAAGTCTTCCGTTTGTTGGAGCCCTTTGTGGACAAGTCCATCTTTTGTACTGGAGCACCTTCCAAGTGTTGCGCTAGATCTTTGGGATTTGTAAAGAAGTACGGTTAGCCATTTTCGAGGATTCTGAACTTAGATGGGGCTGCAAATGAGAATTGGATATTCTTTTTTCTCAACATGTCTCGCAGTTGAAGGAACCCCTTCCTTGTATCTACCATTTCCTTTGAGTAGTCTTGTGTGAAGTTTATTCGATGGCCTTCCCATGAAACTTGGTGGATTTTCCTAGTGAAGTTGAGGATGACCTCGGTATGCTGATAGCGTAGTGGTTTGCATATCATGGGACCAATTCCTTTCCTGTTTGAGGAGTTGAACGTTGGGATCCGATGAGCTCTGTCTAGTTCCAAGCCGTACTGAAATTTTATCCCAGCATGGGTATCCAGGATTCCAGAAAAGCCACACTTCTTCTGAGCCCTCTGGAATTCCAAAAATCAGTATGTTGCCTCTCCTATTACGGTCTTCCAATTCTGCAGCGTGTCTCGGAAGCTCGCTTGTGATGGCACTGAGATGTTTAATTTCATTGACGGCCTGAGTGGTAACGTCTTCTACGTCGCTTATTCTTTTTTCTGCGTCATTGATTTTTAAGTTCATTGTGTTCATGTCTGCCCTGATGGCGGTAAGTTCCAGCTGCATGGAATCAGTGTTTTGTTTTGTAGATTTTGCTAGGTGATGTACCTCAGGCAATTTTTTTAATATCATGTCCATTGTGCTATTTAGGTCTGGTTTGGCTTTGATTGGAGAGTCTGAGATAGCTGGCTCTGCTTTCGACTTTTTGAATGTAGCTCTGGCTTCTTTGTCCGTCATGATGACAGAGATACTTGTTGTATCTGTCCGAAGAGGTTGAAAGGCACCGAGGCGAAATTATATGACAGACCGGGGTCTGTTTCTTGTATCCACCTGAAGGTAGCGGTAGTTTTGGTAGGCATGGTTGAGATTGAGGTGTTACAGGGAAACATAGGCAGATGACGCCACTATGTGCGTAGATATGTGATGATTTTGAGGTTGACTCAAGGTTTTGTCTCTTTGTTGTGCTAGTTTTTGTCTCTTTGGTGCTAGTGCTGGCGAAGTTGGTTCTTGTCGATTATGGTGTCCGTAGGTGCGTTCCGGCCTTGCTCTAATTGTCAGCCTTAATGGGTTGAACTGCGAATGCGCTGGGACTGTCTGCTGTTTGCAGTCTGGTGCTGTCTGCAGTCTGGGATCGTCACTGAACGTTCTCAGGCATTCACCTGGGTCAGGCTTAGCTCTGGCTCTGTTTTCACGGTTTTGCGTTGGCTGTCATGTGCACTACCTTGGTATGTAGTGGCTTGTATTGGCTTACAGTGGCTTGGTGCACTCCCCCTCACCACCAACCTCCGGTCAGGAGACCACTACGAATGTTCCGCTGGAGTTTCCGCCAGTATGCAGCACTCTGGCAGTTGTTACTACGGCTGTGTACCAGGCGCTAAGGCTGAGATTCAAGTTGGCACAGGTAGTATGTTTCTGCGTGCAAAGATTGCGGAGATTGCAGAGATTGCTGGTGTGCAGAGGTTTCCAGTGACCCACAATGTAGGCCCCAGGAGCCGGCTGTTGCCCGCCTCAATTGTAGTACTGCGTGAGTTAGGCATACCTTTACTACCTTCACTGTCCGTCTTGAATGGCAATGAACAGGCAGCGTGTTATACAGAGCAGCTTTGGTATTTGTTACTGCACACTACTCTTGGGCACTCGTACAAGTCTTGAATGGCAATGGAGAGGCAGCGTGTTGTACAGGTCAGCTTGGGCACTCGTACGAGTCTTGAATGGCAATGAAGAGGAAGCGTGTCGTACAGAGCAGCTTTGGTGAGCGTTACTGCACACTTCTTACTCTTTATTCTTGGGCACTAGTACAATCGGCTACCATTTTGGGACCAGGCTTCAGTGGTGTAAGCTTGCAGTACTATCCTATCTGAAGGAGATGCGGTATAGCTACGAATGGCAGTGGAAGTAGTAGATGATGCTGGCCAGGTTGGTGTTTTTAGTGGTGCTGCGGTGACAAGATAGCGCTAAACACAATCATCAGGGGAAGCCATTTTAGGGTCAGGCAGAGTGTACGCTGGTTCCGATTATAGTGATTCACTCTCGCCTTACAGGGGTTGTAGCGCTGGTAAAAAGCTACCCACCTTCATGCCTTAGGAAAATCTTCACGACAAGGTAATCTCATACCGTGCGCCTCTGTTCAGAACCTGTTTGTGGTTTACGCAGACTTTCAGTCATCGCCGCCATTTTGTGGAGCTCCAGAACAGCCTCCGAATCGCTCCCTGATTGACGAGCGACGGAACTAGGCAGCCATTACCACTGCCGCCCAAGCCGCGCCCCCTCCTGGTTGGAAACTTTGTCCCCAGTTACTTTGAACCTCTGAAAATATAATTCCCAGAGAAGACTAGCTACATAAAAGTAAGTGACGTGGGTGACTAAGCCACGGAACCAAATATCAACATCTGGGAAATTTGATTCCCCTTGGCCCCGCTTATGCCCATTTTTTGTGTGATAATATGCTGAAACTCTTGTCAGCTTCCTGGTTCATGCAAGCTTGTGTATGCTTGTAGAGATGTCACTTTTAAGGAGTTCTGTATGGGCCTCATTCAGGGTGTTTCGGATATAACCTCAGTTACTTCTACCACTGGGGTTACTGATACCTGAGATACTAGCTGTGCAGAGTTTCTGGGTAATATAAGTGAAATCCTCTGGATCACTGAAAAATAAGGAATTACTGGGAAAATTCAGAATACCATGCTCCGTTCCATTGATAATTCCTCATTTTCCTCGTAGCATCACCTAAAGATTTTGGCTGCTGTTGGCAACCTGATTTCCCAAGTGCAACTTGGAACCAATGGGCCTGGAACACTGTGAGGTGTGGCGCCGCGGCCAGGGCGACTGACGCTGGAATCTGGGGACCACCGTTCGATCCCCGGCTCCGGCGGCAGGTCAGCCCAGCACCATGTGACTCTGGGCAATAGCTCGCTTAATCTTCCCGACGGCCCCCCAGCGCCTAGAGACCCTTACGGGTGATTGTGCGCTTTACAAATGTGGACTTTACTTTACTTTTTGTTACAGAAACTCGTAATAAAGGCCTTATTTCATTCTAGTACAAGGCATCAACTTCTGCATGTCCTTCGTGCACAATTCTAAGCCAGATCTTTCCTCCCTTTAAATTAGACACACTATTTTAGACCTGGAGTCTTTTGCCGTGATTTCCTCTGTCTTGTTTGCTTCTGACCTCCTGTTTTTGACTGTGTGCTGCATTTCTTTTTTACTTGTTTTATTACTCTGGGCACTTTACCACTACTGACCAGTGTTAAAGTGAAAGCGTTCCGTGTGTACATTGTATTGGGTATTGGTTTATCCATGATTGGCATATTTGATTTACTATTAAGTCCCCAGTACAGTACTCCAGGTGTGCCATGGCCTGTAAATCAAATGCTACTAATGGACCTGCAGCACTGATTGTGCCACCTACACGAGTTGCCCTGCAACCATGTCTCAAACCTGCCACTGCAGTGTCTGTGCAGTTTTAAACTGCCATTTCAACCTGGCAAGTGCAGACATTAGCCAGGCCCAAACCTTCCCTCTTACTACAAGTAAGTCACCTCTAAGGTAGGCCCAAGGCAGCCCACTAGGTAGGGTGCAGTGCCTGTAAAAGGTAGGACATGCACTCATGTGTTTACTTGTCCTAGTAGTGAAATACTGCTAATTTCGTTTTTCACTATTGCAAATATCTTTTAAGTGTAATTTCCCATTGGGAGCTGATGGAGATTTCAGAGTTTGTGGTCTCTGAACTCACACTTAAAAAATTCATCTTTTGCTGAAATTGTTTTTAAATTATGTGTTTGAAAATGCCACTTTTAAAAAGCAACAGACACACAATTGATGGAAATTCTTTTGCTTAACCATTCTGTGCCCCTGCCTGTCTGTAGAATCCACAGCTGGGTTGGCTGACAGTGTAGGAAGATGGATATCTGACTATATGGTAACCCCCTCATTTTGCCTGGTGTTTTCGACTTAGTTGGACTCCATGTAATTTAGGTACATACCAGATTGGTTACTAGGTCACCCTTGTGAGCCCCTGTATATGGTACCCTAGGTACCCAGGGCATAGGTGCACCCTAGGCCTACCAGGGGCCGCAGCATGTATTTTGCCACCCCTGGTTAGCCTTCCATACTGACACCACAGGTCTGTACTTAGAGCCTGAGTAATGTGGTGTACCTTATATATAGACGACACATAGTAACCTATAAGTCACTCCTATGGCAGGCTTTGACAATCCTGGAGGCAGAGTGCTTGGTTTTGTGTGAGGGGGTGCCCTAGCATGAGCTGAGCCCCTCTGCAGCTTTCGGAACCATCTCCTTATAGCTGTTCTAGGATATAGCCATACCATATACTCTTAAGTGCATTATAATCCTCGCGGTTATTGGCTTTATCAAAACATGTCGTGTAAGGTGTCAAACACTTTAAAATACTACCCCCCCCCCTCCTCCAATTCTGGCGGCGGGGTAGCATTCCACCCTTCTAGAGGGAGAAGACATGTAGTTAGTGGTAAACCCGGTTAAAGTTAAACAGAGCCCCAGCATCACTAAATAGATGCTGCTGCTACAGACACGAGTCTGACCTCCTGCTGCTGGACGAAACTCCGGCAGGGGAGGCTTGGACAATAGGTTTCCTGTCCAGGGAGATGCTGGCACCTCCCCAGACAGGCTTTAGTGTATCGGGGCAGGGAGGGTTGCATTCAGTGAATGCTTTTCAGACACTGCCTGGGGCACACTAGGCGCTCAGCCCCAGCTCTGGCACGAAACTGGACAAAGGGGAAGGGGTGTAACCACCCCCTCCCCAGGTCCACCCATAAGAGTGACCTTAGAGTTAGTCCAAACCCTAAACTTACTATAAGTATGGAACCCCAGTCCCTAAGACTTTAGATTACCCTGGACTTAACTCTGCATCCTATATCTTGGACCTTCGACATTCCATATCGACTGGAAGATGGAAGAAATCTTCCTTGTGGTCAAGGAGTGCCCACCCTGTTCAAACAGGCAACAACAGCATCTTTGCCGGTCTGCATTTTCGAGGCTCCCGCCAGATCCGAAAGAATCTGCTATACAAGACACGGACTTCCAGACATCTCTGACGCTGAGGTTCAGGAAAGCTGAGACCTGTGGCGGACACGAGAGACTTGGGACCGGAACTCCTGGACATCCTGCATTTTGCTACCTGCATCGACTTCCCAAGGTATCCCGGAGTTGTGCATTGGGGTGCTTCAAGCTCCTTCCCCGAGCACCTCTTGTACCTAAGCTCAGAGGCCGAGTGTCCCGTGGGCCCGCTTTGTGCATTTCTGCTCGACGCGTCTTCGCGGTTCTTAGTCTGTTGGCTAGTGAGCCCCCAAGAAGACCAATCCTTGATTTAACTTGCTTTCCTAGTTGCTCCAGGCTTGCTCCAACTTCCCTGCAAAGGAGAAGTTCCTCAGACCTTGCTGGTCTGCACTAAAGCCAATCTCGACATCCTGTGTGGGGTGCGTTTGCCAAGGCTTGTTGGGTCCAATCCGGATACCGACACCGCAGTCAACTAGATCCTTCGTGGGACAGCTTGAATCCAGCTCCTGGTCGTCGTCGACGCCTCCTGGATCTCGTGGCTGAAGAGACAAACTTCACCTTCACACCTGAAATCACCCGACATCCGGTGGCATCTTCCTATTGCCATCCTGGTCACTGGCTAGTGACCCAGACTCTGTCCCTTCTGCATCCAGGTTCTTCACATCTCCAATCCACCCTTGGATCCACCCGGCCACTTTTCCTCTGGTCCCCTGCAGCACTTCTTCGCCGCTTTCCATTGGAATCGACGACGAAACACGACACGAAAAGACACCTATGCACCTGGCTTCCCTGGGTGAGGTAACACGAGTACTCCGGTGCTCCCGTGGGTATTGACTGTCCAAGTGTCCTAGTCTAAAAGGGTTCCATCGTAGTTCACCTCCTTGTAACTTTAAGCTTTAAAATTGTAACTTGTTCGCTTCTCATAGAAAGTCGATGGTAACCCGCGTTGTGTTTAGACACTGCACGCGTCTCCCGTGGGCCTCCTACATCCTAACCTTGAGTTTTTCCTAGAAGCCCCAGCAATTCCACAGGCCCCAGGACTGCTTTCTAATTCTCACGTGGTTCTTATACCACTATTTTAGTATATGGTTTGTGAGGCCCCTAGGGCAAAACATATACTGTGCAACTTATCGTATGCTGATTTAAGTTCCTTGTATTGTACTTTTACCTCTGACCTCATAAAGAGTACAGAGGGTTTGTGTTTAGAATAAATACATGTATATTTGATATATACCTTGTGTGGTGTGCTTTCATTTGGTACTCAAGAAATTATAAATGGTAAAACAACTTGCTTAACACGTCTCCAAGTCTTAGCCTGAAGGTTACTCTCCACAGCTACCACTAGGATAGCTTTCTATAAGGTTAACCTAGCACCAATAAGGGTCAATTGGACTGGTGCAAGGAGCCCACTAGAATAGCGGACATCATATATCAGGCCAACTTCTCACAGACAGTTGGCCTCTTGTGCATTCACTCTAGGTAGTCCTGCAAATGAAGCTGAGGTGTGCTTTGTAGAACCTGATGGGCCTTCCTGAGCTAAAGTGGTAGGATGAGTTGTCACTGACACCTGACTAGGGCTATGCTTGCCCTCACACAAATCTGTCTCCACCCCCTGTAGCGTATCTGGAGCCAGGCCAGGGAAATGCAGCAATCTGGGCACTACAAAGACTTTCCTTTGAAGTTTGCCTGCTTCTGAGTCAGAAAGGGGTTTAAGTATGAGACCTCTTGACGCTCTGGCCTGACATTCTACCAGGAAGAAGAGCTGAATGCTGTAGAAGGGACTGCCCAGCGCCGCTGTGGAGACCTGCTTGCTGTAGGAGGTGTGCTGTGAGGCCGTCTGTGCAGCCCGCACTACCGCCTTGCCGCCACCGTTGCCCGAGGGTTCTATCCTGCCGCCGGCCCGGGGAACTACCAGACCCAGCATCCTTTGCGGCAGGAAGCCGCTCTGACCAGCGCCAGGAGGCGCTTAAAACCAACGCAACCCCCGGTGGAGCGGGGGACTGACCAGCACCGCTGTGGAGACCTGCTTGCTGTAGGAGGTGTGCTGTGAGGCTGTCTGTGCAGCCCGCACTACCGCCTTGCCGCCACCGTTGCCCGAGGGTTCTATCCTGCCGCCGGCCCGGGGAACTACCAGACCCAGCATCCTTTGCGGCAGGAAGCCGCTCTGACCAGCGCCAGGAGGCGCTTAAAACCAACGCAACCCCCGCGTCGCGGGATCGCGCGCGGGTCGGTGCCTGGAGAAGCCCGGGACAAGGATGGGACCATCTGCGACCATCAGCGGCCAGAGGTGGCCAGGCCAGGCCACCCCCCTTGAGTCTGCAAAAGAGGTACATGAGAACCCACCCCTAATCCAAGAGTCATTGACATTATTGTGTATTGCCTATAAGCCCAAACTTATTTTTTCAACAAACACTGAACATAATATAGCGTGGCACTGATCGAGGGCTTGCACTCATACGTGGTTGAGGCAAAGCTGATTCTTTACTCAGTTTTGGAGTAACTAAACTAGCCGGGAGGGCAAAGCTGCTATATTTAGGTTTAGCCTCATTTCATCATTCTCTAAAGTACAGGATATGGCCAACAAGACAAAAACACGCTCAGCCACGAGCAAAATCCACGCATCTCGTACTGAGAATCCTCTAGGTATGGCATTAAATGGGGTATCACAACCAACCGCAATTGATTTGATGCTGCAAAAAGTGAACAGGGAGATAGAACGAACTGAGAGAAGCCTGTCCACCCCAAACACACCCATACAATCTATTGCTCTAGACATTTCAGAAACATCGGTAAACGATTCGATAGAAGACCCTGCTGACACCATCCCTTGTGCCCAAGTGGCAAAAGAAACAGCTAGTAGGAAAGCCAAACAAGGGCTCAACAAGAAGGGCAAGGTGAAAGGAAAGAAGCAAAGTAGAGCAGCAGGGGGAACTAAAAGCAAGGGGGAGGTAGTGATTGAAGAGTTCGAAGGAACGCGATTAGGACACCAAGTACCACCAGGATGGCTGGAGGAAGTAATGGGCGACTTTCAAAAACGGATGGAAACGTTTATTGTGAACCAACTAAAACCAATTATAAGTAAGCTAGACAAAGCAATAAATGAACTAGCAAAGCAGGGTAAATGCAAGGCTACAACGGATAGTAAACAAATGGCTCATCATCCCGCAGCAGGGATTAGGACAGGGGACCATGTAGGAGGTAGAAATAACTGTGTGAGCAACGAGCAGTGCAATATAGTACAAATACATGATACACCCGTGGTCGCAGCACAAGGAGAACGGGGAAACCCTAACAAAGGGGGGGGGGAAAAGCGCAGGTAAAGATACCACAGAACATAAACTGCACACTCCCACAAATAGGAAAAAGTTATGGTTGCCCAGAGAATGTCCAACCTAGACCTGAGCCTTTAGACATTTCCACTGACTATGTTCCACCGTGCATTAATTTACCACCTGAAGCTTGCCCCTATGTGGTTGTCTTTACTGGGGTCCCAGCACTTAGGGCGGGGGAGAGAGAGTCGCATGCTGAGCTAAGGACTAAAATCTCGAAGTGGCTAAATATACACAGACCCCTGAGGGGAGTAAAATGTGGGGAGATTTTGCTTGCAAGAAGAACAAACTGGGTAGGCTGTAGGAGGAAGGATGTCCCAGGAGATTATATTGTGGCAAACTTTAGGGACACCGACTTGGTGAAATACATATTAGGCGGTTTTAACAAAAAATACACCAGCACAATATGTCCCTCACCGCTAGGATATTTCTACCCAAGAAGACGCGCCCCAAATCCTCTGTGCTATGTCCAAAATAGATCAGGATACGTAGGAGCAAGTAGCTGGCCAAGAGGGGAAGTGCAGAGAGGGCAGGATCTTATGCAGTGGGAAAATAGATTCATCCCACTTTTATCACTCGAAGAACTAGACTGACTACCCCATGTACCCAAAGAAAGGGCGACCGAGCTGGAAGGAAACAAACCCAGGGCACTGAGGGGCCAGGAAAGTAACTCAGACACTAGGACAGATCTACCCCTAACACATACAGATATAGAGGACCAGGGAGCGACTCAGTGTAGTGAGGTAGACCCGGTCCCAACAACAACACAGGGCAAGGAGGACGGGAAACCAGTAAGAGAAGGCTTGAGGGTATTATCCTGGAACATAGCTGGTTTGGCGGGGAAATTCGATAACGTTGACTGGAAAAATAATCTCTATGGCTATCATATTATAGCCTTCCAGGAGACATGGGTGGTAGATCCATCTCTCTACCAAATAGAGGGCTATAAATGTTTCTTTGTACCAGCAATTGAATCAAGATCTGGAAGAGCCAAAGGAGGGCTAGCTCTGTACGTAAATTTAGAGCCGGAAGGTTCCTGGTCACAACCCTCATGGTCGTCGTATTCAATTCAGGCGGCTGAATTCCAGGGACAGGGGTTAAGATTACTGATATTTAACATCTACAACTCAGTTTTAGGGGATGGAATTCAATCAGTAACCCAGGAATTAGAGAGGAGGCTCAATCATGAGACTAAACTACAGAGAAGGGGTGGTGAACCTGTAGTCTTGGTAGTGGGTGACCTAAACTGCCACCTTTGTCCCAAATTGATCCCCGTAAATCCAGACTGGTCAGCATGCCCGATAGAGAGTGGGCCACACTTTGAGCACACCAAGGAGGGAAATACCCTGATGAAGATCTTGGACAATTATGCAATGACCCATACAATCGACATGGTGACCCCGGGGAGGGATAGCCGCCTTACTCCAACATTTAAGGGGAGAGGATGCCACTCCATTATTGACTACATGATGATTTCCTCCTTTGCTAAGGATAGGGTGAAGGAGGTTAGTATAGATTGGAATCCCTTTAGGGATCACAACCCGCTGACCATGGAACTAGTATATTGTGCCCGATCCCGGAAAAATCAACCGCTTACCACTGTATTGTGCCCAACGGATCAGGGGAGGCGGCTCAGATGGGCCAAAATTAACGCAGATGAGTTCTATAGAACCCTGGTAACAAAAGGCAAAACTCAGATTGAAGATTGTCTTGACCCCGCAGTAGATGGTGGGGAGTTGATCTCGGTCTTTGAGTCATTAACTAATATGGTAGGCGAACTTTTAAAAGTAACTGGGATTGTAAAAAAGGAAACACAGCCACGCTGGTTTGACTCTGAATGTGCAAAGGCACTTAGGGCCCTAAAATCTTGCCTTAAAACTACTCCCAGGGTTAAGCAGGAAGTAGCATTATGCAGAAAATTATACAAGTTCAAAGTCAAGCGGAGGAAATCACGCTCCAATCAGAAGTATGGGCGGATTTGAGAGAAGCTGGGGAACAGAGGGACTTCAATGAATTCTGGAGAATCATAAATAGGCCCTGCTTTCAAGAGAGAAATTCCCCGGAAATCAGTCATAATATCCTTCCTGAGCAATGGGTGGCACATTCTAAAAGTCTATATAACCACGATCTAGATGCTATGCCCGCAGGGGACTGGGAGGGTTGTCGGTCAGGTGAGGTGGAATTTTCACTTCAAGAAATTACCCAAGCGATTAGAGGGCTTACACGCAATAAAACGCCAGGGCCTGATGGTACGCCACCCGACCTCTATCTGAGTAATATTGACCTCTGGGCCCCTATTATGACTAGGGTTTTAAATGCAGCTAGATCGGGTCTACCGCGATCTTGGTCTACGGCACTGATTGTCCCTATCTTCAAAAAGGGGAGTAGGGACAACCTTCAGTGCTATAGACCAATATCACTGATAGATGTTTCAGCCAAATTACTGGGAAGGGTAGTTTTAAGTCGACTGATGTCATGGACAGATGAGCACAATAATATAGCAGATACCCAATACGGCTTTAGGCCCGGCAAATCAACGAGCGACCAATTCCTTAATCTTTATTTACTAACAACAAAATACACAAGGGTTAGTAAAGGCACGCTCTTTATGGGTTTTATGGACCTGGCGGCAGCCTTTGACAATGTAAACAGGAGCAAACTTTGGGAGTTGATGAGTGGACTGGGAATAGAGCCAGGACTCATCAACATTTTAAGGGAACTTCATTGGAGCACCACTGCCAAGGTCCGCTATAGCACGGGGGGGGAGCACTGATCCCTTCCCGTGTTCTGGCGGAGTGAGGCAGGGATGTATTCTTGCACCGTTTTTGTTTTCCCTTTATATCAATGATTTGGAGAGAAGTTTGGTTGCCCTAAATGTGGATTGCCCCAAATCAGGAAAACGTAATATACCAGTTTTATTGTATGCAGACCATGCCGTCCTGCTTGCCAGGACGGCTCTGAGCCTACAACGTCTTGTCGATGGGTTCGTGGACTTCATAGAAAAATTAGATTTGTCGGTGAATGTAAGTAAATCTTATGTCATGATAGCCGGCAAGAAGCCCAGTAGGGAATTTGTATTCAAAATAGGGTCCCACAAACTAGAAACTGTAAGCTCATTCTCTTATTTAGGAATGTTGTTTGACAGGGATACAAAGTTTGATCCTTTAATTGAAGAAAGATGTAGAAAGCTGGTATCTGCAAACGGGGCGATCTACAACTTTGCTCGTAGACTGGGGCGGTGGTCTCCAGAACAATTGATGAACTTGTATGTAGCGGTTAGTACCGCAAAAGGTCTGGGGCTTCAGGGATGTTAAGCTCTTACAACTGGAGGAGGATAAATTCCTGAGAAGAATCCTGAAGGTACCACAGGGCACCCCAGCAGGAATAACACACACAGAACTGGGGATACCTTATATCACTGATCTGGTGAAGGTAAAGCCTGTAATGATATGGCTCAGGCTATGGGTAAACCCTGTAGCAGAATTAAGCAGGCAAATAGTCAGCGATTGCCTGCTTAAAGACAATCACCTCCATATTCTGTGGATAAGGTACATTAAAGAGACCCTGGAAGCTATCAACCACCCATCACTTTTTAGCGATCCAACTACCATTACCCCAACATGCAAACATCAAATTAAAAGAGAATTATTAGATAACTTTGAAGCAGAAAGATCAAGCTCCGACACATTAAAGAAATCAGTGGTGGCACATCGCCAAGTGAGTAATGGGGCGGGTATGGAACCTTATTTATTTTTAATGTATAATCATCAGGACAGATTTTTAATGTGTCGTTTTAGGCTTAACTTGTTACATCATATTTTAGCTTATCCCTCAGGTTTTACAGTGACAGTTGAGCAGAAGGGTGCCTGCGGCTGCGACAATAGGTCTCCGCAGGACACCCTTCATTTTGTACTTTTATGTTCCTTTTATCAAATGCCCCGTCGGAGATTTCTGGTTGATATTTTAAAGGAGGCTAAAATCCGCCAAGCCAAGATTGCCCTGAACTTTTTACAAATGGCTGTTGATACCCGTACTTTGTGCTCAATTATAAATTTTTTGAAAGTATCAGTAAGATTCAGGAAAACACGTGACTGAAGAATGACAAATTAATTTTGAAATATTTTTAATATTTTTAACAACCCTCCTATTTAATGTGTTTTTAAATCTCATGGTTCGGTCTCATAATGAATGTTTATACTTTGTATAATGCATCATTTGTATTATGTACTTTTTATGATGAACTTTTCATCGAAATAAAGATTTTACTGAACTGAACTGACTGCCACTCTGCCTGTTGCTTTTTCGTGCTGGTCTGTTGCTTACTGCTTCTGTCCTGGGGTGAAAGAACTGAGCTTTGCTTTCTGAATCTTACTTCCAAGGTTCTCCAAGGGCTATGCGCGCTTGCCTCCTGTTAATAAGTCTTAGTGCCATCAAAGGCTTCACCTCTTCTGCTGAGAGCACTGACTTGCCAGGTGGTGCCAAATCCAGTTCCTGGGCCCTTGGAAGTGCAAACAAGTGAGAAAATCCACGCATCAACTCTAAGCGCCTGTTTTCTTGACGGAGCACAGCCGTGTGGCTGAAAAATTGCCGCATCACCATTGTGCGGCGGAAGAAGCAAAGCAGTGGCTGTGAAATCTATGCAGCGCTTGCTTCACCGCCGCCGCATCGACACAGCGCATCTGGACTTTCGACACATCATACTTCGACACTGTCTCTTCATTGAATCTCTTCATTGACATTGCCCAGCAGTAAGGAACCGAGGCCACGTGTCCATAGATCACTGCATCACCTCTCCTTCCAGTAATGAACCAACACATCACCTCTCCTGACACTAAGGAGCTGATGCATCATCTCCCATGTGTAGCGGTAAGGAACCAACGCATCACCTACTCTGGCAGGAAGGAACCGACTCATCACCTCCCCTGGGAGTAAGGAACCAACGCATCACTTTGTTTTTCAGGCCCCTCACTTCCCCAGTGCCTGTTTCGTCTTTGTATTTTGGCGTATCTAACATACTTTCTGCTAAAAGGAACACATCCATAGATTTCTATGGACTGAACTTTGTAAACCCTTGAAAAGTGATATCTCTTCTTGTGTATGTTGGATTTTTGCTGTTATGGTCTTATTTTATTCATATAAATGCTGCCCATTTTTCTTAACTGGTGTGGGCTCCTTATGTAGTGTTTTCACTGTGTTAATGTGTGTGTAAGTATAAATGCTTTACACATTGCCTCTTAGATAAGCCTGACTGCTTGTGGCAAGGTACCAAGGGGGTGAACAGGGGTTATTTTAGCAGTGTGACTCCCTTACCCTGACTAGAGTGAGGGTCCCTACTTGGAAAGGGTGTTAACCACTGCCTACTAGATACCCCTTTTCTAACACATGGGAAATACATCAGCTTTCTGGAAATAGTTTTTGGTTGCCACAGCATCTCAATATTTGTAATTTATCACATCAGTGTAACTTCATATAACTGTTTTTTGTTGTGGCTCATTGTTGAAATAGTGATGTTATTTGGTGGCATTTTTAATAAATTATGTGGTTCAAAGTACACCTGTCCCGCAGCTGGCTATCCTCATTATTGCCAAACCATTCCGTATCAATGGTTCATCTTATTCTTAGTAGAATTGTACATAACATCGACAAGAACAGTGTCAAAACAGAGGTGGCAATGGCACTTTTCAATATAGGTAGAGTTTAATCTGTAAATGAAATGTTAATGCAACGTTTAAAAAATATATTTCACTTTTGTTCAAATGCTGTCTGTTTCATGACATTTGGTAAAAAAGAGAGGGAAAGCAAAGTTGTATATAGGTCTGTTTTTTTCGGGGGGAAACGTCTGAATATAATGAGACCAAATTTGGCATATGCCTATAATCTGGTTTCTTTTGTGTGTTTGGTATAAATCTGGTTAATATGTTTCTACCTGCAATTTCCTTCACCCTACTAGCCTTGACAGGTAATTGCCCCTGACAAATCATGCCCTTTGCTCAGACTAACTACCTGCAGAGCCTGCTTGGGACTTCCTTAGGATGTGCCTGGAAAGCTGTAGATGCAGAAACGGGTTGTTGGCCGAGCCATGCCTGCACACATTGTCCCTGCATCTATAGCCTAAAGAGCACAGCTTTTGACTTGGTTAGTTCGTAGGAAAAACATGTTTCTCTTCAATAGCGTTTGCGTGTTTGACAAAGCAGTGCAAAACTTCTAAAAAAAAAAAATAATTAAAAGCTCAATTCACATTTTGGATCCTTAAACTTTGTTTTCAAGGATTGATGTAGACGTTAGAAGTTCCGGTCTTAAAGGGTGTATACCAAAATCTTGAGTCCGTTTTTTAGAATCGTGTAGCACAGATGCCTTCAACCTTTTCTGTAGAAAGAGCTATTTCTTTTCTGTGAAACTTATTAAAAACTACTAATATTATTAGTGTTGTACAAGTGACCACTAGTGGCCACCATATACTACCAGCGATCACCTCAGTGCATCAGGTGAGGTTGCCAGTAGTAAATAAAAAATGTTCTGCCAATGTGTAGTGCCTCTACATGGCTGACACATAAGAGCCATTGGAGCAATGCCTCTGGTACCAAGGCAATAATATTTGGAAAACGTCTCCACAGTGCGTTATCACTCAGATATCAGATTTCAATATATTTTGGAAACTCTGCCATTTTTCTTCAAATATCCGCATATGAGATATGACAATTAAAATATTTTCGTCTCCAATGCACCACCCCCACCCCCCAATTTTGGTATACATACATTAGAATTAAATATTAGGCTGGACTGCAGACTACTTACAGGTAGCTGGAGAGCTGCCAGTAGCTCACTAGTTACTCATTGGAGAAGCTTGGCACTGTAGCACATCAGCCGAACATGGTCCACCGTCTTCTGTTTTTTTCCAAATGTGTTGTAGGTGTGTACATTACATTTGCTGTAACTGTAAAAATAAAATGTATGAATAGGGTATATGGACTGTAAGTGTAAAATGTTGCTTGATGTTACGAACTGTATGATCTTTCTGAAGCTTTTTAGGTATTTAAAGATTAAGTTGTCGTTAAGAGGATGAAAGTGTCAAGCCGTTTGGGAAAAATGGGTAAATGTCCAGTCCACCCTCCTCTTGCTTCATACATCTCATGCAGAGGTAGAGGAACAAATTAGTTTGCAGTGGTGGAGTGTCAGGCAGCTTCACAGTCTAAAACACATATTCTTGGTTTTTGGTACTGACTTGGGCGGAAAATCAATACTTTTGCTACTTTGGAATGGTGAAATTTCCTTGGATTTAAGAAACAACTTAGAGAAACAATGAACCTTAAGTGCAATTTTAAAAACCTCTGCAAATAAAACTGCCATTTTAAGTGTCATAACTTAATTTTGAAACAATTGCTGCTAGCACTGCACTGTGCTATTTCCTCACAGCATCAGCTCACTAGTTGCACACCTTGCACCCCAAACAGTTGATTCACTCATAGACTACATCCCTTTCCCATCTCATCTGGTGGCATGGCTCTTCTCACACGCACACCCTAAACATAGAGCCTCAGCACAATGTACCTCATTTATAGCATTATCTCATTTACTTTATTACCACAGGTGGGCAGAACTCACTCAAGCTTGATGGTCCTAACGACCCAGTAGCTCAGTCCCACGCATAACATCTTGCTAATCATTACCTCTCTCTAGGCCATTTAATGCAGGACAGCCCTCAGCTCTGTGTTTTTCCTTGCTTCCTGTGCCCCGTGCCACTGGTCTCTCTCAGCATGATTGTTTCACCTACATGAAAATCAACCTCCAATCGTGTGGATTAAGTGTTCAGGAAAAGTTGTGAAATTTGCAGCGATCAAAGCTACTATCCTCACCTTACATCCAGCCTTATTTACAAACCATCAGTAACAAAGCCAGTAGTTCTGACCATAATGTAGCAACGCTTCTAAACATAAGCATGCACCAATACTCAAGAGACTATTTGTGCCGTCTACCTGTATGTTTTATTTCACCATGCTTTTGGAACAGCCAGAGGCAAGTTGCACAAAAAATGGACTGCACGTTTTTGCTGGCCTGTTTTTACAAGTTTTAGTAAATCCTTTTCATTTCCCGTCTCTGCGTCGCTGGTTTCCTATCAGGTTTTCAAGGTGGTCCTCTTTTGCATTGAATCATCTGTTCCAGGCACGGCAAAGGCATTCACGTGTTTAGGCGCTCAACAATTTAGTTAGGATCCATTGAAATATTTTCAAAAGGATTTTGCTGATGTTTATTGTTGTTCGTTTTCATTTAGCGACATTATAGCGTAACCGTGCCTGAAAGTCCTGTTTAATTGCAGAATGTCACGATTGCAGCAATTTGCAACTTCTACTGATTAGCATATTTTCTGATGTCAAGTCAACAAAAACATTCCCTCTTTTGTCTGAATTCCAAGCTTTTGATGATCATGTTCTCTTGGAAAGTAATGGCACCTCTGTACATTTTTAATTAATGCTTGTTATTCTACGTGCTTTAACGTGAAACACTGAAACAGGTTAATTCATGGTTGTGTAAGATTTGGAATGTACCCATCACTCCTAGCCTTTCAACGGCATGATATATTGCATGATTTTTGAGGCTTCTTTTGTACCTTTTAAGCACATCATTTATGTTTTATTCACAGATATACATTTTCTTTTTATATAATGGCTCACCGAAGAGGTATTTCTTTAAATTGAAAATAGCACTGATCGTGCACTGGGTGATCCTATTGACAACTTTCAAAACATATTGCCTCAAATTAATGGCATTGTTTCAGTTCTTGCTGGGCGAACAAGCAGGACAGTGGATCAGGAAAAGATTTTGATATATTCAGATTTTACTGAACCTGTGATGTAGCCATATTTTGTAACGGTGTTCTTACTTTATGAATACTCAATAGAACACTGATTCTTGCACAAAGACAAAAGCAACTGGAGTTTTTACTTAAACGCAGGTATCTAACAAATGTATCTTTGAATAGGTATGGATGGCGGAACAGAAGATAACATATGATAAGAAGAAGCAAGAAGAGCTAATGCAGCAATATGTTAAAGAACAGGAGTGTTATGATAACAGGTGAGGCGTTCTCTGCATACAGTAGTGAAAGCAGGGTGTGATGTGAAGTTGTTATCCCCCACTTGGTTGTAATTAAAATGTTCATACATCAGCAGTGGTTCAACTCTATGCCAGAATCCAGAGCTGGTGTATTATTCAGAATTAATTTATACTTTCTGTGCATCATTTGGGACACAGCAAAATAGCATCCACACTATGAAAACACGTATCCAGACTTTAATGTATTTTACAGATTTCTGTAAGCAAAACACCAATGCGCTTACGTAGTTGGAATACAGTAGAATATATCTTTTACACTTGATCGAATCCAGCAATTTCAAATAGTGCTGACAATATCCTTTGTCGAAAGTGGACCCTGTGACTTGTAATCGGATGCTTATTACATAGAAATAATAACAATAGTAAGCCTTATACACAAAGGTACATTTCCATGTATAGATTTCTTCTTGTGTAGATCTATACCTTTGTAGATGTAAATCTCCTCATGAATGGAATTCACCATTTGTATGTGTAGGTTTACACCAAGATGTAGACTTACGTCTCCACTCTATCAAAAGGGCTGGTTTCAGAATCCTGTTAGAATTTATGATTGGAAAGTTGCTCTTAATAGCTTTCCCCCTGCAGGCGCAGATTACACCTTTTAGAAAGTAGTATAACGTTTCGAAAATATATTTTGAATTAATACAAAATAAATGTTATCTTTTTAGGTCTCGCCTAGCGAACTCAGCGCATGTGCCGCTTCGCCTTCGCGAGACTATTGTTGTTGGTTTGGTGCGCGACGGGGACAAAAAAATGTGCGCGCACGGACCGGCGATATGCACGCGCCTGACGTCCCCTCTCTGGCGTCTCCTTTGAAGGGGGCAGGAGATGGCACGCGTACGGAAAGGAGAAGCGCACTCCGTACGCGTGCACATCTCCTGTCCCCGCGTGAATACAGCGTGCGCATAGCTCGCGTTCACTTTCCCTCCCCCCTAGTTAGTTTCAGTGTTGCGCTGAAGCCATGCCCTGTGCAGCCCCTCGTGAGCCCGGCGCTTCACGCTGCCAAAATGCTGTCACTTACGGTCAACAGCGCAGCCTGGGACCACAGCCATTCCTGTCAGTTGAGTGGCAGGTGCTGGGAAATACGCTCAGTGACAAAAGGAGGGCTGAACCTCGGAGAACCTATAGCGTGGGAGGAATCCGCCCAATACTGGAAGAGTCTGAACTCAGCTGGGAAAAGCCTCCTGGGACAGTCAGTGCATGCTGGGGATCCAGTTAAATCCAGGCAAGTACATTGTCATGTGCCGTTACGTGAAAGCCTCTCAGACGCACACAGCTCCTCGGGGAGCCTACACCTGCAGAATAAACACATCTCTAGATCGGAATATGAGGATGGGCAGAGCATCACATTTTTTGTTAAGTGTAGCATCTGCCAGACTGCCATCGCTCGATCTCAAGCACTGGATGCCCGGGCTTCTCAACGGGGAGTCCAGAGGAGAGCATAGTGTTTGTGAACACCACAAGCCGCAAAGGCAGAATTAAGGGGACATGCCCTCCGAGGGCGAGTGCCACGATGTGATGCAGTCCGTTTTCCAGACACTCGTCTTTGTCATCTTTCTTTAGTGTCCAATTTCCTCCCTTCCAGCACCAGTGATCGTAACTGCCAAATCTACTAGAGTTAAAACCAGGAAACTTACATTTTTCGTTGCTGCGTTCTTTAATGGCCCGACACTCCACAATTAACTTAAGGACTATCTTAGATCCAGGGACCTGAGACAAATTGGCAGAACCATCCTTCACTCCTAGACAGCATAGCCATTTCACAGGATACACACATCTTACGGGCTCAGGCAGCAGGGCAATCTTTTGTGATACATGTATCCTATAACCTAAGGTGGGGGTGTCCAACGTACGTCCAGGAGAGCTGGATCCATGCCAGACTTACAGGTTAGCCATTGTCTATATTCCATGGAGTTTAGTGGATTTAAATATATTGCATGTCAATCAGGCATGGATCTGCCCTCTTGGATCTAAGTTGGACTCTCTGGCCCAAGGTCTCAAACACATACAACCCAAGTTAAAAAAATGTTTACAGACTCATACGGCAGCATTATCTCTCAGATTGCTCTCGTCTCTCAGGCTCAGGGAGCTATCACTCCAAACATTTACCATTCCACTTAAAAACATTGGCAAAAAGTAAGCTGTGTCCTATTCTCACATGCTCAGGTACGTCTGTTTGGAGGGTGAGGGCTATCGATGCTCAACATTAGCTCTTCAAGGCCTGTGGCGAGGTGGGCACAGGCCACAGATATCCCTTGTGTAATATTAAAGTTCCCCAAAGCCCATTAAGAACAAAACAAAAACCCAGCACATTCCCACTCAACTGACCTGAAGCCTCAGCATAGTTAAAGACAGAAGACCCCCTCCCAGGGGTCAAAGCACCCGTCCAGTTAACTATCGACAGAACAAACCTCCCATCAAGTTAGAATGAACAAAGTGGTCAGGAGCCCTATGCAGAAATCAGGGCCAGAGAGAAAGCAATTAAAACAATATAGGGTTTCAGGTAGAGCCATAGTTCATTGTTCCCATCCCATCTCCTCTAGGGTAGTTGTCCAAGATCCAGAGTAACTGCCACTTCTAAAGCACTCCTGAATGTCACACAGTCACATGGCTAATCTTTGGAGGGGCTGCATCTAACGACCAGCCACCAAAGAGCTCAAGGACACTCAGGCAAAAGTCAATGTCCAGAAGTGACAGGATGGCCCCCCCCTAGGAAGCAAAGGTATCACTCCCGTCGGGGTGTGGCGCAGTCCCCGATTCAGCCGCCCCATGTTCATTGCCATTCAACACATTACCCAGAGGCCTTGGCGTGCCTTGTGATGGTCCAAGAAACTCTAGAAAGCACTGAGATCAGAGGCGGAGTCTCCTTGAGTATTGCGGCCCCTCTGCAATCCTATATCTTACTTCTTCTTGGGTTCCTTGCAAGCTACCACATATCTTTGTGCCACGTTAATGGGTGGCAAGTGTCTGTCGGGGTAGGACGTGTCTTCAAAGAGCTCTGAGTAGTCGTCCTGCGGCTGTTGGAGAAAAGGGAGACAGCAATATGTGAAGCAAAATAAGGTTCAATTTGAATGGGGATAAAATGAGATCAAACGCTGAAGGGATGGGTGGAGAGTATAACATAAGGTGGGGAAGAAGCATAAATACTAGTAAAACGTACCAAGTGGATTTGGTCTAAGATGGATTTGCCTGTGGGCAGTGTGCATCAGCTGTTTTAAGGTTCCTTTAATTACGTGTCAGTGTGTGAATCCCTGGCACATCTTGTACTTCTAGAAGTAGCTAGAGAGAAGTCCCACTGGGCCACCATGAGATAAAGTGTAGCATGTTTTAAAAGTCATCGTCTGACTCCAAAAGGCAGTGTTCCTAGAAGCAGTTGATTAGGGGCTGTTTGGGATGTTTTCTTAGGGGGCGAATAAAATCAGGGAGTAGTACTCAAAACAAATGGACTAGCAGATGCCTGTACAGCTTACAGTTACAGTCGCTTTTCATCGCCATGTTACCAACCACACTGAACCAACCACCCCTCATGCTCTAATTAGTTAACAGCTGTAGTGATAAAGTGTTGAAAGGTTAACTGGACCTTTTTAGGTCGAGCCTGGGCAGAGCAGCAAGGCATGCTGTAGTCAGGTATGGATTTGAAGCACCGCCCACTCTCCGCCCATATTGTTAATTGGCTTGTGCCATTGTCCACTGTAAAATGTGATTTTAATTGGTCAATAGGCTTAGTAATCCCTCATTGTCTTATTTTTTAAACTCACATGAGGACTGCCCCTGGTACGTGTGTTGTTATGCGGTAGGCTTAAATTACAGCCTCTGAGCACGATTTTCTCAAACAGCAAGCAGGACACTGTCTCTAACGCTTTACAAAAAAATCTTTATAGTGCAGGCACCAAAAGCATTTGCAATACAATAGGTCTCGCATTTGCGAGATTTTAAGCTACTGGCATTGTAAATGACAATGTCTTTTATTTATCAGTTTTAAAAACAACACTTAAAGAAAAGTAATCATTAACAATGCTAATAGCTCAAACTCTTGTAAATGCGTGACCTTTTGCATTGCAAATGCTTGTTACTATAGTCTATGAAATACATTTCTGTTTACTCCTCTTCACATTGGACTACCAAAGTATCGAGGGACCAGAAACCTGCACCAAAACTTAACATATTAATAAATGTTAAATTATTTAAAGGTTTAACATTTTTATTGAAATAATTGTTTTAAATCAAATATATTTCATTCTTATGTGAATTTTCCCTTTCACACTCCTTACAGTGTCATTTATGTTGAATGCTTCACAATTTTGCATACGAGCTTATTGAACAATATGTTTAATTTAAACATATATTATTATCTTGTTTTTCATTTATACATAAAATGTGTCTATTTTATGAATGACATTTTTTGTATATTTGAAGTCGACCCATGTTTTTGTTGCATTCAGGTGTGTAACAAAGAATATTACAACAATTACTTCCACAGCCGAGATCTACCTGTAAATTAAGAAGTCAAACTGTCTACCATTTTCGAATCACCCATGCTGATTTATTGAATTCAACAAATCGTTTTTTTATTGGGTTTGAATGAATGGTGTTTAGATTTCGCATTCCTACACAACTTAACGTATTAACTTTCTGGCCACGGGGCTATTTTATCATATTTCTTTTGTGGTAATTTGGTATTAGGTTGAAATTGTCATCTTTTCTGCTCCTTTGGTTTTGAAAATGTAGATTTTAATCTGTGTGCATGTGTACTAATTGCACAGCATTATTTTTAACGAAGTCACAATTCAAGAGGTAAACTGCCATCTCTCATTGAGTGACAATTGTGCCTTGTTTGACTGAGCTTTCTTTGAATTCATATTTATTTAGCTGTTCCAAATGTTGTTTTGTTTATTTCCTTAATATGTAGTTTAAGCATATTAGTGTTTGTTTAATTTGTACTGTTCTTCTTAACTGGTATTTCCTAATTATTGCAGGGTGCTATTGGGCGATGAGCGTGTCAAGAATGGATTGAATTTCATGTATGAAGCTCCCCCAGGGGCAGAAAAAGGTACACATTTTATATTTGTTTTTTAGTCATTCAGGTACTTGAACATGCTCCCTAAATATGTCATTGTAAGGAGAACTTACCGGATGCTAAACAGAGTTAGCCTAAACTCATTGGCTGGTTGCTAGACCCTCATAGTTTGGCCAGATCTTTTTCAAACTAAAGTATAGCCTTTCTGCATCGTACATAAAAGGCATACGTGGGTTTTGAGGAACTGTGGGAGTTGGAAGCTTCTAGAAAATAAAATGCTTAGGGCACTAACGTCACTTGACATGTTTGCCGTAAACATACAGTAGCTGGCACCTGATTTGTGTTAGAAATGAGTGCTAACTTGTTCTTTTTTTATTTTTTTCCCATGTTTCTTTGGACTCCAATGAAGAAGTAAAAGAGGTAAAGTACCTATTGTTTTTATGCATGCTTCATGAAATCTGTGCTGACTAACGTTTACTTACCGGACTCTTATGCTCTTTTATTGCAGCAAGAAGGGGAGGCCACTGAATACAAATTTGAGTGGCAGAAGGTCGCTCCAAGAGAAAAGTAAGCGTATTTCCACTAACTCGACAAAGTAGATTTACTTGTGTTTTCCTGCCTGCTTTCTTCTTCCTGTAGCATTACCCATAGGTGTGCCATGCAGCTCTTCCTCTGGTTAGTGAAGTCTAAAAAATGTTTATGTTTGTGACATACTTTCTTCTCATTTGCTGAGCTTGTTTGACCCCTCTCGACTTTCTTCCCTCCGTTTATACACATTAAATAAGGAGATTGATACAGATAATGTCAGAAAGAGGTGTGTTGGATGCCCCCATTAAGGACATTGGTTAATGCGTAGGGACATGAGCAGCGTCTCTCAGCAGCATGTTACAAAATATGGGAGGCCACACCATTGCAAGTATAAGGATTACACAGCTTAAGAAAG
Source organism: Lissotriton helveticus (assembly GCF_964261635.1). Lineage (NCBI taxonomy): Eukaryota > Metazoa > Chordata > Amphibia > Caudata > Salamandridae > Lissotriton > Lissotriton helveticus. The sequence goes on from NC_136061.1 coordinate 1,021,855,623, forward strand.
GCATTTGTTCTTTTTTCAGAACCCCCCCCCCTCCTAAAATCCATATATTTGCAGCTTCAACGAATACAAGAGTTGTGGGAACTACTGTTATTGAATGCTGCCACATTGGTGACATGCATCTCCTATGATATGAATAATGATTTCTGATTCTTGTCTTTTGGCTGCTAATTTCGAATGGGTTCTCGTATGACCCCCATCATGGAACGTTTGTAATTATTAAGGAGGTAGCTTTTCTGCATTAGAACAGTTGTTGAAACTAGAAAAGCTGTCCAAATGAATCTAATTAGGTCTCAGAATGAGAGTAAATGTATCGGGTTCTCCTTCTGGGCAGGAGGAAAGTAAATTATTGTGTTGATATTTTGTTGTCTTCTCATCATCGGGCTTGTATTTGCATTACTTTTCTGCAAGGCTCATATTACATATGGTAGTACAGTCACTCACAAGATTAATGCTAATACTGCAGAGAGCTATAAGTAACCACAGGGACACAGGTTCAAATGCCAGCAATGTCGACTCAGTTTTAGATTATTGACAATACAGACATAATCTGATAGACTTGTAGCCGCAGATTCCTTACTTCTGACTATCTCCAGGTGTCAGTCTGGGACCTGGAAGATTTTCGAGCAGTACCCTTGTGCGCTGGTAGGTGGTGTCAGTTGGCTCTGTATCGGTCATGCCAGAAATGATGTGTGCGGTACCTATATATGCACCACCTCAGCACGCTGATGTCAGTTATTTCCTTTCCGTACCATATAGTGCTGATCCGGATTGAGCTACTCCTCAGTCGCTTTTTGACTGGTCTTTTTCGAATCCTTTGAGATTTTTTTACTTCCTGGTGCGAGAATGTCACCAAATATCCCTGCTGCTTTCAAACCATGTAGGCATATGTTGGTGACAGACCCACACTTGGTGTGTTTGTGGTGCCTGGAGTTGGGACATAGCTCCAGGGCATGTGAGGACTGCCACGCTATGCACCTCAAGGTGCTGAGGAAGCGGCCCCACAAGTTCATCTGTTGACTCTGCAATGCTCTGTCCTGCTCGTATGGGAAGTCCCAGGACCGTTTGCGCAACCCTCCAGACATTCATGATTACAATTAAAGTCATCGGGAAAATCTAGTTAGTCCCACAATCGCAAGCAGTCAAATAAGTCAAAACACTCTTCAACTTCCCCATGCCTGTCGTGCTGGGCCTGCTCCAGGCTTCCCCCATTTTCCCAGAGCTGGAGCAACCTCGCCCAGCTGAACTAATTTTATGAGGCCATGCTCCTCATCTTTGGGTGACTCGAACCCTCTGGAACGCCTTCGGGCCCCAGGGGCGCAGGAGGGGACCCTACAGGGACCACATCGCTAGGATTGCCCTCTGCGCCAGTAGTGCCCCCAGCATCCCTTACTGGACCCAGAGCAGAGCTGACAATGAGGCTGAGACCCTCCTCGGCACCCACTCTAGTGCTAACACCCCTACACCTTCAAGCTGTACAATCATCATTATTACTGACTTCAACACAGATTCAGAGGGTAGTTGTCCAATGCAGCAAGCAGCGCCAACCGAGGAAATTGTTCCCAGAGTCAGCTAGTACCTTATTTGATGGATAGGCCTGGTGAGGCAGATGTGTGGGAGGGATCTGTGGATGCTTATGAAGATGACACAGTTGACGAGGACAACTGGTATGAGAAACTTGGTGAGGCCAGTGAGATGGACACCTCACCTAACACTGGTCTGGTTTCCCCCCCTACTGTGGCTAGGAGGAGGAAGCCTAGTTTGCAATGGTGGTGCCTAGCACCACACCCTAGAGAGTTTGGTGGTCCCAGCCTCCTCATCCCGCATCCTCCCTGGTGCCTTCCCTACCACTCCATCTGATAGGTAACTCAATTGGCTGGACACCTTCTGTAAGAGAACGTTCTCTTCCACTAGCCTGGCACTGTGGTAGGTGAAAACTGCATGCATGTTGAATCATTCTTCCCATACACTATGGGATTTGTTTGTGCAAGTGCTGCCTATGGTCCCGGAGGAGGCATGGGCTATACTCTATCAAGCTGTTGCAGATGAGAGAGATTCGTCTAAATTCACTAGCAGATGTAGACTTGATACGGCTGACTCACTGGGCAGAGTGATTTCATCATTGATGGCCTTGCAGTGCCATGCCAGGCTGAGAACATCTGGTTTTTCAGGGGATGTCTAGGCATCCCTCATGCACATGCCCTTTAATGGCTGTTGTCTTTTTGGAGCCATTTCGATTCAGCGCTTGAGTGCTTCAAGGACAGCCGGGCTACAGCTAGGTCCTTGGGCTTCTCAATGGCCCCTCATCAACTCCAACCGCCTTCCACCTGGTTTGTGGCCACGGAAGGGGTCTCCAACTGTGCCAAGACCCTCCCAGTCACCACGGCCAGCAGGCTTCGCAGTCTTTTTGACGATGAGGACACGGGTCCCATAGACCACGTAAGACAGGGGGCCAGCATTCAGGTCAGTCCACCACCCCTGCTGCAGGTGCTGCTCCAAGCCTCTTTAGTCTGCCCTCATACCATCATGGGCATGCAGTGGGAGGCAGGATATACCATCACCTTCCCCACTGACAGTCAGTCCTTCAGACCGTTGGGTACTCCAGATAGTCCAAAGGGGCTAATCCCTTCCCCTTCTGATTCCCCCCAACATCCATGCCACCCACGTATGATCCAAGGATCGAGGACCATCTCTCCTTGCTCCATCAAGAAGTGCAGGCCCTCTTGGCCAAGAGTGGCATAGAGAGGATGCCTGTATCAGAAATAGGTTGTGATTGTTATTCTTGAATGGTTGATGTTGGACGAGAGAGCCACATTCCTGTGGAGCCACTGCCCCATACATCAAGGTATCGTCAAAGGAGATTCACCCAGCACACAGTAACAGACCCGGTGGCCTGCCGTGTGTGGTGTCTATAGAGTCAAGGAGGTGCTGCAGCAGTACAGCCCTGAGGAGGCACAACGGTGATAACAGGCGTCTAGGGCGGTCCACTGCCCACAGCAGGAGCATTGAGATCCCAGCAGCTGACATCTAAATAGGAGATGAGCAACTCAGGCTGTCGGGACATAGCATGATCAGGCCTGAGACCTCGTGTTGTGGCCAGGGCATGCTGTAAGATAGGGACAAAGAGCTGTGTGGGCCTGGGGCAATGATGGCACTCATGTAACAAAAAGGGCAGATTGGGTGTAAGAAAGTCTCGCCTGCACCCTGTCCCCCACAACGGACCATGGTGGCTGGTGAAAAGAGAAAGGAGGGGAACTGACCCACCAAGATATGGCCTAACTAGAAAAGAAACCAAGTGAACTAGCCAAGGACTCGCTAACTAGCTGCAAAGAAGTAGAAGCGTTCTTAATTAAATAACTGTACCTGTGTCCTATACTGTAATGGGTGGGCCTTGCAGGGAATCCCTCTCCCCTCTATCATTGGGGTAACTATTTCAAGACATCTTAGCAGGATAAACAGAGGTGAGGTGCCAAAAAATAGTAATTGAGCTGGAAGGTGCACCTGCCCAGGTGAGACCAGAACATGTGTGCAAACAAGGTGTAAAGTAAACCTTTCAAGAATCTCAAAGAGCTGGATTTCATCAGACGATATATACCTAGCAAGAAAAAGAGACGTGCAGCAATCTGGGTGGAATTGCGTCTCAGTGCAATGAGATCGGTATTTCCTCTGCTAGCTGGAAGATGATGGACAGGCCCAAGCAGCTCAAAGGTGGACCCACTGGACCGTTCATGGGAAACTCTCTGAGGTAGTGATGCCCTGCTCACAAGTGCTGAGTGATATCAACCATCTAGTAAAAGATGTAGACACAACCTGATAAACTGGACTCCATATTGAGGACCACAATAGACACAAACACCACCCTCAAGAAGTAGATTAACCTGGGCCTACTCCATGCTGATAAAATGAAGATGGCTAAAAGACTTGAGCAGAATGAAGCCAGTCACACAGAGCTCACCCTAGAGATGACTGAAATGAAGATGCAGATGGGTAATACAGCGTTTCCCAAACTGTGGGTTGCGACCAGTGCTTAATTTGAGCCAGTGGCTTCTGGTGCTCCAAACTGGCCCTTCATTGTCAACACGTGCACTTATGACAGTTCTGCCAATATGGTGGCATGGTTTGTCTAATTTGGGTGCAGACACAACAGCTGTTTATTAATTCAATATATATGAAAAACGACTAATACCTACCGCCAAAGCCATTCGTAAGCTTTGGGGGCCTGGAATAGTCAGAATTGTTACACATATGTGATAGTTAGTAGTTGAGTTGTTACTGTAATTGGCAGCACTGACAGCAGAGGGCAGTGTAAGCAGAAGTGGCATCATGACGAGGGCCCTGACACTTATTTTATTTACAAATTGAGCATTATTTTTTGTAGGTCACGAAAGTCCAATAAAAAATGAACATGCCTTTAAATTCTGTATTTGTCCGATTCGCTGTGACTCAAAGACAGAGATCAAATATCCGGCTATGTTTTTTGACAAATTACTGCTTCTATTTTTAACACAAGGATGTGTGTTGGCAAACGCCTCTCACTTTTCAGTCAGAGAAAGAAAAGTAAAGTGAATTATGTGACACTTCCTGGGGTACAGGGAGTGTGATAGGAAAGGCAAAAGGCAAAAGGATGTCATTTTTTTCATAACATAACAAAATGTAAATACCTGTAAATTAACTTCTGGTAGGTATTCGGCAGTTAGGAAAGCAACAATGAAGCAACATTTTTGTAATTTTGAAGTGTGATGGAAATAAAGATTTTAATAGGGTCAAAACAAATCAAGACACTTTTACTTGATAATGCACAAATAATAAGTATTTACTGAAACCCAATCTCTACACATTATCATTTGTGTTTAATATAGTTTTATCAGGAAATCTGTATGTCTGCTCAACTTAAGTGGCCATTTTGATTGAAAATATGCTGTCTGTAAATGACAGTGCGCTAGCACAGGATGCTGACCTGGTTCTCCTCTGCTGGCCACTGTGGGAATGAGTCTCGACTGTCCATGTGCTGTCCTCCAGGCCCTGGACCGTTGGGTAGAGTTTACTTCTTCCTGTCTAACTGAAAGTTCCATCAGATCCGAGGCAAAGTGACACAGGGCCCCTTAAAGCTGGGGAACTCCGAATTTAAAGCTTCACTGGATCAGACTCTGAGCGACACAAAGCCCAGCAGAGCCTCATTTGTAGTTGAAATCTCCTGATCCAAAGCAGAGCTTCACAGAGCAGATCCCAGTCAAATGCCTCTCTGGATCTGCTGCAGAGCATCGCCTCATAGCTGAAAGCATCACCGGATCAATGCTGAGCAGTGCAAAGCCCTGCAAAGCATGGCCACGCGGCTGAGCGTCTCACTGGATCCAACACAGAGCCTCACAAAGCAATGCCAGCCAGACCTAGTGTCAAGGAAACCAGGTTCCTCTCTCAGTAGGTCAAACTCAGTCCTGTTCTTTACCCGTGCTGTCATCGTAGGCAGCCTGAACTTGTGACTTTGTCCCGGTCCAGAATGACCAGATACCTGCAGTTTGTCCTCTTGGCGATATTTTACCGTAAAACTTAAAAAACTAATACCTCTGGTGCCATTGGTTGGATTTTTGTCATCTTGGTGTATTTTTATCTATTACATTTTAATCTATTTTTCTAAATTACTTTTTTTGTGTTTTCACCTTATTACTCTTTACGTACTGCATAAATACTTTTCCATTGCCTCCAAGTTAAACCTGACTGTTTGTGTTCTAAGGTACCAGAGGGTTAAACAAAGACTTATTTAGTGACTTTTCTGGTTCACCCTCGCAAGGATTGTGTTTTATTATTTGAGTGGGGCTTCCACCCGTCTCGGCTAATAACCCGGGGCGTAACAAAAGCCTGTGCGATGCAGTGGGGCCCCCAACCCTTCAGAGGGTACCTATTGAGCCCAAGTACAATGAATATTGGTGAGCTATAGGAGATCCAAGGGCCCTTCATCACATTCTGCTGGAGGGCCCGGTGATTTTATTCACAATAATGTTTTAGTGGTTCTTTAAGCTGGTTTAAAAACCGCATAGCAATCCAGCAATAAAATGTAACAGTGTTTCTTAAGGTACACATTGGTGTTTTCATTTTCATAATACCCATATATTTAATAAGGCGCAAATCTAGGTAAATTTCCTTTCCCCGAAGGAAGCCAGCAAAGTGCAGGACCTGTACACAGCTAGAAAAGTTGAGGATACATCCAAGTGTGGCTGGAAGGCATTTCTTCTAGGACCTAGTGTAGGGAGTCGATGGCAAGGGGGCGATGAGGTTGAAGATGGCGTTGCAGAAGGCCGGTCTGGGTACCAGGGGTCTGTAAGCTTGTGGTGAGCCTATAGTAGTAAATGGTATGGTATAGAGCAGTGGTACTCAAAGTATGGCATGTGGACTACTAGCAGCCTTGCAGACCTTTCCTTGCGGCCTGCGGATCTCCCTGTGGTATCCCTGGTTGCAGCAGAAAAAGCTGCTTGAGGTCAGTTATTTGGTAAATTCTGCAAGCCAAGCAGCATAATTTTGTAATTCTGGGCTTTGTTTCTAAAGTTAGCATAACTTGTTTTATGAACAAGGGTGCGAAGCTCATAGAACACGCTGAAATGACTCTAGAAATAAAGCCCAGAAACGGAAAACCTATGAAAATGATGTTGGAAAAAGACTGGTAATTCTGCTTTTCTGGTTATTAGCTTTGTTTCAATAACCAGTTCACCTTGTACATTCAGGAAGGCTTCCCTGGTCATAGATAAGTTTCACCTATGACCAGGGATGCCTGAGAGGACAGTGGAGGTAAGGAAACTGTGGTCGTGAGTACAGTGGGCCGGGGTCAGTGACTGTGGGCAGAGGGGTCAGGCAGCACTTAAAATGAACAATATATTCTGTATCTATTTCTGGTTTTATAACCAACCTACAAGAATGTAAAATGTGCAAAAAAGATTTGAAAGAAATCATTTTCTAGAAATCTTTGGAAGAGGTTTTTTCTTCTTCCCTGTAATACCCCACCCTACTCTGTCTCCTTGGGAATGCTACCACATTGATGCATCCCTGTATGCGGACTGTACGTTTTACGCCCCAAGAAAATGTTCGTGAATACCCATGGTATAGAGAGTGTTTCCAGCAGAGATGAAGCAAACAAACATAGCAACAACCTGCACTTGTAGATTGATCTTGGATTGCTTTTCTCTGATTTGTAATGAGATTAGAGATGGCTTTGTGGTGCTTTAGATCCGTGTTTTTAGACTCCCTGCTAGCTGGTTTGGGAGCCTCTGTGCAGTTAAAGTCGGCAGCACCGGAAAGGCATCATGCTTATTCCTAGACGTTTGGAAATGAGCAGCACTCTATTTCATAGTGAGTCCAGCATCAGGGTAGGGACTTTGTAGATTTAGCAACACAAAAAGACGATGGACGGAATGCTGAAAATTGCCAAACATTTACCCCGTCTCAGATCTGGGATAAATCCATCGTTTTTTTACTCATCATGTCAACATTGAATTCAGCGATATGCATATCAGTCTTGACCCTGCTCCCCATGGGAATAGTCCAGCCTTAACTGCCAGGACAGGTCCCCCCTGAACTGGAAACAAGCCTCCTGGCACCCCTCATCAGCCCGGCGAGGTTGAATCCAGCGGCACAGTGAGCAAGGATCATCTTGTTATGTTTGCTATGTTGATGTAACCAAGTTGAGACCCTTCAATGAGCTTGATTCTATGACAGTTAGCAGTGACCCACTGTTAATCGGAGGTAGTTAATTTATAGGGGATACAAATCTTGTGGGGTTAGGTAGTCCTGCTTCCAGCCAGGCGAAGACTCATTCTGACCTGAGCATGCACTGCAATGCATTTATTACATGCCCCTATACAAAGGGTTGCCCCCAAGGAGTTGTTCTGACAGGAAACCTTCTTTACTTCAGTCGGACTGTCTTTGGGCAAGAAGTTCAGCGCTCCTCTATCCTTGTCATTTCTGAGGCAGCATTCACCTGTATACTTTGTATGGGTGTTCATCTGCTGCTTGTGGCAAGTTTAGAGAAGTGACTGCACTCTGCTCCTTTCTCTTTCACACGTTTTTCACTCCCCACACACATTTCTGGCCCTATACTTTTTGCTTTCTCCTTTCTCTGTCTTTGGCTCATTTCTCTATTCCTGATTCTCCTTTTATATCAGTTTTCAAACACTGCTTCTTTCAGTGTTTCACTCTTCTTTCCCTCATCCCCTTCAACTTTTGTTTCTCAGCACCCTTCCTCATACCACTATAGCAAAGTTGCAGTTCTATCTTTCCAAAAACCAACTTATGTGTTTTTTTCAGGAGTTTATTAAACTGACAATGAATATACTGTATGGTTTTCTGACATGGGCTCACACAGTTTATTCAACAGGTGTTGCTCTCTGCCATTTTCAGGTCGAGATCTCAGTATGATTTTGCTAATCTTCTGATTCTCTTCACCTGTGCTTGAAAATTTGTCTCCTCAAGTTTAGGAAACGATGAAGCTGTACAGTGGGGTAGGCAGACTGTATTCTGTGTACTGAATCTTATACTCTGAGTCTGTGAGCTTTCACATGGCCGAAGCTCCCCCCTCCACTTGCCTGGGACTGGTCCTCCGACTAGTCTAGGCCCTCCCAAACTCAACTTGCTTTGCGAGGCCCAGCCTCACTCTTCCTGCGGCCTTCTCTTTCTCCCAGTTACGCCTTTACTCTTGTGCGCCACTTTCACCTTTTTTTCTCTCACCATTCTTTGCCTTTTTCCAAACTCTTTCTGTCTTTTTCTAAGATTCATGTGCCTTTTTCTGACGTTCTTTGCCTTTTTCTGAACTGTAGGAAAGTAGGATCTGCTTCTTATGTATACCCCCACTTTTTGCTTGATGTTACACTGTTTTTTACTAGTCTGACTGGGATCCTGCTAATCAGGACCCCAATCTATCTTCTTTCTCCTTAAAATGTTATGACATGTACTTAAGTACACTCCAGATTGGAAACTGGGGTACCCTTATTGTCAACGTCAAGGCCACTCCTCTGTTTTCATGTGATGCCACCTCCAGACTTCCCCAACTCTGGATATAACCAACTCAGAGTAGTAAGGTAGTCAGGCGAGGGAAAAAATGGATAAGTGAAGAACCAGTGGAAAGTGGGAGACCTGCAACAAAAGAATACAGTTTTAATACATATCCTGTCAATGCTTACTACTCTCATATGATCTCACTAGAACTAACTAGTACCTTTCCACTGGCCGCAGAATTCAGTAGCTTTACATCTATGACTGGGGGACATCAGCTTCCGACTGTGAGCCTTCCTACAACGATAAACCACACTGTTAAAGATTCCACTCCACTAGCATACTCCTACCCAATAAAGAACAAGGGTTGGTATCATACATACCCCTCAAACACTCATCCAGATTACAACTGAAAAACCAGCTCCCGAAACAGGGCTTCCTTCCCATCCATAAACGAGATATAAATGAGCCCAAGGATAAGTACTCTACTGCTCCAGAGTACGAGTTTGAAATGAGGCAACAAAAATAATAAACTCAGGGTCCTTTGAAGGAGTGGGTTTTTCTCCTTGAGTGTTAAGAACAACAAAACCAACAGGCGCTTCCTATAGCGCGGGACGTAGAAGCACACAGCTCCTGTAGTGCAATTATCCAAGCAGTCTCTCCCAAACGGTTGAAGAATTGTCTTACAAAGAAACAAAGGAACTCCAGAAAACGAAGCGCTTACTTCAGCGCGAGTTCATGGAATCAAAAATGTCATACAGAACAGAAAACAGGTAGCACTTTCCTCAGCGATTCCAGTCTGCAAGGCTACTCAGAAGTGTTGAAGAGCGCTACCTCAGCGCGAAGAATACAACACCAACAATGACTGATTACATCCACGGCGGGAAAAGGAAAACGAGAACACCGTCCTTCCCGGGTGTGAGTGTAAGTGTCTTTGCACGGCGCTCCCAGCAGCGCCCGAAAGTACCAATCCAGAGGGAGGAAAACCAGCGCTTCCCACAGCGCGCGCGAAGGTCCGACGAACAAACTGCAGCACAGCTGGATTCCAAGACGAGAGAGAGCCTCCACACAACCGGCGTGAGACTCGATGCAGAAGAACCAGGTACAAAAGCAGATAACGCGCGCCTCAGCCCACGCCTTGCTGGATGTTATAGACAATGCTCCTCCCCTCGAAGCATTCTGGGATATGTAGTCCAGTAAATACACGACAGTGTGTGGTAGGCGCTCTGTATACCGCTGGCTCCCAGTCAGCGCCTGACACTTATAAGTCCCTAATATATGGTACCCATGTCCCCAGGGAATAGGTACCCCAGAGGCCTCCCATGGGCTGAAGCATGTTTTATGCCACCCACGATAGGCCTTGCAAAATGGAACTACAGGCCTGCCATTGCAGCCTATGTAAGATGGTGCATGCTCCACTTACGATAGATATAGGTTTACTATATTTATAGGCCACTACACTTAAAACCTATAAGTCACCCCTATAGCAGGCCTTAGCAATCCTGAAGGCAGGGTGCTGGGTTTTACGTAAGAGGGTGCCCCTGCATGAGCAGAGCCCCTCTGCAGCCTTTGGAGACCATTCTCCCGGGTTGTCTAGGATTTAGTGTATTGGAGCTGGGTGGGCGAACTGCCAAAGTGCCTGAAAGTCTGCACTAGGGACACATTTGATATACTTGTGCATAGTCCAGTTCAAACCAGTTCTGGGAGCCGTTGGCTCCTGCTCTGGTGCGAAACTGTACAAAGGACATGGGTGTAACCACCCCCTGTCCTGACCCTCCCCTAGGAGGGTCACCATAATCTGTCCAACCCTCTCCCGTGGGTACAAAATGGCTTACCTGGCTGTAGGACCCTAGATTCGACGTAGACAAGATTCTGAACAAGAAACCACTGACCTTAGACCGTCTGGATACTCTGGACTTTGCTGGACTTAGACTGGGCCCGACTTTGTCTCCCTCTCCATCCAAAGCATCGTTTGTGTCCGTGCACCCCTCCGTGCAGGACCTGTGGAGCATCAAGGACAACTGAAGTATCTCCCTCTGAGTGAAGGAGTCACTCCCCTGCTTTTGTAGGCACCGTAATGCAACTGACCGGTCTGCTGACCCTGAGCTCCTGCGGACTCTGAAGGTTCCGTGAGGTCGAGCTGCCCTCTCACCAAGTTTGAGGCCAGTATCCCTCGCCGGGACTTCATGACCTGAACCCCTGTACACTGTGTACATTTGCAAGTGCATATGCTTGTTGGTGTATCCCAACTTCGTGCATTGGACTGTCGATAGCCCCAACCTCTACGCATATTTTGTACCAAAGACTTTGGCCTCCTCCCACTCTGTGCCTTGCAAACTGTTGTTTGGTGAAACTGCTAGAGGTCTCCTCGCGTCTCCGGTGCCTTCGGCCTGTGGGTCCATTTGAGGGACAATCTTGACTTTCTTGGCCTCCACTGGTTGCTCCTGGCCTGCCCTGACTCCCCTTGCTGTGGTGATTCCTGTGGTCCTTGCTGGGCCAGACCATAACCTTTCTTGACATTCTTTGTGGGTTGCCGTTGCCAAAGGTTTTTGGTGCTCACGCCAGACACTGACCCTTCAGCACTCGACATCCTTTGTGGGACAGCTTGTGTCCGGCTCCTGGTCGTCCTCGACATCTCCTGGTCCCTGCAGCTGTAGAGTCACGGTCTCCTCCTTCACACCTGAAGCACCCGACAGCGCTGGGCATTCGTCTACCGAGCCCCTGGTCCCTTCCTGAGTGACCCAGACTATGTTCCCTCTGCTTTCAGGTTCCTTCCATCAAGAATCCACCTGCGGATTCCACCAGACACTTCTTCTTTTCAGCAGTGGCATTTCTTTGAAGACTCCCATCATTGAGAACGACAGCGGTTTCCGACGCCAATGCAGACCTATGCACCCGTCTTCCCTGGGATAGGTAACTCTGGTACTTTGGTATCCACGGGTGGAATGGCTCTCCATCCTTCTCTGTTCCAAAGGGTTTCCTAATAATCCACTGGGAAGAGTCCTTTAACTTTAAAATTGCAACCACAACTCTCCCATTGAATTGTACGTAGCACACGATCATGTTCTCACACTGCACCCGTCCTCCGTGGGGTCCCTACTTACTCACCTTGGGTGGTTCCTTGGGGTCCGAGCGATTCTACACATTCTAGACATTTCTTGACTTGGGTTGTCGTTCTTATACCACTATTTTAGTATATGGTTTGGTCTCCCCCAGGAGCCCACTGTGTATTAGTGCTACTTACGATTGTTTCTGTGCTAAAGTATTGTGTGATTTGTGCTTATCTGCATGTAACAGATACTGTGAGGTATTTAAGGTGTTATAATAATAAATATATATTCTTATAACTACTGTGTGGTTCTCCTTTCATTTAACCAATACAATAATGTTGCATTCTGGTAAAACAAGCTGCTTAACATTCCTTCAAGACTAAGACTGAAGGCTGCTCTCCACAGCTACCACTTGGATAGCTTTCAAAGGTTATCTTTGACCTCTTATATCACCATAAGGGTTGTTTGGACTGGTGCAAGGTGCCCACTTTAATTAACGGACATCAAATATCAGGCCGACTTCTCACATGAACTCTTTATGCCTTTTTCCAATCTCTTCTTCCTCCTCCTCTTTCATTTTTTATCCTTCTTTTCCTGTGCTCCTTCAAGCTCCTACAGCCCAACCTCCAGCACTTTTTCTGTCTCCTGCCTCCCCCGCTCCTTACCTATTCTCCTGTGTCTTCTTCCTGCCCTTCTTAGCTCCACCCACCGCCCCTGCACTCCTCCACCCTCCCAGGAACTACTTAATGGCAGCCGCGTCCATCCCCACCACTGGCACGCCAAAGGCAAGCCCATCTGCACCCGTCCGCACTCGTCCGCACTTAGACTGCGCCCAGTGCCATAACTCCTGGTCAAATCACCCTCCACCACTACTCAGCAGCGACCCTTTGCATGCCCATCCACCCGCTGCTGCCACACTGCACCTCTCAGCACGGACATTTCTCCTGCTTCCACTGCTGCTTTACCTGGAGCAGCATGCCCTCCCACTCACCCCATACTCTGACTCCCATGTCACCCACTCATGACCTCACCTCCCGAAATAGCACTCTTGCATGCATGTTCCTCATTACGGGCTTGCTCATATACAGCCCAAATGTGGGATCTCCTCAGAAGCAGCACACAAGACCTTCTCTTCCTGACAAAATCCTGAATTAACCCCACCTCATCTCCTGACTACGCTGTGGCCATCCCAGCAGAATACAAGATCACATACCAAGACCGCCTTCAGAAACCTGAAGGAGGGCTTACCATCATATATAAAGACACCCTGAATTGCTCTAACTCCACTGACTCCTCCTTCAAGGAGCATGGGCACTTCCACCTACAAGCAAATGTCAGACCAACTCTTAAGGGCACCCTCGCATACAGACCACTAAGCAACTTTAGCAGCCTCATCAATGAATTCATCACCCCCCTTCACCATCAACTCCAAGGACTTCCTACTTCTCTGTGATTTCAATTTTTACCTGGAAGACCCCTCAAACCACTGCTCCACCGATCTCCTTGAGGGCCTGCACAACATAGGACTTTCCCAGCTCATCACGAAACCAACACACAGCTCAGGACACACGCCTCTAGCAACAGCATCAACTACCACTCTACCTCGCCACTCACATCGACCGCCCACTCTGTACTCCACTTCAGAATTTCCACACCACTAGATAATACTTCTATCAGCACCGACCTACATTGCCAGAACTGGAACAGAATAATGAAAACTGACCCGTGCAGTGCTCTCGAAACAGACCAACCCAGCACCACCGACAACCTAGTCGAGGACATCACCAACTTAAACCTGACACTCTTGCACCCAACAAGATTCATAAACACCACAGAACCAACTAACAGCCTGCCTGGTACACAGAAGAACTCCAGGACTCCAAAAGGTACTCCAAACATCTGGAAAGGAAATGAAGAGCCAACCACGATGCCAAAGCCAGATCAACCTACAAATCCACTCTGAGATATTACCACGTCCTTCTGAGAGACACCAAGAGAAGGTCCCTCACCAACCGAATAGAAGTCGGCTCCAACAACAGCATAGAAATCTTTGATATCATCATGGAATTCTTCACCTCAAAAACCTCAGCCAACTCCATCATCCCCTTACATGAACTCTGTAACAGCCTTTTCCACAGAAAAATCGAAAAGATACCTAATAACTGCGACAAACAACTGAACCCAGAGGATATCCTAGGCAATCTTCCCACCTCCCATGTGGATACACACCTAACCAACTGGAGAATATCCCACAGAGGAAGATACTGCTTCAATCATGAAAAACGTCTACTCTGGGGCCCCCGCAGACCACTGTCCACATTATATCTACACTCTAAGAGGGCCTCTGACCAGCAAATTACTGACGCACATCAACTCCTCCCTAGCTTCTGCATCCTTCCCCAAGGTCTAGAAACATGAGGCAGCCTCTGACCTCCTCAAGAAACAATCAGCAGACCCCCAAAGAGTTGAGCAACCTCCGCCCCATCTCCCTACTACGGTGCACAGCCAAAGTTATAGAGAAAGCAATCAACCATCAACTCACTAACCACCTGGAACTCCACAATCTTCTTGAATACACCCAACCTGGTTTCTGTATCAACCATAGCATGAAGACAGCACAGACAAGATCCGCACTTTATTGGGCAGAGGAGAAACAGCCAAACTGCTGGACCTCTCTGCTACTTTCGACTCTAGCCTCATCAAAAGACTTCACGCAACAGGCATCTAAGGTCCAGCCCTTGAATGGATATGCTCCTTCCTCACAGGAAGAACACAGAGAGTCAGACTCCCATCCTACACATCAAAGCAGAAGGACGTGATCTGTAGAGTCCCTCAAGGATCTTCTCTCAGCGTCACTCTGTTCAACATTTGCATTGCACCACTCATGGACGTCATCCGATCCCACAGCATCTCCTATGCCGATGACACCCAGCTCAATCTCTCAATGTCCACAAGTACGCCACAACAAGATCCATCTTCACCAAATGCATGATCTGCATAGTGGAATGGATGAAAAACAACTGCCTTAAACTCAACTCTGACAAAACGGAAGTGCTGATCTTTGGGAACAAGAACTTCCCCTGGGACTCCACTTGGTGGTCATCAGAGCTTGGTCCAAACACCTATCCCCTCCAACCATGCAAGAAACCTGGGAATCATCCTAGACAACACACAACATGGCCTCACAGGTGAACGCAGTAAGCTCCTCCTGCTTTCGCATTCTTAGGAAAATCTTCAAAAGCCTCCTCTTGAATACCAGGTGTACTGTCACTCAAGCCCTAGTCATTAGCAGACTGGACTAAGGCAACACTGTCTTTTCCGTAATTTCCAGCCACTTCCTCCAAGGACTTCAGACCATCCAGAACGCCTCAGCCATACTCATCCTATGCCTCTCTTGTTGCACACACATCACACCACTCCTCCGAGAACTCCACTGGCTGCTGATACACAGATGCTTCCAATTCAAATTCCTCAAGCATGCATATAAGGCGCGGCACAACATAGGACCAGCATACCTTAAGTGCTCCTTTCTTACAAACATTAATAACCATGGACATGCTAGCAAGTTAAAGTATTCATAAAAATTATGATCTCTGCATTCTTACTAGGGCAGCAAAGCATTATACAACAACAAATTTAGTATCATTAACCTTTCTCTTGACTATTTTGCAAACCTTCATGTATTAATTCTTTGTGTCGGTCTTGGAAATGAAAGTGATCATTATGTTGTGTTCTCTTTTTCTTGTGCTTCACAGATACGCCAAAGATGATATGAATATTAGAGATCAGCCATTTGGAATTCAGGCAAGCTCCAGCATTTTTTTATGTGTTGCTGTCAAGCATCAGTTCATGTATATGTTGACTAACCGCACTAAACTTCTTTTCTAGCTGTTTATGGTTGGGAGGGAGGGCATGGAGATGAAATATAGGAGACACTTGACAGCTCCCCCAAACCAATCTCATATCCCTTTCTGCCATTCCTAAAGAGTATATTTGAGACAGGGGATAAGATATGGGATGTTAGAGACTGGTTCTTTCTCTCTTCTTTACAACTCTCGGTATAACTCTCTACACACTGAGAAAGGTGTGAGGAAAGAGGGGGGGTAGGGACTGTTCAAGGAAACATGGAAAAGGGGAAATTAAATTTAAAGGCAGACATGGTGCACGTGTTTTCATACTAGGGAGAGGCACAGAGCTAAAAGCATGAAGAGAGAACTCAAAAGCACAAAGACTGAGGGGGTGCCTTTACCTCAATGCAGAACTTTAAAGCAGCACCTGTGCCGCGCCGTGGTGGCAGTGCCTCGGGAGCATGAGATGAAGAGACCACAGAGATACAGAGGTGAACAGGGTAAAAACTGAAATTAGTGAATTTATGGTGGAGAGAGAAAAGCTCATGCATGCATACGCAAGCAAAAGCACTTCCCACAGTTGGGCATAGTCACATATGCACACACAAGCTACATAACAAAATTATAATCCCCTCAAATACACAGAAGTTAATAACAGTGTGTGTGATCTGTAGTTGGTTTTGTTAACTAGCACCTTTGTAGCACACAGTCTGTCGTTTATATGCTTGAGTTGAACACACCGTCTACACACCCCTCATACAGATTCTCATTCTATAAAACATTTTGTGTGGCACGGAGTGTGTGATCTCTGTAGTTTATGTTAGATGTATACACTGATGAATCCCTTTTATCTACAGATCACTAGAAGTAAAGAAAATTAGTTCAGTAAACAATAAGGCAGATTTAGAGACTGTGCTGTGGTAACTGAGTCAGGTCCCTGTTGTGATTGTCCATTACTTGCTCTTGTCTCTGCCCACCTTCCTGCTGTAGCCTTGAGGTATAACTCACTATGGACTCTGGATTTTCTCCCTCCTCTTTCGCACATTGTTTTTCTTTACTGTCTCCTGCTACTCTTTTCTGCCTCTCCCAGCTTTTCCAACCTGCTCTGCCTACTTTTGGCTGCTCATTTCCACCACTCCCTGCTCATTTCTGCGTTTTCCCACATGCTGTTTCTCACGTCTCACTGCATGTTTCTTTCTCTTCCCTGTTCTCTGGACTTCGTAGCTCTTTTCACTTGCTACTCTTTTCCCTCTCTCTCCCTGATCTATACTCTTGCAATATTAGTCTCTCTGTCTTTTTGCCAATGTTGTTGCCCTTCACTGTCTCCTTGTTTTACTCTTCCTCCTGTAACCACTACACTTTATATCTCTTCCTACCCTATCAGCACTCTGTATCACCATTTCTCTGTCTCTCTGTTGAATTTCTGTTTCTCCCAACCATAGCTGGCAAGTTTTCAGATTGGTTATGTGTGACATTTCCATGGTTTTAGTGCACTCGTGAGTGCAATTAACAGCCAAATGTGTAACAGTTAGAGTGACACTTTCTCACGAATAAAACCAAGCAATAAAGTGCATGGAAAGAGATGAATATCAGAAATTACATCCTTATGAGCAATGAGAAGCTCTCAAAACAACGTGAACCTGCTGTAAACTGGAAGGTTAACATTAGGCTTATAATGGACACTAACTCTCTGCAAATTTTGCCCTTTCTGTCGCTGGCTGGGACCGCATAGCACTATAATAAAGATACCACTGTTCACCACTGCTCCAACCAGTATTGAGTTCCGTTTCTCTAGTGTTACACACAAAACATTTGCAGTTATTGCATTAAAATCGAGCATCACCAAATCCTATTTCAGTGGATGCTGATATCTTGGCTTTTAAACTCTGGAGCAGCTGGAAATCACCATACACCATTCCTCACACATACATAACATTCATTCTAACTGTGAAGCAAGTTTAACCCCTGGAATTTTGGAAATATAACATACCTCTTGTGTAAACTAACTGGAGTAATTGCAGTGGCCTAATAGGGTTAAAGCACATGCTGCAGAGATCAGATGAGTGAACTGTGCAGAGTCGGAGACAGTGTGTGACTCATCTAGATTGGCTGGCTTTGACAACGGTGCCTAGAGTGTATGCGACTGAGTGCTTCTGCTGGGAAAGCGGCAGGCTTGTCCCTTGAGCATCTCCATGGTGTGTTTCCGGCTGGGCTTGGTAGAGGGTCCATGGGATGCAGCAGAAGGCGGCATTTGAGGACTAAGGTGAGCCTGGTCAACTGGCTACCCGCCACAATGGAGGAAATTGCTCACTTCACCAGTAATCAGCCCCTGGCTGGATCTGAGATTACTTAGGGAGAACCATATCATCTTGTGCGTGCGTCCACTTGTTTGGGCAGACACGGATCAGAACAGGAAAAACAATCTGGTCATCACTGAAGGCTGGTGGATTTTAAATGCGGTGTGGTGGAAACTTTACACCGGAGTATAATGTGCGAACGCAGGGAGCAAGAACTTAATAAAAAGGAGGGTGTATGGGCTTCTCCCACCGCAAGAAAATGTTTTGAAAAATTGATTCAAATGATGGATTTTATAGCATATGGCCAGTTATTGAAACTTTCCACTTCAGAGTAAGGCAAAGAGCAACAACCCAGTGTATTGTGTTTTCACCAAGATTTAACCACACACATAGGTATGCATTGATAAAAGAACAATAAGATCTCAGTTAAAGACATTTATTTGTGTACAATACATTTTGCTAGCAATTGCTTTTCATGATTCTGTTGCCTGTTTCAGCCTTTTGGCTACTCAAGAGACTTAGACCAGAAGCAGTTAGGCAAACATCCTTCATACTAAGTGGACACTGTAACTCTAATTCTGGCAATACCCACGTATTGCTGTCCCTGACATAATGTACCATCCATTCTAGTCGTTTTCAACCAAGATACTCAGTGCCAGCTATGACGGACTCTGTAAGTGCCTTGCTTCGTCTCTGCAGAAGCCATCTGGGCATTTCCTGCTGTTGGGCTAATTTTTCTTGGGCTAATTTTTCTTTGACTTTTTATTATGTCCATTCTTGCCCTTGTAGTCCACTAATGACACACACTGCCCACATTAAACATATTTTTATAAACTTGTACACATACCTGTGTCTCTGAATAGCTACTGATATTGCTTTTGTGTTGCAGTTGTTTCTGATGTGTCAGTGCATCACGCCAGGTTTAGATGTCATGGAGTTTTAAAACGACTTTAGGGAAGGCACCGTGTTGCACACAATTTGAAACCAGTTGTTTTTACAATTGGTTTAAAAGGTCGGCAGTAGGCACCAGCCACTGCTTAGTGACATGCTCTCTTCTAAAGCCACTGATAGTCCCCCTCGCCCTTCAAAGCCGGAAGCGAGGGTGCTAACTTCGCATGCTGCCAAGATGTTGTAGTAATCTGCTTCTTATGTAATGCATCTCCCTGGCCCTGGTTCTCTGACTGATGCTCTAGCTATATGAATGTTATGGATGTTTGTACTTGAAGGTGGAGCTGTTGGAGAAGATGGGCTGAGCAGCCAGGAGGCTGTTCCTGGTGGGGCTTAAATTAAGGCTTATATTAGGAACTTACATTAAGACTTACATTGGAACTTACTAAGCTGTGACTTAAGGAAAAAACTACAAATACAAGAACTGTCTACTGGACTTCTTTATTTCTACAGATGTATATACAGATGTATATCTGCATGGGCGGGGTCATAAAGGACCAGAAACAGCATGCGAGCCAAGCTAATAAGTGTACCTCATTGAAGGGGTGTCATACAAATGCCTCAATACTCCCTTTCACACACTCACATTACTGCTTGGTAGGGATTCCTTTTCTCTTTTTGCATCTTTTTATCTCCCAGAAATACACGTGCTTCTTCATCTTTAGCAATACTGGTTGGTGTCTTGCAAAAACATGCGTTAGGTAGTCTTTATTTAGAAATTAGATTGCGTTCAACATGTTTTTCCAAACACGTGTATAAAATGGCACCAGCCAACCAGAATTCCACTGGAGACAGTAGTGGAAACTGGACATCATTTAGGCCTTCACCAAGCACAACTCTTAATTGTACCTGAATTATCATTTGTCACTGGCCTCCTGGAATTCCGAATTTCTTGTCCGAGGCCCCTAACCAGGTCAGCAACTCAAAGTCACAGCAGGACAGCAGTAACTAATTAGAAATCCTCTGCATGTGGCGATCAGTCGAGGAGACCCGCGAAGACCAGGGGCAGGGATCCGGTTGATCCAGTATCTCCCCTCAGGAAAATAAAAGGAAGTGGGCCTCACCGCTATGCTATTCATTCCCCACGGATGGAACATACACCGGTGAAAACGGGTGTTTCCTCCTCCTGGGCTCAAACTGGTGCTGGAGGGAAGGAGAATTACTCAAGTCCACAGCCTGTGTCATATTAGCATAAGAGGTGGCTCTCGTTTAAAGCCATTGTGGGACCGGGATAGGCCTCATTGCATACCACATCAATCGGTGAAGTGTATTACTTGCATTAATATTTCATTTTGCAGGTGATTTAGTAAATATATGCATTATGGAGCAGCGCCATCTAGTGGTCCATATAAGTGCCAGAGCTCAATGTTGATGATAAGGTAGGGGATGCCTTCAAGGGGTTTATTCCACCAAATATTTCACAAGTTTTGAAAAAATGAATAACCGGCCTAAGTTAATTTGGCCCAAGCTCAGCAGTAGCAAATCACTTTGTGGATTTACAGTGAAACAATCTTCAAACAGTTATTTGAAAAATTGAATTAAAAATTACAAATTACAAAGAACAAAAAAGCACAGAAACCGGTGTATATAGAAAAATATATTCACTTTATATATTTGAGAGGGTACTAGAGTGTGTATAAACAATGTGACAAGAAGAAAATAGTGTAGAATCAAAACACCTTCACTGTTTCTGTGCTTTTTTGTTCTTTGTTCTTTGCAATTTGTAATTTTTAATTAATTTTTTTAAATAACTGTTTGAAGATTGTTTCACTGTAAATCCACAAAGTGATTTGCTACTGCTGTGCTTGGGCCAAATTAACTTAGGCCTGTTATTCATTTTTTCAAAACTTGTGAAATATTTGGTCGAATAAACCCATTGAAGGCATCCCCTACCTTATCATTTATATAGCCCAAGCCCTCAAGGGTATATTGGGTCTCCCACTTTGTGTATAATAATAGAGCTCAATGTTGGCACAAATGAAACGGAGCTGCTAACATAAAGAATATATTCCTATCAAGTTTGCACTAAATCAAAACAGAAAAAAACGTATTTTGTTGTCCATGGCGAGTTCCTTACTTAAATTGGGCCCAGTCTTCTTCTTGACATTGCTGCAATATACCAGGAGAGTCTGGCTCAGCTCCACGATGCTTCTGAAGTGAAAACAACACTATGCTAAACACATGTGTTCCCACTGCACTCCTCCTACTATTCGCCTCCTCTCTTGATAACTGGCAAGTTGTTGCCACCGACTACCTCATCGGCCTCTCACGCCCCGCCCATGAAAGTAAATGGAGCTCTGCTAACTCTTTCCTTAAGTGCCCGGAAAGCAATCCTGTGTATGCCTTTTTAAATCACACACACCCTCTATTATGCTGTTGTGGGAATGAGCCTTTTTAGGTTCCCACCGGTGCAGGGGTTTACCCTTATATGTCCACTGGTTCTTAAACAAACAAAGAAGAGATTGGCACAGAAGCTGTAATATCAAAGAAATATGTTTTATCAACCTCTCATGAGGGCTGGGAGGCCTTAGGGTAGCCATGTGCTTTATAAGTGTCATTTTCATTTCATTTCGTTTAATTTCATGCGTGGGACTACGTCAATACAGTACCCTCAGGCTACTGTAGGAGGTAGTTGAAGGAATACAGAAACCAAGGGTGTTATATACTCTATTTACAGCTGAGTAAGCATGGAGACTCAGAGGAGGTACAGGCAAATACAGGAATAGTTATTGACTAACATTGGCATACAAATATGTCTTGGTCAGCAAAGTGGGAGGGGAAACATTACTGCTTACATCAGTTGAAACAGCCTGATAGTCTAAGACAGGTGCATTCTAGCAGCTACAGGCCTTTCTGAGCATGCGCAGTGCTCTGGCACAGCACTGAAGGAGTTAACTATAGTTGATGACTCAAGCAGAATGGAAAATCAGGCAACAGTGAAGACGGAAGAAGCACGTGGCTAACACATGGCTAACTAAAATGGATGCCACAAACAAAATGGCTTCAGCTTATGCTAACGGTAATTTCTGCAATTTCCACACTGTCACTGATGTAGCTTGCGCCTGCAGGTTGAAGAAAACGTATCCCGGCTGGCACATGGGCAGCAGTACATGTCCAAAATCCATCTCCCTCCCCCCATTTTAATGAAACACGGATTCGACCCACTTAAACACCTCTCTCCTTGCTTCTCCATCAGGGTAGGACAGCGATGACCATTTAACCATTTATCAACAGCCGCCCTTGCTGGTCATGCAGCCAGGTGCTGCCTGCCTTCCCCGAGCAGCCCCCCTTCTTGATGTGTGTCCTAGAGAGACCGGACAGGGCTGTGATGGAGTGAGCACAATTTGTTTCAAATGTATCCACTGACTAAGACTATGCTGGCCTGTGATCACTTTTGCAACAAGTTCCCAGGCCAACGGGCAGGCTGAGGCACAGCTGCAATGCACGCAGATTAAGCATCATGCGCAAGGCTGCTTGGAGCCCCTCATGATCATCACTACAGTGTCAGGGAGCTGTGTAAGTATGACTAATTCATTTTTATGTGGTAATAGGGCCACTAGGACTAAAATGCATTAGTCTAACCCCTGATGCGTGGTATTTGGCAGGGCTACCCAGCGCTATTGATCGGTGGCGGCCGGTATGACTCGCGGGAGGGTTAGGGTGGGTGCAGTGGGATGAGGGGAAACGCGAGGCTTAAGAAAAATAAATTGCAAACTTACGTTGCCGCTGCCACCAGGTCCCACATCTCTGCTCCTTTCTCTTGCTTTCCTCGTGGGACAGGAAGCCAGGAAGTGCCAGGCTCCCCTGACCAATCACAACACTGCATTGCAGCATTGTGATTAGTTTTGAGTGTCCTGTTGCCACAGTCAACCAAGGAAAGGGGCCTGGGCTTGTTCTCCACGCAGGCTGTATGTAAGACAGCCTACATTGAGAATGGGGAAAGTGTGCATGAATGGTTTGGCCGGCACAAGAGGGCCAACTAAACAGTCATTGCTCACTTAGTAGTGGGCAAACCACTCCTGCCCTGCTCAGTGAGCAGAGCAGCCCCGCCCACCCGCAAAGGAAATATAAAATGATAATAACTCAAAGTTATTATCATTCTATATTTCTTTTCTGCTGCTCGAAAGCAGTGAGGCGACACTCCTCCACCATAACGGAGGAGCCGCCACTCCTGTTGATAAGCATTGAGCTTTCAGGAGTCAGCTCATTCTCCATTGCTAGTGATGATACTCCTGCAGAAAGATGGCTGCATTCAACAATTAGACTTCCAACCACATCTCTCTTCTTTGCTTTTTGTGTACACAGTCTTGATTCTTTGCATACTCTTCTTTACATCTCTCTGCTGCTTCACATCTAGGTTTAAGCTTCTTAAACAACTATCACTTCCTTAGGTTTGTTACTTATACGTGTCTCTGTACCCTTTACAAAATGTAATATTGAGTGAAAACTAACCCTTGCTACATTTGTGAACTGCAGCATTAGGTGTGCTGTATCCCAAGTACTATTTGTGAACTAATATGTTGAGTGAATTACACCACTTGCATCATGTGAGAGATCTATGTTACTACCAGCTATATTCCTCATCCACAGGCAGTGCTCTTTCCAGAATATTGTATCTGATATGAACAAGAATTATACTCTGCTTTTGCATGTTAGATTATGTTTTCACATACACGTGAAGGAATGGCTCTTTTCAAAACTGAGAGGAGCCTTTGTTAAAGCATTGTGGTGAAATTCTCATGATTAATTTTGGGTGGCAGGGATCTTGGGTAGATAAAACTGTGTGGTGTAAATAAAGCTGATTATACTAACACAATTATCTTAATGTGCAATTGGTAGATTTGTGCATTTCAGGTACAGCTTCAAATAACTCATTTGTAATTTTCTTCCACCTACCAGCATGGTTATTTGGCTGTTATGTGCCTGTTGATGTTAGAAATATGTATTGTGTATTTGGATAGCCATACAAGCTGTGGGAGCAAACTAGAATATCAGCTCATTTAATGATGACGAGTGAGACACTTGACCTATTCTGTCATCATTCACATACAGGGAGGTGACTTGTCCTGCTCCGGTAACAATGCATTGCTGGCGTTAGGGTGCAATTCCCATTGACAGCCCTGTATTCTTAAAGCTGGCCGACAACAGTGTTAGTACTGATACCACACTGATGGCCTGTGATACTAACACTACACCGTCTATAGGGTTCTGTGTTAACAATTAACATGCATCGATATTCCCCCTTTCTTAATACTAACTTTCTTTTTTCACCATGCAAGGATGGGAGTATTGTTATCACACTGTTGGGGTGCTATAGGAACACTCCAGACCCTAGGAGTGTTTGCAGATTCATATGCCCAACATATGCTTTTATCATTAGTCGCCTGAGCGGAGACTCCACTTGTGACTAAAACTTACACTCTAATATGGTGGTAGTGGTTAGCGATCTAGCTGTTATACATCCAGCAGTGTGCCGCCGGCCGCGTGCGTTGTAGATGTGATCGTTTATCTGCCCTGGCCACCCAGCTCTGAGTAGCTGCACGGTGCTGGGAGAGACAACTTGTTTGGCGACATGCCCTCGCCAGAACCGCATGCCCCTTCCCATCGACAGTTTCCACACTGGAGAATGCACACAGGATAATACCATGGGCAACCTTTCAGTATTCTGCTCAGTGCCACACAAAGTACGGTTGGTTGGATCACCATAAGAATTTTAACCTCTATCTCTTCCCTGACCACGCCCCCTATGAATCTTGCTTCACCTTCCAGTTGAAGAAAATTCTACAGTACTGTATCGAGAGGTGTTAGGTGCACTGAATAATCCACCAGCAGCCAACGCCCCTAACATGTTCAGCAAACAAGACCCCTTCAACACTGAGAACAGTGAGGATGCTGGCCCTTCAGGTTTTCCACCACATGAGCCATCACCCAGCCCAGAGGCCTTCTCTTCCAGTGGCTCTGAACTAGAGGAAGAAAAAAAGGCTCCACAAGCCTCCCAAGACCAGTGGCCCTCAAATCAAGACACTACAAGGGTCATACGTTTGGTTGGCCCACTACCGTGTCTAAGTCTTCCAAGTGGCCTAATACCTAGGTAGAGCACGCTCCCAAGGGAGTCTGACATCGAGCCATGTACACAAAACACCTCAGCCTCCAGAACCTCTGTCGCTTTTGGTCTGTGGTCAGCATCAAATGAAGGCCTCTGATCTGAGGAAAGACCTGTACAAGGGCGTTGATCCCTCTCTGCCATCGAACCCCAATGCCATTCAAGGCCATTGACTTCATTTAAGGCTGACGGCGACTTTTAGGCCATCGTCAATGCTAAGAACCTCCTCATGACTGAATCTAAAGATTCAGAGAATCCAACCCCTCAAAAGCTGCATGAGAAGCTCAATGTGAGTCAGAAGCAGCTCTTAATCCTTCCCCTTACTGGTAACATTTTGGCAAAACCATCCCAGCATAAACTCACAAAGACTCTGCAGCTAAAGAGGAGACTGGCATTTGAGGAGACACCTGCATCAGAAACCCCTTGGAGTCCGATGATTAAGAACCATAGAGAAAGGGGCACCAGCCCTCCCCCTTTTGCTCCACCTCCAACTTCTTACTCTCCATCCCTACTCCTTCACCTCCACTACCACCTACACCATTTGGCGCACAGACCCTATGACATCCTTCAAGCCAGGACCCACAGATGACCTATGGGAGAACTATGATTTCAACCTTATGAGCTAACCAGACCTATGCCATTACCACATAAGGGCATCTCCTCCCAACCACGCAATGGCCTGTCATGAGGCCATCCAGCAGGCAAGCTCCTTTCCAAGGTGGCTATGTACATCTTCCATGAGAGACTATTTCCCAATCGGTATGCTGTCCGAGTTGGTGCTGGTGGTACAATTTTTATCCATGCTCAAGGGCATGCTCAAGTCTTCCCTGCAGACATTCAGGGAACCAGTGAAGGACACAGTAGTAAAACCCATGGTGAGGAAGAAGTGCAAGTCTTTGCTCATTGACACTCTTCTTCGGGGGGCATCTCCTTCCTGGCTCCCCAGCAGTGCACACCACCCACAAATAGGCTTCTGCTCAAGCCACATGCGCCACCCCACCGCCTGAAAAAGCAAGCAAGATGCCGGATACAGTCAGTATGAGTGACTCTAGGGCTAGTTACCCACTGGTGCATAGCCAATTCTGTGGAATTCCTCTCCCAAAAGAGTAGAGCAAAGTGGGAGGAAATGCAGGAGCTGGTGAAGCATCTCCTTGATGAGTTTAGAATAACAGGGGAGGGGATGGTGTCCAAAGGCAAGACCTCTTTCAACACAACCCTTGATGCCATGAACAAAGCTTCCCTGGAGAGTAACACCAGTGTTCTTATCAGATTCCATCTCAAGTTCTAAGCCACTGGTTCTGCAGCTTCTACTCAACCTGCTCTTTGATGGGGAACACCAATTTGGGACTCTGATTATTGAGATGCTGGAAAAGATAAAGAAGGAAACTTGTATAGTGAAATCGATGGGTGCTCTTCAAACTAGTTTCCTCCAGAAACTCCTTTCAGCAACCTCAAAAGGGCATGAAGGCCACCTCTCCTTTTCCTACCCATTCATATAGGAGGCAGAAGCCGCCTTTCTACCAACAGTTGGGCAGGGGGTACACCAGATGCATACAGAGGCAGTAACAACAAAGGCAGAGAGAGTGCCGGCTCAGGTAGAGTCTGCACCTCTAAGCACTGACTTGCCCCAAGTCCCCCCTGATCACACATCACCTGTCGGAGGGAGATTACAGGATTTCTACTATTACTGGGTGGAAATCATATCAGATCAGTGGGTACTGGCGTTGGTTTGCCACAGCTACTACCTAGATCTTCTCACAACCCCTTATATCATCCAACCCCGGACACATACCCTCAGAAGAGAACATCACCACTTCTAAGGGAGGAAATCCAGGCGCTCCTCCACAAAAGAGTCATAGAAAAAGAGTGCTGTTCACTACCGGGGCAAAGGCATCTACTCTTTACTTCCTCATCCCCAAGAAGGATGGCTGCCTCATGCCAGTCTTGAACCTCAGGCCCTTCAATCGGTACATCCTTTTGGAACATTTCTACATGACGGCTCTGCAGGAAGTCATCCCTCTTCTCCTACAAGGTGACTCCATGACTGTGCTAGACCTGAAGGATGTCTATTTTCACATCCCCATCCACCCCGTCCACCGATGCTACATCCACTTTGTGTTATGTGGCCATCATTACCATTTCAAAGCCCTTCCCCATGAGGATATCAAGGACCTTCACAAAGTGCCTAGCATTGGTAGCTGCTCATCTAAGGAGGAGGGTGTATTTGTCGATTGACTGATCTAGAGGGCATGCAACAACAATGCCTACTTCACACCCAAGCTGCAAACTCCCTGCTTCATGCAGTGGGATTACCTATAAATGCCACCATGTCTCACCTACAACCTGTGCAAGTCCAAACCTTCCTCAGGTCCATATACAACAGTCACAAGCAAAGCCTACCCCAGCCAGCAAAGAGTGACTTTCCAGCAGCTCTTGCCTCTTTTTCATCCCAATCGTCAAATTATATTCTGAACTGTTGTGCGCCTCCTAGGGACTATGGCCACCTGCATTGCCGTAGTACCCTACGCACAATTTTGGCTGCTGCAAGAAAGCCTCACTGGGAAAATGTAATGTTGGTAAAGGATAGCGGCCATTGTGGTCTGCTTTGGTAGAACAGCAACAACCTGTTGCAGGGAAGGCCTTTCTCAGACCTTTTTCACAAGTCACCACTACCACGGATGCCTCTCTTGTGGATTGGGGACAAACCTCAATCAGGCCATTACAAGTGGTGTGTCACCAACCCCTCCCACCACCCACCTCCCCCTATGTAATCGCCAGGGGGCAGAACTTCAATTAACTTGACCTGCTAAGCCCGTGTGCTTCACTTTCAAGAACTTCCTTGAATTCATTTGGGACAAGGTAGTCCTATCAAGACAGACAACGTGACCTTTATTTCCTTCAGAAGCTGGGTGGTTGCTCTCCACCACTCTCCGTGAAAGCTCAGGAGTCCTGGCACTGAGCCCTCTGCTACTACATACGCCTTTGGTGGAGTACCTTCAGGCAGTGGGCAATGGCCTGGCAAACCTGTTCTGCATGACGCTTCAGCAAGTCCACAATTGTGAATGCCACCCACAAGTCCTACTCCAGCACTTTCAACGCTGAAGCTCCCCACAGATCTTTCTGTTCACCACTCCTGTAAACACAAAATGTCCAAACATTGCCTCCAGATACCCACAACCATAGTCCGGGGGCAATATTGTGTGGATATCTTAGCCCATCAACAGAACCTAAGGACTTTGTTTCAAGCATTTGCATCATCCACATACTAGCAACCACTTATAGGTAGTACTGCTTTACAGTCTATGCATTAGAAAAAAGGTGCTGCCGAAAACGGTAACACACACTGTGCACTGTGCACTATGTCCCATGGGACTTTAACAATATAATAAACAGATGATTAGAAAAAAGTTACCATATCAATAAAGAAAATCTTTGGTGTAGTAGCAAAAACGATTGTATTCATTGAATATGCATTAATACATCATAATAAACTGATAGTTATACAATGGTTGTAGATAGCTTGAAGACACTTCAAAAAATAACCATGTGCAATGATAATTTCATAACATTAGCAGAGACAAATACAAAACGTCATACAGTGTACAAATGCTTGAGAACAGCCCGATGCATTTCGGGACATTGATGTCCCTTCTTCAGGGGAAATCTACAAAGGAAACAAGATGTAACTTACTGGTGATGAATTGCACATAATATAACAATATACAAGACATCCTTGGGGGGTAAAAATATTACTATAAAGATAGTGAGAAGAACACAGCCTGGTTGTAACAGTGATAATGCTGGTAGTAGAGAAAGAATCCAGCGAGTGAGGTGAACTAAATAATAAAGCACAATACCATAGAGAAATGAAAGTGCCAGCTGACGAAAGGATGATAAAACTATGGTGAGTGTCTAAAAATGGGTGGTGAGGCATCTGTGAAAAAACATAAAAATAACTGGTGCGTTGATGATACAACCCAAAAACCGTGAGTGTGAAGAAACGAATGGTGGCTACCGGGGGTACCTGATTTAATGGTCTCAAGGAAATGTAAAGGTGCATTCAGCAGCCGACTCAGGTGTAAAAGGAAACGTCTGCGGTGGAGCAGAAATCTACAATGAAACACGGCTGGTATTAGCACGTCAAAATCTACAGAAACCTAGATGAATGACCGAGGCAGGAGCCTCACGGGAAGCTTACCTACGGGTAAATAATGTGCAAACTGCTGGTACTGCTCCAAACGAACTAGCTGGTAAACCGCTGTATGTTATGAAAATGCATCTGTGAAAAAACTGAAAATGAGAGTATCGACCGTGAGATGAATTGAAAATTCCTGTGACACTCATAAAGTGTGAAAATAATGAACCAGTGGCTCAAAATTACCGTGAAAATGACGAGAACTCCACGCGCTTTGGTATTTACCTCCGTCTTGTGAGAATGCATATCGCTGGTGGTGTCCATATTTAAACAAGTCACGTTACGCGATAAAGTAATGAAGGACAATAGAAGGTGTAATGTTGGTCGCCATATTGGAATGGAGTATACGAAACAGTATGCCTATATGGAAGATACAGTCACAACGTGGCATGTGGCGTATAATGAAGGCGACTGAGATCATAAACCGCTGAATACCATGCACTGTGTTGGTAGCAATTGCTTCCACTGGTATTGCGTGCCTAATGAACTGCGACAACGAACGTGTTAGGGTAACAGAATAACGAAAATAGCCGAAAGACAAAAACTGTAAGGAGTGCAAATGAAACAGCTGGTGTACTGGAATGCTGAAATAAGGGTGGTAGGTCAAGAGTTCCAGACGTATCAAATGTTGAGTGGGTGAAAAAATGGAACGAGAAAAGAAACAATAAGTGCTGAAATAATAACTCAAGAAGAAACAACCGGAGTACATGTGATGAAAGAAGGTTGTGACATCAAAGCAAGAGAA
This sequence comes from Lissotriton helveticus, assembly GCF_964261635.1. NCBI lineage: Eukaryota > Metazoa > Chordata > Amphibia > Caudata > Salamandridae > Lissotriton > Lissotriton helveticus. Next base: position 1,021,885,782 of record NC_136061.1, read on the forward strand.
AAAGGAGAAAAATAAAGACAACATATCTCTGAATAAAGAGTAGATGAACAACTCATTCAATGTGATCATAGGTCGGAATCAGGAGATACATGCAGGCCAAACGTATAGTTAGGCCACAAGGCAAATGATCCATAAAAACACTACTGCAGTGAGGAATATAATGGCAATAGATAATATAACATTGGAATAATCATCACAGGAAACAAGACACATCAAAACATTGGAAGAATCATCACAGGAAACAAGACATATCAAAACGATCATTAAGGCCTGTCCGATGCATTGTTCCTAGAGTTTGTATCCAAAAGAGTTCCCTTTGGAGGAGCAATCTGTTAATGTCAGTACCTGGTCTACCAATAATTTGTTCGATGATCTGAAACCTTAACTGAGATATAGCGTGTTTAGCCTCATCCCAATGAATTGCTAAGCTGGAAGTTGTGTTCTTGGTGCGAATCCGGCTCTTGTGTTCAGTAATCCTGATTTTTATTTTATGTGAAGTTTTACCAACATATGCCTTGCCACATGGACATTTAATGCAGTAGATCACGTGAGAAGAATTGCAGTCAGTGGTGTGTTTTAACTTGATAGGTTGGCCTGACGTGGGATGAGTTAAAGTATTCCCAATCGTGACATTGTGACAATGAGTGCAGTTGTTACACCTGTGTGTTCCCAACCATTTGCCTGTAGTTTGTATCTAATGGGGCCTAGCCAACAAGGAGCATACGTTCTTCCCTCTTGTGTACGCAAACAAGGGTCGCTCCTTGAAAATGCCCTGAAAGTCTGCCTCATGCTGAAGAAGATCCCAATGCTTACAAATGATGGTTTTAATGGATTGGGAGACAGTGGAGAACTTGGAGACATACACAATGCGTTGACTTGTTTGCGAAGGTATTTTCGACAACAGTTCATGTCGTGGTTTCTGCAGAGCTTTGTGCAAACATGTTTGGATAGTAGTGGGTGGATACCCACGGTCATTAAGTTTCTGTGAATACTCAGTGAGTTTAATCTTAGAAACTTCTGGATCTGAACAAATCCTGCGTATTCGTATAAAATACGAAATACGTCTTGAATTGAACGCATGGAAGCTGCAATTGGAGGTTATCAATCAAAAGTTGGAAACATATGAGAAAGAACTGCAAGAGAGAAAGCTTCGAAAATACAAAAGAGACACCATCAATTACAAGCTTAACGAGGTCTATACATGGGCCGAAATCTATTGTAAAAGGAGGTTTGATCAACGCAAAACAACTTCTACTATGGGTTCTTCTGACGAACGTTTGGTATCCGATAAGGACACCAGGATGAGTCGTACACCAGCTCACCAACTGACTCAATCACAAACAGCTGGCCCCTCCACTAAATCCATTGAACAAACACAATCAGCATCATCTGTGTCTTTTTTAGAACCGGTCCCAGATCTAGACCGACCACCGACCATAACCGAAACCGAGACAACACAAGTCGTCTCAAAACCAGGAGAGGACAAAGAAAAAACAGGACGATCCCTGCGCAGCAGCAAGAATGTCAGATAGTTATGAATATCTCTTCTAAGCAGCTTGAACCTGCACAGATGGCTGTTTTGAATCGAGGTTTATCTTTCGTACCTACCAATACTACCACCCCATTACAGGCACAAGCCGATTTGTTTAAATTCATGAGGCTTTCGAGACTATAGCACTTCTTCAGCAACGTGATGCTAGAAGACTCATCCAGTTTGACTCAAACTACTTGTCCCTTTAAGCCCAAGAGCACATTTACACCTCCCATCTCACACAAAATGTTAGACACATTTGAGGTATTGGTTCATCAAGATATCCAAAAATTGTCTTTCAGGAACAAAAAACATGACAATTTGACTAAACATGAAAGGAGAATTATCTCCACACGAGCCAATGATCCATCCATCACTATGCAACCAATAAGGGCGGTGCTCTAGTAGTTATGGACACCCAATCTTATGAAGCAAAGGTCAATGCTCATGTAAGAGATTCAACTACATACATGCTATTGACGCATGACCCTACATCACAACTACAAGATCTGCTGAACGTTATACTTCATGAGGCTCATACCAATGATTAGATTGATGATCAAACTCTAGCGTACTTACTGACCTCTAATCCCAGACGACCAAGCAACTACATGATACCTAAGATGCATAAGAACGCAACCGACCCACCCTTCCGGCCCATTGTGTCGGGGTGTGGATCGATTTTTGACCCTGTTGGCAAGTTTCTAGATTTTTACCTCCAACTTTTTGTGCAAAACTGGTGCACTTATCTTAAAGACACAACTAATTTTCTTCAGAAACTTGATGCCTTAAAAAATTGCTCCACACACTGCCATTCTTCTTTGTACAATAGATGTAACAGCCCTCTATACTTCGATCCCCCATGATGCAGGTTTAGAAGCTGTTGAATGGGCGTTGCTTCACTCAGATAATATCCACATGGAGAAATTGTTCATCCTTAAGCTATTGAAATTCTGTTTACACAATAGCTACTTCCAGTGGCAACAGCATTTTTACATTCAATTAACAGGGACCTCCATGGGTTTTTTGGGGGCACCAGGATATGCCAATATCTATATGTCACAATACGAATTTGAAAATATCATCTCCAATTCCCAGTGGTGGGAAACATTTTATTTTATTGCAGATTCATTGATGACATTTTTCTCTTGTGGCAAGATTCTGAAGACACACTGAAAGAGATGATTGACACTTTGAATGGTCTCAACACACATATCAAACTAACCTACAATATACAACCTGAAATCATCCATTATCTGGATGTACAGGTACATAAAACTGGCTCCAACCAATTTCAAACTTCAGTATATTTCAAACCCACAGACCGCAATAGCACGCTCTAACATTCAAGTTTTCATCCAACAAGCCTTCTCAATTATCTTCCGTATTCACAGTTTATACAAATACGCAGGATACCCCTTGTTGTAAATTATTTTGTCCACCCTAAGCGTGGAAGGGTATGCTCAGACATGAGTCCCTTGCTCACTGCACCATCAGGATTCAAGCAAGCCGGGCCGAAGAGGCTGAAATGCCAGAAACCGGTCCCCGGTAGCTTGTTTCCTTTCCAGTGTAAGAATTGGCTTTGTAGTTTGGTTTGCCCTGTTCCCATCATGCACTGGGACAGGAACAGACTAATTTGCATACAGCCAGGTTCTGAAACTGGGATGATGCAGTGAGCTAAAAAACGGTGTTGGATCTAGCCCTGATCTCTTGACTGGGTGAGAGTTTTCTGCTTAATTCAGAGACTCTGTCCATCACCACCCCTTGTTGTAAATTATTGCATCTTCCATATAGGCATACTGTTTCGTATACTCCATTCCAATATGGCGACCAACATTACACCTTCTATTGTCCTTCATTTATGTTTATTACTTTATCACGTAACGTGACTTATTTAAATATGGACACCACCAGCGATATGCATTCTCACAAGACGGAGGTAAATACCAAAGCGCGTGGAGTTCTCGTCATTTTCACGGTAATTTTGAGCCACTGGTTCATTATTTTCACACTTTATGAGTGTCACAGGAATTTTCAATTCATCTCATGGTTGATACTCTCATTTTCAGGTTTTTCACCGACGCATTTTCATAACGTACAGCTGTTTACCAGCTAGTTCCTTTGGAGCAGTACCAGCAGTTTGCACATTATTTACCCGTCGGTAAGCTTCCCGTGAGGCTCCCGCCTCGGTCATTCATCTAGGTTTCTGTAGATTTTGACGTACTAATACCAGCCGTGTTTCATTGTAGATTTCTGCTCCACCGCAGACGTTTCCTTTTACACCTGAGTCGGCTGCTGAATGCACCTTTACATTTCCTTGAGACCATTAAATCAGGTACCCCCGGTAGCCACCATTCGTTTCTTCACACTCACGGTTTTTGGGTTGTATCATCAACGCACCAGTTATTTTTATGTTTTTTCACAGATGCCTCACCACCCATTTTTAGACACTCACCATAGTTTTATCATCCTTTCGTCAGCTGGCACTTTCATTTCTCTATGGTATTGTGCTTTATTACTTAGTTCACCTCACTCTCTGGATTATTTCTCTACTACCAGCATTATCACTGTTACAACCAGGCTGTGTTCTTCTCACTATCTTTATAGTAATATTTTTAACCCCCAAGGATGTCTTGTATATTGTTATATTATGTGCAATTCATCACCAGTAAGTTACATCTTGTTTCCTTTGTAGATTTCCCCTGAAGAAGGGACATCAATGTCCCGAAATGCATCGGGCTGTTCTCAAGCATTTGTACACTGTATGACGTTATGTATTCGTCTCTGCTACTGCTATGAAATTATCATTGCACATGGTTATTTTTTGAAGTGTCTTCAAGCTATCTACAACCATTGTATAACTATCAGTTTATTATGATGTATTAATGCATATTCGATGAATACAATCGTTTTTGCTACTACACCAAAGATTTTCTTTATTGATATGGTAACTTTTTTCTAACCATCTGTTTATTATATTGTTAAAGTCCCACGGGACATAGTGCACAGTGCACAGTGTGTGTTACCGTCTTCGGCAGCACCTTTTTTCTATTGTTCAGTCCACACTTGATAGACAGCAAGTGTCACACTGTAGCCCCATTGGATTATACATGTTCTATATACACATACATTGATCAATACTATTTAAGTAGCGGTGTGCTCTCCTACCCCAATTTCCCAACTTACAGTCTATGCATAGCATGTGTATCCAGTAAAAACACACTTGCACAGAAAAACGTACTTACCTTGTAAGCATCTTTTTGTAGCGTGTAGTGTTGCAGATCCACACGTGCTCACCCACCTCAACAGAAGCATGGGGTGCTACATTACTTAACTTCACCCCATACTTACTGTCACCTGCTGTCCGATAAATATGTCTAACGTGGATTAGGTACCCATGAGCATTACCCACTACAGGAGGAGTCACAGAGCATTATTATACTCAAACGACTTTCTTATAAAAAAAAGCAACATGCAAACATCCAAGCTCAACACTAGATGGCAGGAGAATGCAGAGCATGGGAATCTACAGCACAACACTCTTCGAACAGATGCATACAGGTTAAGTAACATTTTATGTTATATTTCATTACCAAGCTTTCAAATCAAAGACAGCTTGACATCAAGGGAAATCCCCATGAGAAGTCTGTAGGACAGGCACAACCTAATGGGGGTGACCTCACCAGCACCATGATCCAGGACATCCATTTTTTGATGCCCTGTTGTAGGGCCTGTTAAATTGCATTCAAAGCTTGACATGGTTGGGAGGGAAGAGGAATCTCAAGTATTAATTGTGTAGATAAATAGTACCGTTTTTAGGATTGAGGCTGCAAGAGGATGTGCTAGCGCATGTGTCTTGCTTGTGAGACATTATATTTTACAAAATGGGCTTGGAGTCCTCCCACTGCTTACCATGTGTGCGTTTCAGCGTCACTCTTCTTTGCGGCATCCATAATTAGATAGTCCCATATGCCACCAGTACTGACGTCAGACTGTCAGGCTAACACCGGCTCTCATACAAAATAAGGCGGCAATCTCATAGCTCCTTTTTTCAGCCTTTGCCATACATCAGCTTCGTACAGCATGAACAAAAGGCAGGCACAGAGCCAATAGGTCTTAAAGGTGAGACCTATTGGCTTTGCCGGTGCTTGTTTTAGCTAGATTCCTGGCAGAAACCCTTAATGTATATCACATTTAATTAGTTATGAAAGCGAATAGTTGTGTGCGCAACCGAAAAGCCACTTTCTTACACCTTCCGAGGTAATATTCTAAACACAGTGCGCTTAATGTTTTGCCCATTCTTGGTTGATGGTGGCATTCGCTACCCACAAAAACTTTGCAGGTGTTATGCTCCAGGTGCGTTTAACACTGCAGATGCGGGATTTGTATAACGTGATCTGCACAGTCTCTTGAAATCTGGCTTTAGCCTTGGGTTTGCTACTCCTGGTAACCAAACAGCAAAATGGAGTAAAATTACATTTTTGCAGGTATTTTCTAAGCTCTTTGAACTAACTGACACTGACCGCAATATTACTCAACGCAGGGCCGGCAATAGCGCTGGTGGCGCCCAGTGCGACAATGTTTGGTGGCGCCCCCCCACCAACTTAACCACGGATTCCCGCACCACCACCTTTTAACAGTGCCCTCAAGTCTACATATCCACTGTCTTTCAGATGCTTTTAATTAGTTATTTAGTGTTACTCATACTGGTGTAGGCTGTCAGAGTACTTTGCATCACACACACACTTTACACAGAGACAGTCAATCATACGTGTGTAAATCAGTGTATAGGAAATGTTACATAAGCCAGAGGACAATAAGCTGTAGGAGTGACATGTCAGCCATACTGGGAGGCAGTATAATTTAGGAGCACTTGTCTGGAGAAGCTCAAACAGAGTTGAAAACGGAACACCATAGTTGAGGGTTCTCTTTAATAATAAGAATCGATTGCTAGCCAAATGAACTCTTTTTGTCATATTACTCTAATCTATACTTTGCAGTGTGCGTGCAGTTCTTTGATGACAGTTAATAGTTCACCGTTCTACATTAGGATTTTAATTTATAAACCGCAAGTCTCACAGAAAAGCAGTAGCCCACTGACCTATTTACATTATATGCACTTTGTGATCTGCATGGTAAACGTTAATTCAAATTGCAGCATTGTGCGATTTTATGATCAGTCAAAACCTCAACTAAACAAAACTCTGATCTCTCTCCAAGAACTCTTCTGATCCACTTCCTAATACCTTGACCCCCCCTCCTGAGCTCCGGGGGACTCAGCCCCGCCCGGGCCCCCTCTTCCGGGGCCCCCTACCTATGCTCCCTGCCCAGGGCCGCCATGAGCCTAGAGCCGCCCCTGGTCACTGGAGTTATCTTGACATTTTTATTGTTGTCTAGAAATTGCTGGAGGCAAGGAACTTGGCAGCAGGTGCTTTTAAAACCAAATTTAACTCGGCGCGCCCTGAAGTCAGCACCCTGTGCGGTTGCACCGGTTGCACCGCCCTAGAGCATCATCATTAAATATATCCACAATTGTATGGTGCACAGAGGGCTCTCTTCATGGGTGCTGCTGATTGTATGAAGATGGGCATGACCTTTCTTGCTGTTTGCATCTGTTCGAAAGCTCTTGAAGCAGTGTGTGGTCCATCCTCCATAGTAGAAGTTTGAAAAGTTTTAAATAACGGGGAGGAAAAGCACTTAGAGTGCAAGAGATGCTTACACAGCTTGTGTCAGTAAATGCCTCCCCATGGTTATTTACTGCTATGCTTTTATATAGTTTTGGAAATAAAAATCAATTACTAATGTTTTGGGAGGTTGGGGCCTTACAGCTTCAAATGTGGCTCTTCAGCAAAGTTACAAGAAGGATGTAGTCGTTTTTTATTGCTATTGAAAAACTTTGGAAATGCTTTTTCCGACATAATTTTCTCATTTGTATTTTAGTGTGTATCGGATGTTTGTTTTTTAGGTCTTACTTTAGGTCTTACTTGACATCGGAAATACTGCTGAGAAAATGGCTTTAGTTCCGCCCACATGTTGATTCCCTTAAGTACAGCATTTGATTGGGCAGAAAGTGTGCTTTCCCTGAAAATGAGTGTGTGCGCTGCACTTTTTGCTTGGCCTTGTAAGACATTTTTTGCTCAGTACAGCAAGACAATGTTGGGTATGATGACAAGCTAAAGATCAAGGTTAAAGGGCTGATCCTTGTATTATGAAAAGTGATGATAAAGGCAGTAAGCTGGACATCTTCATTATGATGAGTTTGTGTTAAAGTCAATAGGAAATTAAGGGTGTTTTTTGTATTATTCTGTATTCAGGCCTACAGCGGGGGCTTTTTTACATATTGAATCTCAAAGAATATCATAATGGGCACGGATGTTGGTGTTGGTACTCCCTCTGACAAACCATGGGGATAGAAAATGTGCACCTTGATTATCCTGGTTATGCCCTTTTAGGAGCGATAGTATATTGTTTTGCGAACTAGGTTTCTGTATATTTGTAATTTTATGGCGGCATGCCTAATTGTTGTCTTGAGGGAAAGCTTGTGCTCAATACAGTAGGTCTGAGTAGGTTATGATAACAAGGAGGGATTGTGTTTGCCACTATCCCTCCAAGTTCTAATGTTGATTTTTTGCACTGAAACTTCACCCACGCCTACAGCATGAGACGCTTATCGCGTTGTTACATAGCATTCACTTTCTGTCTGTCTGCATTTCTGCATTATGATTATATATGACTGTATGATGCACTGTAACACTTCTTAAAATTGAATACAGCTATTTTTTTTTAAATGGTGACAAGGAGTGATAAAGGCTGCAGTTCAAAATGGTTCAACGGGGAAAGTTATGTCCAATGCCATAAGTTTGATCAGTTTATTATGAAAAGTGAACAATAAGGACAATAGACATGGCATATTTAGTGTTAAAAGCATGTGTTAAAACCAATAGGCTTTTGATTATGAATTGTTATTGCACTGTGTTGCAGGCTGTAGACAACTATTTTGTTACCTAAAGTCTAACAGATTATTGTGGTAGTCAGGGTTTTAGTGAGGGTCAGACCCTCTTACAAACCCTGGGGAGGAAGATGTTCGCTGTGATACTTTGTGTTGTCCCCTTTTGAGAGGGGATCATCGGTTGTTTCGGAAACAGTCATTTATTACATATTTGAAACATTATAGATCATCAATACTCACAAACATTTTCTCGGGGGCCAAAACGTACAGCCTGGTATGTGCCAGACAACCACATCGATGCCGTGGCATTCCCAAGGAGATAGAGTAAGGTGGGGGATTATAGGGTTGAGAAAAAAAGCACACCTTTTCCAAATATTTATAGAAAATTATTTTTTTAAAATATTTTTTGCACATTTTACATTCTGTTACCGGTAAGTAATAAATATAGATACGGTATAATTTTGTTCATTTTAACTGCCTGCCTGACTCCACCTACCCACACTTGCTGACCCTGCCCCTCTGTGATCATGATCACAGATTCCTTAATATTGTTTATGCAACTCCACTGTCCTCTCAGCTAAGCTTTTACCTATGTCCAGGAATGCCTAAGAGCAGGGATGTCTTGATGATACAAGCTGGACTGGCTGTTGAAACAAAGCCCAGAAACCAGAAATCCAGAAAAACATAAACATGCCGTTGCAACATCGTTTTTTACAGCTGTCCAGATTCTGGGCTTTGTTTCTAGAGTCATTTCAGCATGTTCTGTGAGCAGGGCAGACTGCTCATAAAACCAGGTGAACTGGCTTTAGGAACAAAGCCCAGAATCCCCCAAAAATGCTGTTTGGCTAGCAGAATCCCCCAAATAATGGCCCTCAAGCAGCTTTGTTTGCTGCAACCAGGAGATTGGCGGGCTGCAAAGAAAGGTCTGCTGGGCCCCTAGCAGCCCAAGGGCCATACTTTGAGCACCCCTGTTATACATGAACGCCTGATGGTTGTCAGCTTGCGACCTTATGTAGACTTTTATTGCTCATAGTGACAAGCCTTATTGGTTTATTAGGAAACTTTATTTATGAATCCGAAGGTTTCGTCTGTCGATTATGAAAAATTATGAATTCCACAGTTGGCCTGACTTAATTATTGTGAAAAGCCTGTGATAAAGCAATTAGGCTGTTAAGGGTGAATTGTTTCTACACTGCTCTAAAGCCTGTAGGCAGGTTTTTAGTTACATTGAATCTCACATATTACCGTTGTAGGCACGAGTTTTTGTATTTGTGACCTACTCAAACTAACCATGAGGATAGAAGATTTGCACTATGATAATCCTTTTTAGGCCCTGTAGGAGGGTTTTCATATTTATTTGACAGCTGTAATTGTATTAATATGTGTAATTAATTATTGGCGCAGCACTATAGAACATACCCCGAGTGTGCAGTGGGCGTGCACATGCTTTTTACTCCTGCTTTTTGGGCTCTTGGGGTATTTTTGTATTACAGAAGGTGCCTCAGACGTTTATAGAGCCCCTTCTGTTATAAGATCACGTTGGTGTTCTCCACCACATTCTCAAGAGTGAATTCCCTCATTTGTATGGGGCTTGGCCCATGCAAATGAGGAAACACTTTGAGCCTGTGATATATTATAGATACAGGTACAGAGTCAAAGAGGCAATCAGGGGTGTAAATGTTTGTCTCAGTGATATTATTACTTATTTATGGATGGATGCACATATGGATTTCAATTGTTTTATTCTCAGTGGATATCAATCTGAGAATGGTTCTGGCTCAAAACACTGAAATTCACTTGTTATGTTTTCCAACTCACACAGCACACACCATAAACTGGTGAATTTCAATGGTTTTACATGTTTGAAGACAGCACAATAATTCTATGTTTAACTGTGCTTTTTTTGCTGATTTTCATTTGTTGTGATGTGCTTATTTTCCTGCGGCTGCTGCGTATTGCTGTTCCTGTGCCTAAACTGCATGGGTGGGCCAACCCTTGCCCATAGTCTTTGGTCATGTGTGCAGCGGGGCTGGCACAGCATCCAGCCAACTGCAGGAAGCAACCTCCGTTGTGCACTGCCTTTGGCCTCCCGCTACACGCAGCAGGGTTAACTGCAGGGCTTGTCCTTCAGCCAGGCCCTGCACCTAATATGCCGGGAATGACCAGCTCCTGCTGTGCACAGCTTTTGGTCATGTGCAGCAGGAACTGTGGCCGCAGTGCCAGGCCTGCAACCAGGCCTAGTTCCCAACCCACAGAGGGCTACTAACCTGGTATTCACTGCTTATTGCCATGCGCACCAGGGGCTAATAGCAGGGTCTATGCCCCACTTGCTATAGAATTATGGAATGCTTATTTTTTTTAAGGGATTGAAAAAATAGTTAGGGCCCTTCAAATTGATCGCAACAAATGGATTATCCTCAATGGCGCAGTCCAGATACAGAGAAAATAATTACATTGGTTCTGAATGAATGAGAATGAGCGATACATGAAGAGCATGGCTACTCCTACAAGGAGTGTCCCAGCGCTAGGCGGTCAGAAGCAGACTGAAGCGGTAGAAAGAATAAGGAGATCAAAAAAGCCAAGTTTTGAGATTTTTGCGAAACTGAGGATCTGACTGAGATTGCCTCAGCTGCAGCAGGAGGGAATTCCAGAGTTTAGAGGTAAGGAAGCGAAAGGATCTTCGGCCAGTGCGAGCTTTCTTAATTCTGGGCACTTACACAAGTACCTCTGAGGATCGGAGGCACCTCCTAGGAGAGTAAGGAGTGAGAAGAGAGTGGAGATACTTCGGCCCAGCCTTCCTATAGCTCCTATAACAGTAGCAGAGAGCATTAAAAGCGAGGCGCTATTCCGCCGGGAGCCAGTGCAGTTTCTGGAATGCCATGCCCATAGATGCACGCTTGGGGAGTTAAAGCAGCAGACGGGCCTCCAATTTTTTTAATCGCTGAAGTCTATTGATCCTAGTCTGGAGGACGTTTAAAAGTTCCACATTCACGCAATGTTTTTTCCATCATTCATCGCAATAAGGGGTGAGGCTAGTCCAACTAAATTAAAGCCCGTGACCACAGTGTTTGAGGCCACTGGGAGGCCGCAGGAAGGCAAACAGTGTATAGAGAACCATAGTGCAGGTACTGGCTATCCAGAAGTACGGATTGTAACCGCCACCCAAACAAATGAAGAAGAGATCCTAACTGATGTCAAGCATCTGGAGAAGATAATAAAAAAGCTGAAGGCAGATGCCGCACTTGGCAAAATGGCCTTCCTAATGCTCTTTTAAAGTATGGCATAAACCTTTGAGCCAGTTATTTAACTCTAATTTTTAAACATATTTGCCGTTCTAACATGATTCCGCCCTCATATAAAGGGAGTGTCTTTCACCCCATATACAAGAATGGCAGCCAGTTATCCCCTCCAAATTATAGGCATTGATATTGAAGCCAAAATATTCACTTCCTGTTTACTCCAAGATCTCCAATCCTGGCCAATGACAGAAAATGTATACTAAAATCACAAACCGGATTTAGGGCAGACATTTGGACAATCACAAACCTCTAAACGCTAAGCATACTAGTTGAAAAGGCGATACAACAAAAGAGCCACTTATTCACATGTTTCATAGACCTCAAATCCGCCTTTGAAAGAGTACCTCAAGGCCCCCTTTGGGCAAAACTGGCAACCCAATCATTTCTCTGTACAGTGACACATGGGCTCAGGTCAAGGTCGAAAATGGTAGTAGAATAACATCCAAAGTTCAATCAAACAATGACTTGAAACAGGGGTGCGTCTTATACATCATCCTATTTCATCGCTATCTGGCTGATCTGGACGAGCGCTTGACATAAGTTGAGTTTTTTTTTTCCCAAAGCTGGCAACAGAGAAAATTGGGTAACTACAATATGCAGATTACTTACTCATTCTGAGCCAGACTCCCATTGGGCTACAAAGGTCAATCAACGTATTGGTAGGATACATAGAGCAACAAGGCTTAGAAATGAACCTAAACAAAACAAAATGAATTAGTCTTGTTGACTCTAAAAGTATAAGACATTCAATTGGTTCTCAAAGGGCAATCGCATAGATGTAGTATCCTCCTACAAGAACCTCGGCATGTACATGGCACACCAGTTGACACTGAAGCAACATCTGGGCTCACTACAGTTTAAAGCGTAGTCATTAACCTATGCATTCAAGCTGTTGCAAGAGAAACTCAGTTGCCCTTCATATCAGCACCTGCTAACAGGTAGGGCAGTCCGGCTCATTCCAGCAGTAGCATATGGCTTGGAAATCATGCACGGAAAGGAGGCAGCCATGATGAACTCATTTTAAGCAAGTGTCTATGTTAATGTTAATGTTAAAATGAATTTATTAAGCGCTCGTACGCCCAAGGGCTTCATGGCGCTGTAGGAAGGAACGTAGCACAACAATCACCGTAGAAATGAGGCAGCTCAGTAATGCGCCTGCGAGAAGAGCCAGGTTTTCAGGGAATGTCTAAAACTGAGGATGTTATCATTCAGTTTAAGATCAAGGGGGAGAGAGTTCCAGAAGGCAGCTGCAAGATGGTCAAAGCAGCTGCCTCCGAGACGTTTCCTCTTATAGGAAGGGACGATCAGAAGGGATTTGTGGATGGACCGGAGATTACGGGAAGGGCTGTATCTTTTGAATAGATCTCTAATGAATAGGGGGCCAGAGTCATGTAAAGACTTAAATAAGATGCACCCTGCTTTAAAAGCTACGCGTTGTTCGACAGGCAGCCAGTGTAGCTGCTTCAAGCCAAGTCTAACAGACTGCCTCTTGGAGAGATTCAGAAGAAGTCTGGCTGCCTGGTTCTGAACGAGCTGGAGGCGTTTAAGCTCTCCACTTTGAAGGCCAAAATAAAGGCTGTTGGAAAAATCTAATCTGGAAAGGACCAGGGAAATGACGATCTGTGTAAGGGCAGCCGGGGAGAAGAAACAGGCAATTTTCTTAATTTTCTTCAGCTGGAAAAAGCTAGATGACACAACTGCTCCTACCTGTTTTTTTAGGGAGAGATCCTCACTGATGAAAATTCCCAGGCTCTTAACCGAGGATGACTTAGGTGGAAGGGCCCCCATGCTAGAAGGCCAGAAGCTGGGGTTCCAACTAAGTGCACTCTGTCCAGGCAAGACCAATTCGGTCTTGCCTGGATTAAGTTTCAGATGATTGCAGTTCATCCAACTCAAAATGTGGGACATGGTGTTTTGAAATTCTACCACTGAGTCCTTGGTGTTCAAAGGGAAGATGAGCTGCAAATCATCTGCATAGTTGAGGATGGTGACTTTCGCTTTCCGGAGGGAATATAAAAGGGGACGTAGGTATAGATTAAAAAGCAGGGGTGATAAAGATGAGCCCTGAGGTACTCCACAGATGGTAGATATAGTAGGGGCAGTGAAGGAGCCCAATCTAACTGATTGAGTACGACCAGTGATGAATGAACGGATCCAGCTCAACGCAGGGCCCCTAAGACCTGCCTGCTCGACACGGTCGACCAAGATGGTGTAGTCGACCGTGTCGAACGCAGCAGAGAGGTCAAGTAGCACCAGAGCCTGGTGGATCCCTGCATCCGCGTTCCGCCTCAAAGTGTTCTGCACCGAAAGAATGACTCCTTCAGTAGAATGACAAGGGCGGAAGCCAGCCTGGTTAGGTGCAAGATACTTTGAATCCTCCAAAAATTTGGAGATGCTGTCACATACATGAGCCTCCAAAAGTTTGGCGCAGTAAGGCAGCAGGGATATGGGCCTATAATTGAGCGGATCTAGCGGATTGGCTCCTGCCTTTTTTAAAAGGGGAATAAGGAGGGCCTTTTTAAAATTATTTGGGACTTTGCCCTGTGTGAGCGATCCATTCAGCATAGAAAGTATACCCACGGAAATGCTAGTTCCTACTTCGTTCAGAATATAAGGGGGGCAGATGTCATCAGGAGAACCTGATTTAACCTTAGCGAGAAGTTTAATTAAATTGGCACTATCGATAGAGGGAAAAGAATCCAGGGTCACAGGATTGTAAAAGGTGTCCGCCAAAAGGAGGGGAGACTGAGTAGTGGGAATACCCTGTTTTATAGTGCAGATTTTATCAAAAAAGAAGGAGTTTAACGAGTTACAGAGCTTCTGAGTGGGAACCACCGGGAGAGAGGTTCTGTCACTGGCGCTAAGATTTTCCACAATGTTGAACAGTTCTCTTGATTTGTTGTGAGCATTAAGAATTTTTTCCGAAAAATAATCTGTTTTATGTTTCTGAATGAGCTTTTGATAGTCCTTTCGGGCCTTACAGTAGTTGGCTCTATCTTGTTCTGAGTAGGCTATTCGCCACTTTCGCTCCATTTGACGGACTTCGAGTTTATAAGTTTTCAAAAGAGGTGTAAACCACCTATGAGCGTCATTGGGGCGAGAGCGGGAAAAATTGATGCAGGGGGCATGTGCATCAGCTGCCTGGAGTAGCCAGTCAGAAAAGGCTTCTTCCATATTTTCAATATCCTGATCTAATGAGGGGAGGGAAGAGGTTAAAGAACCAATAAAAGCAGGGATGTCGACCTTCTTCCATAATCTGGTTTTTCCTCCTGTCTGGGACTGGGGCTTCTTACTTCTTTCGATAGTCATAGTGAAATTGATCAAAAAATGGTCCGACCAAATGCAGGGCGTGATGGAATTGACAGCCAGGGAGATGTTCTGAGACCAAATCTGATCAAGGCTATGCCCTTTTTCATGGGTTGGAAGATGTATCTGTTGAGTAAGGTTCATGTCAAGGAGGGCCTCTTTCAACGCAGCTGCATGAGTGTCTGACTCAACAGAGTCCAGCCAAAGATTGAGATCGCCCAGCAACACGATTTTTTTGTAAGAAATTATTAAAGGGGCAAGCTGTTCTGCTAAGGATGCCGCAAAAGTGGGCATATTTTGAGGAGGACGATATATAAGGATCAGAAGTAATGATCCAGAATTAGTGTCCATTTTAAAAATCAAGTTATCTGATCCTATGAGGTCAAAGGACGGTAGGAGAGAAACTTTAAGGGAGCTGTGAATAATCGCGGCGACCCCTCCGCCCCTTTTGTCAGCCGGTCTATGGACGTGCAGAATGTAGTAATTCGAAGGAACTGCTGCTAAGATGTCGGGCAAGGAATCGGCGCTAAGCCAGGTCTCTGTAAGGAGTAAAATATCTGGTTGCTCAACTTGAAGCAGGAGGAAAATGTCCGTGTGGTGTTTAACCATGGACCTAGTGTTTAGATAAAAGCATTTAAGATTAATCTCTAAATCATGAGAGGGTAAGGGAGGCAAGGAGGAACTTGGCCTGAGAGCTTTACCAGTGATAATCTGTGGGTTCAGAATACCATAAGTGGCAGCACGCTTTAGAGCGTGAGCAGGTGGGGCGAATCCTGCACTATCAGAGGGTCTAAGTGACAACAGCGCTAAGGAGGAGTATTTGTAAATTTGACCAGGGGTTCTGGCCCCAGGCCCCGGACTGCCGCGGACGGGCGCAGACGGGCTTGACTTATGCGCGACTTCGGCGCGCATTCGGCGCGCCCGCTGCGCTCCTGAATACACATTTGTTTTATAGCCTGCCTCCCGGGAGAACTAGACCGCTAAATCCGGTCCAGCTCCACCCAAGATGGCGGCTCGCCTCACCCTCCACGCAAACGGCACCAGCCGCGATGGAACAGGGCGGGCTGCACAGCTTTAATCAATACAATCGGTAGGTGAAATAAGGAAATGATTTTAGCAATTTTAAATGAGCATAAAAACTTTCAGAAGCGCTGGCGCCTTAATCGCGCCAGAGCAGCAACAATGTCTACCGATGTCAGCGCTAAAGCAAAAGTAATTCGCAGGGTTCCAAGAGGGCTAGACTGCTGCCACCAGCCAAGCGTCTATAAAACCATTTTCCACCTGCCCAAATCAAGCTCTCCAGTTCAGGCTCGGCTGGAACTAGGTCTAAAAAATTAAGAAATGCAAAGAATGAATGCCTTTGTCAAACATTCTTAAACATTTTGTGCTGAGGTGGTTGGGTCCCTGACCAACTCATGCTGCCAGGAAATAGAGGCACAGATGGAAAAATAAATTTAAGTCATGGGAAGGCAACTTGAGGTTGGCAATAGAAGCTCTTGATATCAAAAAAGTGTAGGCCATCTCCATGGAAGAAGCTACCTTCTCCCGGTTAAGCAACACCTCTGCAAAAATTCTGTCACAAATGCAGGCTAAAGCCTCATTCGCCAAAGAACGTCATGCTTGGACACTTATCAGTACATACCAGAATCTGAACCTCAAGCATACTTGTAATTTGGTGTAAATCCGTTCAGTAGTTTTTGAGATATTAAAGGAAAAACAAATGTGTATATCTAGGGACTCGGGCCCTCTGTGAATCCAACAGATCTCATGCTGAGATCTGATTGGCTGCCAACACTTCAACCAAGAAGTGTTGACAGCCATTTTGGTACTCGGATGCTGCCAAGTCCCCCCAAAAAGTTACAGATAAAGAAAAGGTGGCAGGGTCGGAATACCTTGACCAGCTCAGCGAACCCCAGCCAGGCTGCCGACAACCTCACGAAGTGGATCAGCATCTGCGCGGACGAGCTCGCCCCGCTAAGGACCCCGCCCAGCAGACCCGGCAGCAAGAAAGCCCCGTGGTTCACCGACGAACTCAAGAGCTCCAAGAAGAACTGCCGAGCCCTCGAGAAAGTCTGGAGAAGGGAACCTACACCGGACAACAGGACCACCTTCAAGCTGGCCACCCGGAAGCACCACCAGCTGATCCGTGCCGCCAAGAAAACTGCATTCAAGGACCGGTTGGACAACAACGCACACAACTGCAAGGAACTCTTCAACATCGTGAAAGAGCTATCCAACCCCAGCGCAGGAAACAACGACATCACCCCATCGCAAGACCTCTGCAACTCCCTCGCTTCATACTTCCACAACAAGATCGCAGACATACACAACAGCTTCAACAACCAACCAACGCACACCAGGACCGAACAACCACCCCCCACCACCACCCGCCACGCCTGGACCCCGATCAGCACCGAAGACACCATCCAAACGATGAACTCCATCCACTCCGGATCACCAACCGACCCCTGCCCTCACCACGTCTTCAACAAGGCCGACGCCGTCATCGCACCCCACCTGCGAGACATCATCAACACATCCTTCGACACCGCCACCTTCCCTGAGAGCTGGAAGCACGCCGAACTCAGCGCTCTACTAAAGAAACCAACGGCGGACCCCACCGAACTCAAGTACTACCGCCCCATCTCGCTCCTCCCGTTTCCAGCCAAAGTCATCGAGAAGACCGTCAACAAGCAACTGGCAGCCATCCTCGAGACGACTGGATCCCTCGACCCATCTCAGTCCGGCTTCCGAGCCAATCACAGCACCGAGACCGCCCTCATCGCCGCCACCGATGACATCCGAGCCCTGATGGACAACGGAGAAACAGCGGCCCTCATCCTCCTAGACCTCTCCGCGGCATTCGACACTGTCTGCCACCGCACCCTAGTACAGCGCCTCAGCAACGTCGGAATCCAGGACAAGGCGCTGGAATGGATCATCTCCTTCCTCGACGGAAGAACACAGAGAGTCCGCCTTCCACCGTACAAGTCAGAGGCCTCCGAAGTCATCTGCGGCGTCCCTCAAGGATCCTCTCTGAGCCCCACCCTCTTCAACGTCTACATGAGCCCCCTCGCGGCCATCGCACGCCAACACAACCTCAGCATAATCTCCTACGCCGACGACACCCAGCTGATCCTCTCCCTGACCAACGACCCAGCCGCCGCCAGAGCCGACCTGCACGAAGGGATGAAAGAGGTAGCCGAGTGGATGACGACCAGCCGCCTGAAACTGAACTCCGACAAGACGGAGGTCCTCATCCTGGGCTCTTCACCCTCCGCCTGGGACGACTCCTGGTGGCCTCCCGCCCTGGGCACCGCACCCAAACCAACAGACCATGCACGCAACCTGGGCTTCATCCTGGACTCCTCCCTCTCCATGACCAGGCAAGTCAACAACGTCTCCTCGGCTTGCTTCAA
Source organism: Lissotriton helveticus (assembly GCF_964261635.1). Lineage (NCBI taxonomy): Eukaryota > Metazoa > Chordata > Amphibia > Caudata > Salamandridae > Lissotriton > Lissotriton helveticus. The sequence continues at coordinate 1,021,904,286 of NC_136061.1, forward strand.
CATCCTACGCATGCTACGGAAGATCTTCTGGTGGATCCCCACCAAGACCAGGAAGACCGTCACCCAGGCCCTCGTCACTAGCCGACTGGACTACGGCAACGCCCTCTACGCCGGTACCACCGCCAAGCTCCAGAAGAGACTCCAGCGGATCCAGAACGCCTCTGCCAGACTCATCCTCGACATCCCACGAACCAGCCACATCTCCGGACATCTGAGAGACCTTCACTGGCTCTCCGTCAACAAAAGAATCACCTTCCGCCTCCTCACCCACGCACACAAAGCCCTACACGACCAAGGCCCGAGCTACCTCAACAGCCGAATCAACTTCTATGCTCCCAAACGCCACCTCCGATCAGCCAACCACGCCCTCGCCGCCGTCCCCCGCATCCGAAGAGCGACTACAGGTGGAAGGTCCTTCTCCTACCTGGCCGCCAAGACCTGGAACTCCCTCCCGACCGACCTGCGCCTGACCCAAGACCACCTCTCCTTCAGGAAGAAGCTGAAGACCTGGCTGTTCGAGCAGTAGCGGCACCCCCCCTCCCCCAGCGCCTTGAGACCCTACGGGTATGTAGTGCGCTCTATAAATGTCATTGATTGATTGATTGATTGACCCCCTAGGCCTGGTGCTGCTATCCCCCAGGAACCCAGTCTGGGCCAAAAAGTTTTTTAAAAATAAAACATTTGTGGGAAAAACCGTGGTGGATTCGACTTGTTGGACAAAAAAAACGGCGTGGTCTCCCATGCTTGTTTATATTTCAGCCCCTGGGTGGGCCTGGTCTTGGGAATATTTAAATATATATTATGGGGAGGGGGCGCATGCATCCCCCCCTCTCCTCATGGCCGATATGGGCCCCTGGGACATCCAGCTCCCCAGGAGCCCGGCCAATGTGCAAATAGGAGAGGGGTCTTGCACAGCCCCCCTCTGTAGGCCTTTTATGCCCTGGGGACCTCCACCTCCAGGGGCCACCCCAATGGAAGGCAAGGAGAGGGCACGCACCGCCCTCCTTCCAGGCCATTTACAGCCCCGGGAATCACCACCTCCCCGGTGCTTGGGCATATTTTGAAATGGGAAGGGGGCTGCACGGCCCCCTCCCTTCCTCCCGGGCTGGTTTCGGTCCTCTGAACCACCACCTCCCGGGAAGGCCTTAGAATAACAAAGAAGAGGGTTCATGCCCCCCCTCATGAAGTCATTAATTGCCTTGGGGACAGCACTCCCCAGTGCCGGCCATATATGTTCCAAGGTACCCACCCTCAGGACATAGATGTTTGCTTTCACTTCTCCCGCCAAGTGAGAGCAAACAGTATGTCTGTTCACAACAGGTGGGAACAGACTTTTCATCTATTTCACAGGTAAACAAATGAAAGGATTGCTCCTGCATGCAGGAAGCAGCACGTTTTGGTTTCTCTCTGCGGGTGGGAGCAATGCTGGCGCCCTCTGCAGGCAGGGAGCCAGCAGAAACTGCGGGGGCATTAAGGCTCCCCCCACAGTCCCTAACACTGCACATGTTGTGGGTAGGGCCAGGGCATCCAGCATCAAGTGGCTGAGCTCTGGGGAATGGGGTCACCGGAGCTGAAATTGGCCCGAGGAAGGGGGGGCTGCTTGCCCCCCTCCCCATTAATTACTGGCTGAGGCCCTAGGAGATGAAGCCCCTGGAGCGGGGGGCACGAGGCTCCCCTGCCTCATTAATTCTTGGCAAAAATCGGCCCCAGGAGGGGGACTGAGCAGCCCCCCCTCACCTTCTGGAAAGACCAAATGATCCTAAATTCCTGGGTTCTGTGAAGGCAAATCAAGTATGTTTTCTCTGCAATTTCACATTAAAAAAGATCTGAAATCCTCTGGTGAGGTGAATGCATCATTGATCTATTGGAGCACAATCTGTAGTGACTGTGACAATGGCCTCTTTCTTGGCCTCTCCTGGTGAGAGCAGAGTCCATGGTTCTCCCTTTAAATTACTATGAGTATGTAAGTGTGCAAAATCACCTGGAAGCCTTGCCCTTTTGGCCCTGCCCCGTCCACCTTAGTAGTATGCAAAGGTCTTCCTGCCATTTACCAGTATGATGGGCAACTTACCAAAAGGCCCTCCAGCACGTTTCCCAAAAATGTTAGTGATGCATTCTTGATACCAAAGAGTTTGAGGACACCTTAGCCAAACAAAGAAGCACTTAAGTTATATAGTTAAGAGGAAGTACCCTTGTTTGGTGGAGATTGACTTCTTTGTAATCTCGTCATCTTCTCTATAGGAAAATTCATGTTATCGCAGATTTCTGGGAGAAGACGCTTGACGAATACTCACATTGCCAAAATTAAGCTCACAGAAGGTCACTGGAGACATTTCCTCCTGGTCCATTACGCAGCTGTAGTGTAGAATATGCACTAGACATTTACCCAACAAGTTAGCACTTACTAATTAACCTTTAGAAAGTACTCCATTTGGGTAGATAGTTTATGCAAAACGGAGGACTCTTGGTGGATAAAGGCACAGGTGAGGTTCTCTTCTGGCCCAGTCACTCACGCAGCTATTGACACACTCTCTCAGACACTCATACACCCACTCACACATCCATCCTTCCATTCTCACATCCACTCACAGACCCACACAGCCACTCATACACCAATTCACACACCCATACAGTCACTTACAAAATCACTCATTCACCCACTCACATACCCATACTGCCACTCAACCACAAAACCACTTACAGACCCATGCAGCCACTCACATACTCACTCACTGACCCATACAGCCACTCGCACACCCACTCACAGACCCATACAGCCACTCACAAGCCCCCTCCCACACCTAAATAACCACTGGCAAACCCACCCAAACAGTCAATAACACACTCACTCACAGACCTATACAGCCATTCAGACACCCAGTCACTGACCTGTGCAGCCACTCACACACCCACAAACCCATTCATACACACACTCACAGACCCATACAGCCACTCACACACCCACTCACAGACCCATACAGCCACTCGCACACCCACTCACAGACCCATACAGCCACTCACACACCCACTCACAGACCCATACAGCCACTCACACATCCACTCACTGACCCATAAGCCACTCGCACACCCATTCACACACCCATACGGCCACTCACACACCCATAGAGCCATTCCCACACCCATACAGCCACTCACATCCATACAGCCACTCACACACCCACTCAGCCCCTCACACACCCACTCAGCCCCTCACACACCCATTGAATGACTTATTCTGCCACTCACACACCCACTCGCAAAGGTTACAGGTTACAGTTAGGAAATAAAATGTAAAAAATGATCGAAATTCACTAAAAACAAAAAAAGGTTACAGGGCGTTATTGTTGGGAAATACAATGTTAAAAAATAGAAATTAACTGAAAAAAACAAAGGTTACAGGGACGTTATAGATATGCTCAGATTTAACATGCACAAAACCATAGAAAGTCAGCAATTCTAGTTACCTGAGCTCTCTATAACTTACACCCCCACAATGCACTGATTATAACCTCATTTATTACACCAATCATGACTTGATCAGTGTTTTTTTCGATAGATAGATAGATAGATAGAAATATGTGGGTACGTGTGTGTGTATACACATACATATACATGTATGTTTTCATAGTATTCTCAAATGTTAAAAAACATTTATATAAATATTATTATTAATTGTTGCACTATATATATTTATTTAAAAACCTATACACACACACATATACATGTGTGTGTGTGGTTGGCTATTTATATCATGTAGATCTATTGTATTAAATATCAGTGGAATTTATTTCATTTACATCATATTAAATTTATATATTAAAAATGTTACATTTACCGCTTTAAACTCTATATGAAAAATCAATATCTTTGTATATTTTTGGATGATATTAAAATGGTATGTTAGAAACTGACATTTTCTCCTACTTATAATATCCCTTTAACCTTAGTTTTTTATTATATACAAACTCTCTCTCTCTTACACACACACACACCACTGTCTAGTTATACATGCTTCGTCGTTTCCATATGAAGAGCATTTTTGTGTTTACTAATAACTCTTGTGCTGTTTGACGAATTGTCGCAAAACTTTACCAAATTAAAATTCATCCAGCTCATCTCCTTCCTTGAAAGTTTCAGTGTGATCCATCAAGAAGGGCTGAAAAAAGGGGGAAGTCATAAAAACAGTTTTTCCCCCATGCAGTATCCATAGAGAAAATTGGACAATGATGGCGTGAAAGCGGCTGAAAACAATTGCACCAAAGCTAGATCTATACTCAGAAAGCTTGCTTTTTTGATTTAGTGTAAACCTGTTAAGTCATTTTAAAGATAGCAAATATCTAGACCTTGTGCAGCGGGCCCCCTAACCCCACCCCCTCTCCCCAGTACCGACCCTGTTGCACATGGCCAAAGGAGGGTTTTTTTTGTGGTTGTTTTTTAACGTTTTCAAAAACCTTTATTGAAGCATCTGCACACAAAATACATGCCTGTCATATAACAGTACAAAGCGCAATGGAGTCGCACAGTATTGGGCAAAACAAAACTGCTCCAGAGAACATCCAAACCCCCTCTCCCCCCCTCCCTCCAAGTGAATAGTGTGTGACTGAACAAAGCGTTGTATACACCAGAGCGCTGTGTTAGCAAGGACTTTGCGCCTTCCCCGCCATCCTCAAGGTGAGGCTCACTGTAATGTCAAGCGAGAGCTCACATGACCCACGTCTGCCTCTGGTCACCACCCAGCCATGATCCAACTCAGTATGTACTCACTCCTTACTGCACTGCGGTCTCCCATCGTGATCATCCCAGGCGTCCCCCCCACCAGTTCGAGGGCCACTCCAGCCTATCTCTCCGCCCCAGATTCCTGTGTATCGTCGTTGTCTGTGTGTTGTTTGAGGAGATATGACACCAAGGGGCCCCAGATGTCTTTGGGACGGGATTTGATGGGGAGTTGTTTCGCATAGCTATGTAAGTGTTCCTGCCAAGTGGACAAATCTCTTATCCATTCTTTGAATTTGGGGGCTCTCCCTCGTCCCCATCTACATGCTACCCTCCGTTTGGCTATCAGTAGCCTCATTGCAAGAAATTTCTTGTGTACAGTCTGTACCGTATGTGTCAATCCCAAGAGGCCTATAATTGGGGACGCTGTAATCTGTACTCCCAACATCTCGGACATCCCCTCAAAGACCTCAATCCAGTAAGCTTCTACCCTGGGGCACTGCCACGCCAAGTGAATGAAGTCATCCCCATCCCTACCACACTGTTCGTATCGATCATGTTCGCGTAGCTGGAAGTGGTGTAGTTTGACTGGAGTGTGATACAGTTGGTGGAGGAATTTGTAGTGTATTAGCTGCAAGCGGCTGCTGCCGGTGACCGCCTCTGTCTGCAGGCAACTCCTCTCCCATTGGTCATCGGTGAATGGTTCTCCCAAATCCTTGTCCCAATCAGCCCTCGCATGCAAGGGTAAGGGAACACTTCTAACCTGTTTATACAGCAGGGAGATGACGTGTGGGGGTGCTTCAGCCTGTAGTAGCGTGTGGAGTGGGATGAATATGTCTGGTTCCGCCGGGTATGCCTGGGTAATCGCTCTGATGTTCAGCCTAAGACGAGGATACAGGAACACGTCCATGCTAGTGGGTGTGCATTCTCCGAAAAACTGCTCAGAACTGCGGAATTGTCCCTCTATGTATAAGTCACCCCATGTGTTGTACTTCAAGATGCGCAGCATTCTACAGCCCAGTCCTTCGCATGTGACTTGCAACAGAGGGCTGTGTTGCATTGCCAATCTAGGGGAATACATAAGGGGGGACTCCATCTTGCGCGCTATCCATTTCCAGGTTGTCACAGTGCAGTCTACTGTGGATGGGTCCCTGCCACGTTCTTTTACCTGTGTAAATAGGTACCCCTCAGTAGGGACTGGGGCCATATAGCCGTCTTCAACCGCCAGGTGCGCCATGAATGGAGGGGGATGCAGCCAATGTACTGCAAAATGTGCTTGCACACAGTAATAATACTGCTGAAAGTTGGGGACATCTTATCCTCCCTGATGATAGGGCAGCATGAGAGTCGCTAAGGTCAACCGAGCCTACTTCCCACCCCATATAAGTCTAAGTAACTGTGTGTTACGGGTACGAAAAAAAAGCTGCCCAGGTGGTACGGTATATTGATAAATAAATAGAGAAATGTAGGTAAGATCATCAGTTTAATAAGGGATATCCGCCCTGCCATTGAATGGGGTAGCTTCAACCAGTTGGTGATGCTGTCAGTGACTTTATCGATGGCTCTACCGTAATTTTCTCGCATCAGGTCTTCCTTCTTCCTGGTGACATGTATTCCCAAGTATTTAAAATCCTCAGTCTCCCACTGTAGCGGGTAGTCTAGCTGATGGTGGTCCGTCTTCCCAGTCAATGGGAATATGGCTGATTTAGCCCAGTTAATCTGGATCTCTGAAATCGCGCCAAATCTCGTAATTTCCCTCAGTATTGGGTTGAGATTTTCTTGGGGCTTATGTACATACAGTGTTATATCGTCCGCGTAAAGGGATATTAACAATTGCCTTGTAGGGTATACCAGGGCCCCGTGTTGGTGGTGCGGTCTTATTTTTGCCGCTATGGGTTCAATTGCCAGCGCAAAAAAGACAGGGGACAGTGGGCACCCCTGTCTCGTGCCTCTAGAGCTGGGAAAGCCCTCAGTCCTAGTCCCATTCAGCAGCATCGAGGTGCGTGGATTGGAATATAACAGTTTCACCCAGTTAAGGAAAGAATGCGGCATGCCCATGTAGCTAAGCGTGCCAATAAGGTAATCCCATTCGAGTGAATCAAAAGCTTTGGTGGCGTCGAGGAAGACTGCCACTGCGACGCTATTAGGATCAATGTCTTGCATCACGGACAACAGGGTTCCAAGATTGTGGACAGTTGCCTTATTGGGAACAAAGCCTGCCTGGTCAGGTAAGACCAGTCTCTCCATCAGATTTATTGTCGCAATTGAGAAGCGACAGTGGCCGGTAGGAGTCACAAGAAGTGGGGCACTTCCCGGGCTTCAGCAAGGCAATAATCTGGGCTTCTCTCATGGTCTCCGGTAATATCCCCTCATCCAGCGCCTCGTAATAAACTGTCTTCAAAATAGGGGCTAAAATGGTCACAAAGGTCTTATAAAACTCCACGGGCAAACCATCAGTGCCCGGCGCGCGTCCCGACTTCATAGACATGATGGCCTCAGTGATCTCATCCACTTCCAGGTCGAGATCAAGGAACTTCCGCTGGGTATCGCCCAGCCATGCCAAAGCAGTATCCTCGAAATAGGTCTGCAGTTCTAAAGGGGGTCCCCTCTGGGATGTGTAGAGTGTCTTATAAAAACTCACAAAGGTGTGCAATTGCTCCTGCAGGTTTCTATATGGCCGTCCCTCCTCATCTCGTATTTCCACAAAATAATTAGCAAATTTAGGGGAGCGTACTGCATTTGCCAACGCTTTTCCGGGCCGATCCCCCTCTCCAAATATCCGTACCCTATGAGTTTTCCCCCGAACTGGCATTCCTTTTCAGCCGCCTCCTCAAATTCAGACATCTTAGTACGGAGAGCTGCCATGGTGACTCCGGTCTCCTCCCTCCCCACCAGGGCCCTTTCTAGAGATTTAAGTTCTCTTTCAAGTGTATGTAATTGTTTGCGTAGGTCCTTCAGAATGCCCCCCCCTCCTCCTTGGCGATGCACCAGCCGTGCACCGTCCCCGTAAAAGCCTCCCACACAAGAGTAGGCTGGAGACTGAGTTTACATTACGCTAAAAAAATTCTCAAATGTCCTGCTCCAGTTCCGCTCTAAATACCTGGTCCTGAAGATGCAGGGGGTTAAGTCGCCAATGAAGATAGGGGGATTGATCGCCTTCAGCAGCTTATCCATTTGGAGCACGTGTGCACTTGTTGAAGCAGCGCCATCTTCCAGGTCCGACACCCTGGTTTCAACTTCTTTGAGCCTGTGGTCATGTTGCTCAAGTTTGTTGACCACTGAGTCCATTCTTGTGTTCATATTATCTATCTTGGCATCAATAGACGTAAGACTTTGCTTCATTCCCAGCAGGATCTCCTTCCAGTCCTCACCCTGCTGTTCCGGCGGGTCTGTGTCTGTGCGTCCAGCCGAGCTGGACCGCTGCCCTCTGCGGGGGTCGAACGAAAATTTGGCCTGTTTAGGTTCATTGCGGCTCATTTTGAGTATGTGGTGAGGCGCTGCGCCCTGGGTCAACCCACTGTGGTCCCTGCGTAGGTAGTGGCTTCACTGCGATGTCTCCTTCACGTCTGGGGTTGTGCGGGGCAGGTTTGTTACCGGTCTCAGTGTTATTCCTGCGTGTCGTTCCATCCCCAGGACGTATCTAGCAGCTGAGCGGAGGGAGAAGCCAACCGTAGCTGGGGGGACTATGCGCCCCCTTCTCTCCTTTGGCTTGCAAGCCTCTCGCCTCGGTGGGAGGGAATAGGTGGACTGCAGCAGGATGGTGGCTGCCTGGGGTCGCGTGGCCTCCTATGTTGAAGCGGAGCCGGTTAGGCACCCAGCACACCAGGCGCCCCGCACTCGCGGCCCCCGCGGCCTCCCCCGTCGGTACTGCACGTGTCTCACCTCTCACTCACCGGGGGCAGGTCTCCACATCACGAGCCGTGCCGCCGCAAACTTTCTTCAGTGGCCTCAGTCATAAATAGCTGCACGGGTCCATAAGCAGCGTCTCTCGCCGCCCGCAGCACACAGCCCTCGGGTGCCTCCGAGGACCGAAACTGCGGGGGGCCCACAGTGCAGGGGCCTGCCGATCCCACGCTACAGCAAGGCCAGGCCGTCCCAGAGCTTGCGTAGGGGATGCCGCCGCCACAAAGCTCCGGCGTTCTGTTCAGCCGAACGCCCGTGAAGTTACCAGCAGGTATCTCGGGCGTGTGGAGGCTCAGGGCGTCCGGACTTGGTTCCACGCAGGCAGGAATGGGTCCGCTTCCCGTACGGGTGCACAATATGTGTGTTTAGTAATGAAGGATGGGAGTTATGTTGATTATTCCGCCCGGGCCGGCAGGAGCTTCGCTAGTGCGCGGCCATGTTGGTCATGCGCCCTCTAGCGCCCCCATGGTCAAAGGAGGTTGGCTGCAGACATATCATAATAATATATTACTTTATGTGATAAAATACATAGAAGTTCACAACACAGTTTAAAGTGGTGTTAGATGTATGTAAGATAGTATGATTTTTATTTTTCATAGGAATATACTTAGAAAAGCAAAGGTTAAAGTGGATAAACTAGCAAGATCAAGCTTTGCTACTATAAAAATGCTTCGACAAATTTTCCCTCATTTGGGATTTCCACACAACGTCCAAGCTACCATCTCCCTTGTTCTGTCCAAACTCGATTACGCCAATAGCCTCTACCACGGATCACCTTTAACGACCATGAAAAGTCTACAACGAATTCAGAACTCGGTTGCCAGACTACTCTTGCATATCAAACCGCGAGACCACATCTCCCCTGCCCTGAAAGCCCTGCATTGGTTACCAGTTGCCAGAAGATCCACGTTCAAGCTGCTTTGTATCACCCACAAAGCAATACATGGAATGGGACCGCTCTTCATCAGGAATAAAATCACCAAACACATTCAACAAAGGAACCACTGCTCTAAAGCAGCATCTCGCCTCAAAATCCCACCATACAAGAAAAAACCATGGGTGGCACATCCTTCTCTGTTCAAGCAGCCAAACTATGGAACTCTTTACCACCCAGCATAAGATCCACCGACAACCACCTTATCTTCAGAAAACTACTCAAGATTTGGCTCTTCCCCACATAAACGCCATACGCAAACAGAAATTTACAGCATATCCCTCTGTATTCAAGCATTTTTTTCCACTATAGATATGTACCTATCTTTGTGTATTACTTTGTATAAACATCTAAAATAATTATGTTGTAGTGAGAAAAAATAATAATAAATAAATAAATAAAAATCATCTTTGGTCTACATGTACATACTTCCATTGTTCATCTATGTACCTTCCATGTACTTGGATCTGTGTGTCTGTTACTTTTCTCCTGAAAAAGCATATGCAATGCACTACCCGATTTCTCATCCTGTGCCTCAATCAATATCTTTAATCTACATATACTTACCTTCGTTATGTATCTATGTACTTTCAATGTAATTATGGATCTATATATTTATCACTTTCTTATAATTTAGCATTTCCAATGCACTACCCTATTTCTCAGCCTATACTTCGCTCAATATATCTTCTAGCCCAACCTTCTGACTCATCTCAAACTTCTTCTACTACTCCTTTCAAGGCACTACCCTATCTCTCATCCTATACCTCTATCAATATATAACTATACATCCATTCTCTCATTTATCCCAAACGCCATACCACTGCTATGATTGCCAAAATAACCCTTTCTAGACTCTCTCCTACTCTACCCCTCCTTGCATCATCTGACACTTCTTTTACTATAACGATACCCTAAAACAAACCTTTCTAAACTCTTCCCTCTGAGTCCTACCCTCCAAAACTCTTTTTTACTCATACAAAAGCCTCCTCCTATTGCTAAGACCTAAAAAATAAAAAAAATCAACAAAAGAAAATCTTTCACTCTTTTATCCCTCCACTATCCTTTTCAATCAAAATTAACAGACTAACATGTTCACTTCTCAAATTCCATATTAAACTATACTAATATGCTACCCAAATAACTGAATAACATATCCAGTACTCAAATGACTTCATATTTTTTTTACTGTACTAATTTTCAACAGTAATCCTTTATGGGTTCCGGAGTGGTGTGCTACTCGCCAGGAAAGCGATTCAACACCCATCAGGGGTAACAAGTGCTATATGAATGCAAATCTTTCTTCCCCTTTTATCCCTCCGCTATCCTTCTCACTCCAAATAACTGACTAATATCTACCACTGAAATTACTTCATATTTCACCATATTAATTCACCACTAATCCTATCTAGGCTTCCTGAATAGTGTGCGTCAACAAGCACTATATAAATACAAACCTATGTCCTCCTCTATCCTTCTGCTATCATTCCAAATCCAAATAACTGACTAACCTATCAACCACTTAAAATATACTTGCATGTTTCACTATACTAATTCAACACAAATCTTTTATGGCTCCCGGAGTAGCGTGCTACTCGCTGAAAAAGTGCTTCAATGCCTCGTCAGGGGTAGTAAGCGCTACATAAATGCAATTACAATACAATACAATAAAATACATAGAAGTTCACAACAAAGGTTAAAGTGGTGTTGGATGTATGTAAGATAGTAAGATTTTTATTTTTCATAGGAATATACTTAGAAAAGCAAAGGTTAAAGAGGAGTTATATGTTGTTTTTCTAATAATAAAACAAATTACAGTTCTAAAACAAAAAAAACTGAAATTTACCTGTTATAGATAACTAACCTGAGTGCTTGGGTTTTGCTTGAAGTGGTTAAAAAGTTTGGTATATCTGAATGGTTGGTCCCACAAGAGTTCCAAGGTACAGAACCCACAAGAGTTCCAAGATACAGAAAATTAAAAAAATTAGGACCTTTGGTTCACTGATGGAGCTTTTTCTCCTGGTGGCCATTTCAGTATTGCATCCAATCCGACTAGCTGTCCATAACTGAGAAGAAAATTTTTCAACTGCCGTTACAAATTTCGGGGACTTTGTCCCTATGTCCTGAAAAAGTTTTTAAAATAGGGTACAAGGGGACTGGGTAGGGACACCATGACCTGCATTCACTTGTGTGGGTGGCGGAGGGGAGGTCCACAGTTGACCCCTAAGGGGCCAATTTTTTCTTTTTTTTTCGTACCGTAGGTATCTTGGTACTCCCACAAGACCCACTGGGAACCTCAAGTGAGTTACTGGGGTGTTCCAGTGGGAGTCACTGCTCAATCTGTAACCCTATGGTACTGTAGTGTCATGCAAGCTTCACCAAGGAAGTTTGCATAGTACCGAGGTAGCATGGGGTTGAAACTTGTGTAGTGGGTATCACGGTATCAAAAAAAAAAAATATTTAATAGAAAGAAAATGTGGGTTGTAGGTCCTTGGTGAGGTTGGGTGGAGGTGGCAAACCACCTCCATTTGATGGCCGAAAGCTCTCCGTAGCATGGTGTTTGGCAACCTCAGGTGGATTCATTGCATGTCCAGGCTAGAGGCCAGGCCCTGTGGCCATCCCACCATTGCGCACAGCCAAAGATTATGTGGCAATGCATGGTTGGGTGTTAGTACGCAGAACACAAGTCAAGGCCCTCGGTCAGTAGCTGGGACTTGGGCTCCTGCAGCAGTGTTCGGCGCAATGCCTGGCCAGAAGCCATGCCCTCTTCCAAAATCCTGCTGCGCACTGCCAAAGGCCATGCACAGCATGGGTATTCACTGAATAGGATAAAAAAAACACAATAATTCACAGAAAAGAAATAGCTAAAGTGACGTTATAGTTAAGTATAGTAATATGATCTTAGCTTATGTTTAAAAAATATCAGGAACTTGGTGTTGAACTAATGTTTTTCTTATAGAAGCATGTGCACACCATATTTAGGCAGCAGCATGTTTTGTTCCTACTTTTACTTTTTTAAGTTACCATACATATGCTGTTGAGTGTATGTGTGTTTTATTGCGGTTGTGTAAGAGGGTGAATGCTAGTTTGATTTCAGTGGATGAATGGTTGCATGACTGCAAGAGTAGGGTTGCCACCTGGCCGGTGTTCCACCAGTATTTTAATGTCCCGGTCGGTACAAAAGTAAGCAAAATTACCTGAAGCCGGTATTTTTAACCCTTATCAGTACATACTTCAAACAGCAAATATAAATAATAAGTACTTTTAAAGGTGTCCTAGATCCTCATTAACGATCCCTGGCTTATAATTAAAGTGAATAAAGGCAGAAAAGTAATGTCACAAATGAATACATACAATTTTGTTTTAAGTCCTATTTAGCATCAAGTCTGGGCCTTTACAATAACAAATGGATGTACCGTTTCACTTGGAACGGTGGCAACCCAGTGCTAGAGTGAGTGACAAAGTGCATGTAGGATTCCTTACTGAGTACGAATAACAAATCAAACCAAATACCATTTGTAGAGCGCCTGGTTACACCAAACTGTGTGTCCCTGCACTAGAATCTGAACATCAGACAGGAGAAAAGGTAAAAGACAAAGCAGAATCTAAACTAAAAGCAGAGGCTAACAAACATAGAGCTAAAGCTAGATAACATACAACGAAAACCCAAGTTAAGGTGCAAATAGCTAGGTTTTTAGTTGTTTACGAAAGGTTTGTTCCTCTGATTCAGATTAAGAGGCAGAGTGTTCCATTTTTTTGCTGCTAGTTAGCTAAATGATCGCGCTCCCAATCTGGCTCTTTGAATTCCTGGAACCTTGACCAAATGGCTCCGTCTGGATGTATGACGTTTCAACGCATCAGTACCTCAGTTTTATACCCATTAAGTTGTAGGCAATTATTGGACATCCAGGATGCTCGCTCCTCTACATAGTAAAAAATGGGAAGCCGCTGCCTCGGTGTCCTGAGATAGAGTAACAATAAGTTGCGTATCGTCCGCATAAGACAGTTGCCACATTGTGTTTTTCCACAATTTCTGCAAGGGGACCAATATAAAGATTAAACAAGGTAGGGCTCAATATAGAGCCCTCTGGAACCCCTTCCACGAGGGGAATACTCTCTGACAAAAAAGGATGCTGAGCAACCCGTAAGCTACTCTCAAGAAGAAAGGATAGTAGCCAGCACCGAGCTAAGCCCCTAACACCGCATTGGCTTAACCTTCGAAGAAGTATATTGTGTAATATGGTGTCGAAGGCTACACTTAAGTCCAATAATACTAGTGCGGAAGTTTGTCCTGCATCCACACACCTTCTCAAAGTTTCAGTGGCCAGGAGAATGGCAGATTCCGTTGAGTAGGAAGCTCTAGAGCCTGACTGTATAGGGTGATATAAAACATTTGCATGAATGTAAGTAGTAAGTTGTTTATTCACCACTTTCTCCGTGAGTTTAGCAAATAGTGGTAGCAGGGAAATAGGACGTAGATTTTCTAGTACCATAGGGTAAGCATAAGGTTTTTTTCTGAAGGAGAACTGTCGCCTGCCTCCATTTTATCTGGACCTCGCCTAGGCGAAATGAAAGTGAGTGAGTGAAGAGTCACTTTCATTTATAAGTCAGACACTATTGCATTGCTTATTTATATTGTAACATATTTCTGCCTTTCAGATCTGAGATCTTTAGATGTGAGGTATCGGAGACTCGGGGAGGGGGGCCCCTCCACATTTTGCTGGTGGCAGAGAAGGGGGGCATTATTTTATGTTATACCAACGTTAGTAATTACCGATATTTCATTGCTCATGATTGATCTAAAAAACGCAGCAGATCGAAACAACTGCTTACACCTTTGGGCTTGCCTAGACGGGAATAAAACGAATAAGCATAAAAAGGCACAATTTGTGTAGGAAATTGATTTCCTCGTCTTTCACATCACCCACGTTTGTGGGTACTGGCAAATGTGTTACAGACATGTGTGGTGAAGGGTAGCAGGCTGTCCTAAGCAGTAATCAACATACTCGTTTGATTTAGGCCTCATTTGGGAGTTTTCCTAGGGGGTTGGGACTTGCTGGACCTACTGTTTCTTCGTTGTTTTGTGTGAAATGCTAAACTTTAATTAAACTATTTTATGTTAGAAAAAAATCTTTTTTCGTCATACCGTCTGTTGTGTTTCCTCCTTAGGTGCGAAATGTCAGGTGTATTAAATGCCATAAGTGGGGTCATGTAAACACAGACCGAGAGTGCCCGTTGTTCGGTCTTTCAGGAATTAATGCAAGTTCTGTTTCCACCGATGGATCAGGTAGGCACAAAATGTTACAGATTTTTATGGATTTAAATTAATCTTAAAACGATCATGTTGAGTGCTTTGTCAATTTTGAAAACCCAACAATTTACACCGCATAAATAGAGCCAAACACCACAATGCCAGGGGTTGCGGAAGTGACATCACACTCCCTTTGATCTTCAATGTCACTCACACACACCTACACACACTTTCACACCTACCCACACTTTCTGACACAAATACAAACCCACACACTAGCATGCACACAACATACATTTAAAAGCATTTTTTTTACTTACCTCAGCTGCCAGGGAAGGCCATATTCCGGATAATTATACTCCATTTTTTGTATTGCAATAATACTGAATAATGAAACATTATTACTAAAGTATACAAAAAGTGTTGGGTGGAATGTTTGAACTAATCTCAGTCACTGGTGATTACTCGGACCGATTGCCAGTGGCTGAGATCCATTCAAGCATTCCATCCATCACTTTGTTTTTTGACGCTCTAAGTGTGACTGGTATGCCCAGACTTGGGTCCTGTGCTCATTCACGCTATACCTGGCTGATGAGCCCATAATAACGGTGAAACCAGTCCTGGGTTGCTTGTGTTCCAGCTCAGGGAGGACGTGGCCTGGCAGTTCAGGCTGGACTGTTCTATGAGAAGCAGATTCAAAATTCATTTGCATATCGCTGGATCCAAACTGAGGTGGAATGGTGTGCAAAAAAAGATGTATTGGAATGTGGCCCGAGAGCTCGCCATAGGCTGCTATTAATTCAAGCATTACATAGAATAACAGAACGTGCATTTGTAAAGCGCACGTTCACCCACTAAGGGACAGATGTTTATTGTTACCCAACTCAATGGCACTAATTTTATCGACCTCAAAAAGCATGAAAGCCTGAGTAGACGCGCCGGGAATTGAACCTGTGACCATGAAGTCAAACACAGGCCCTGCAGTAGATGCCTTAGTCCACTAAGCCACCAGACCTGGCATTCCTTCCATCACTTTGTTTTTTGATGCCTCTTTAGCTGTAGCCTAATTTGTGTATTATGTTTCAAATCATCCTGGTACTGCGGGCCTGATTTATTTCTTGGGGGTAAGATGACTCCGCTGCAACTGCGGAGGTGTATCCATACCTCCAATCTAATCGTCTGCCCAACCCATTTCAATACAGGCAGACGATTGCTGTAAACTCGGTGAAGCCTCCTCCATCTCCATGTTGGTTACACCCACGGAATAACTCCCACAGTGTGGGGGCATTTTTGTTTCAAAAAGGAACTCTAGCTTCAGGATTTTCTGTTTGAAAATACAAAAAATAAGTTTGAAGGACGGCTTCGTTATGTTGATGGAGCTGTGTGTCAAACTTTAAAAAGTATTGGCAGGAACTTCTGTAATGGTGGTTCCTGCCAATGCTTCAGAAATTACCTCTGGCTTGGTGGTCATTTCTAAATTTGAAGGGCTGGAACTCCGTCAGGGCGACTGAGCAATTTACACCGTCGCCCTGACGGAGTAAACTTTGTCCAGCAAAATTGAAATCACCATCTTAATCAAGTTGCAATGGTTTCTTCATCTTGCATTCTCCTAGTGATGGGGCTTTTAAGTCTGAATCTGAGAAAGGCGATGGCCATTCAATAAGTATAGTCTGAATAGTATCTCACATTCCTTCCAGCCAAAGGAAAATGCAGTGCAGAGATTTCGTCCACCGCCCACAACTTCTTCAAATGTACACCCTCAGTACTCAGTGCTTCTAAATTGAAGGAGTGCCAGAGTTTTAGAATCCAGACATATTCGTTTACTCATTTTCTTTTTTATTTAAATTCTGGGACATGTGCTCTGCAATTTAAGGGTCTTCCCCTAAGCTCAGTTTGATGGTTTTGCAATCTGTTAACACAAATAGTTATTTTACATTTTTGCGGTTTTTTTTAACCAATTTTTATGCTTCATTTGAGCATGTATGAACTGATTCATGACTGTTGGAGGAGCCAAAATAACCAAGTAATAAAAATGAATAGGCTGCATCTAATGTGGATTAGTTATACAGCAACGTCTACATTTTATGCGCAAGAAATACATTATCTGAAACTGGGCAGTTTACTAAATCCACAGGTGACTCAAATACAAAATGCAGCCTTTTCATGTACTGCAGAATGGCAATTGAGTAATATCTCAACAGTGAATAGAAAGAATTAGTCTTTTTTTCCTTTAAGGCAATTTGAGTAGATGTGGTTATCATGGGATAATCACACCCCTGGGGTACAGCCTTGTGTCTGTAATCTCCGAGGATTGTAATTATTTCATGATAACCACATCCCTTGGTGTTGTATTATTTTTCTTCTGAATTTCTTCGTTTCAAATACAAAGTAAGTTTCTTTGATCACTGGAAACTGTGGGAGCGTGCTAGGATGTTCACGCTGTGCGCGACTGTGAGACTTCTTTCTTGCAGTGGAATATCAAGCAATCAAAACTTCTTTAGTCTCAAAAGATTTGTGATCTCGGAGTGTTTTCATCAGTCAGGAGCAGAACAGTACGGCTAGATAATTAAGAAAAGGCCTTCTTAGAATTAATGCACCTCTATATGCGCTCGTTTGTCATTACAGGCAGCAACACATATGGGCCAGTAATAAAACAGCTTTTGCAAATCAGTCATGTACTCTGTCTTTATGCTAAAAAAAAATCTTTGATTGATGAGGTTGAAACTTGCGCTTTAGGTAAAAATAAAATGGGTTGGTGTTTGAAGCGTGGCTATCGTTAGCAGGTAGGTTTTTTTTTTGATTCCCTGGTTTGATGTTCTTTGGAAATAAATGAACGTGGAACAGCCCAGTTTGTCAGTAAATGGCTGTGCTCTTCCAAGAGCAGGGCTCCAATAGAATTACATCTTATTATAAAAGGATTTTTGTTTAAAGAAGTTTTGAAGCATATTGAGACACTGCAACAAGAAAGTCCTCAATCTGGTCTATAAGTGAGCCTACAGAAGGCTACGGGGTTGGCCAGTCGGCAGGCAGAGTCCAATAGAGTCGTAGGCGACAGGTCCCTTATACGCCTTGGCGCATAACATGGCTGGTATACAATGGAAGACGCGACAGTCTGAGTGCAGTAGGGTAGGCGGGCGTTTAGAAGCATTGTGCGGTGGTTCCTTCCACGCTGCCCTAAGAACAATCAACCATTCATCTCCTGTTTGCTCAGCTTTGACCTTTCCAACAGAGACATGGACTCCAGCTGTACACGTTTAGCGGAGATGCAGGGAGTGCAAAGAAACATGGAGGAGTTTTTTGGAGCCCTAGGAAAAGGCCACTGGAAAAGCCACAGAGCAAGACCCCGAGTGAAAGCTCCACACAGGGTGTTAGCTTTTTCTTTCTGTGGGGTGCCTGTACCTCTCTGGTCACTAGCTTTGTTATTGTTGTAAAACAGCTTGCATGTGTATAAAAAAGGCTCATAAATTGATTTTTGTGCAACCCTCGCTACATTAATGCAGTTTAAAATAGGAAATCAAGTCAACTACGGCTAGCGAAAAGGAAATGTTTGTGCATCCTCTTTATAGGATGCAAACAACGAAGAACACTTCGAAACAATGAGAAATGGGTTATACATCAATCACTACGCAACCACCGGGCTTTAAGGAAGGCAAAATATATCATTATAGAAGAATTACAGGGGCGTTAAGCCTTTCGATTGCCTGTACCATTAGACTGTAGAGTTAAATATAAGCTGTTATTTTGTGATTTTCATTTTAACTTGCATTTGGTGATAACTTGGAATATTATCATTTCATCGTGCATGCCAAGTTGGCATTTGGACCTCGGTAGCCTTTCTTATACGGTTCTTTTAATTTCTTCTCTGCTTTCAGATACAGACAGGAAGTGACATATTCTGAGATATGCCTTTTTCCTCAGGTCCATGATTTAAACACTTCCGATTGGTTTACTAATCTTTCATATGTGTTCTCTTGGGAGCATTCCATGCCTGTGCATATGCTGTTCATGGAAGAACTCGCGTTACTGGAGGCACGGTACTTGAGCTGGCCCAGCCCTTTCTTCCCTTGTTCTCAAGCGAGAACTCAGGTGAAAGTTCTTGCGAGTCCCCTTACATCTGCTTCGGTTTCAGTGCATTCTTGCCAAGATATCTGAAGTGAAGGGCAGACCAAGTCAAAGGCAATGCCTGGTTGGTCTTGGAAAAGGCTCTGGGCCAGAAACCCTTCCTCTCGCCCTTCAGCGAAGTCATAAAAGAAATCCCTGTCTCTAAACACAGCCCAGCAATCTCCACCCTCAACCTTACATATGTACCATTTACCATTAAGTAATCCTATCAATTGGAAGCTAATCTACATATCACCACAATAAAGCAACCAGCAAAAAAGCATTATACTTCTTGGTCATTACTGCTCATTCCATGGTTCTTCAAGCTCTTGATCTAGCAGACGCTCAATTTATCACTGAAATTTGGTCCCCTCCAACCTCCATCCCATCAGCATTCTCATCGCCGGTGCCCAAGGGTCTTATTTTTCAACACCTTCACCAAAAGCACGGACATTTATTGTATTTATTTAGAGTGTTATATAGCCCTAGCTAGACCTGAAGCTATTGGACCGCTTTACAAGTAGAGTGCAAAGGATAATTAGAGATACATGAGAGTGTATGTGCACTTCAAATGTGGTCAGCGGGAGCTATAAACAAAACATATTAAAATAGTGAGAACATACAGCCAAAGTACAAAAATAAAGCAAAAAGATAATGAAGTTACACAATACAGTACAGCAATAAGATAATGACATTGGTGCCAAAGTGGGACTGACTGGATCAGGAAGCTACAACAAGAGAGTCTGGAGTGGAGCAAGGTCTTTGGGCAACGTAGATAATTTGTTTGTGATTAGATGCAATTGTTGAGTAGCAAAGATTTGGGATCTCGTGTAAAGCAGTAGAAGGAGGGGGTGCATATGAGATCTTTGGGGAGTGCGTTCCATTTCCTCTGGACATTTCCTGAGAAGGAGTGAGACTGGGTGGATTTCATTTTAGATTAGAGGGTATTAGAAGAAGTGAGCTGGACCTTCTAAGTGTCCGGCCTGTACCAGCTCTAGTGTTTGATTTCTAGGTATATGGGGTTTTTAGTATGCAGAGCTTTGTGGGTGAGGCGGGTGGTTTTGAGGATGCATCCTACTTCAATGGGAAGCCAGTTTAGACTCTTAAGGGCAGAAGAGATGTGGTCAGACTGTTTTATTCCTGTGACAAGTCTTGCCGCTGCATTGAGAGTGGCTCTCAGGGTGCAAGATGACTTTTTAGGGTTCCAGTGATGATGGCATTTTGCCATAGTCTACTTTAGAGAGTACAAACAATTTCATTAAGGTCTTAACCCCTTAAGTGCTGCCGTCGGCCAACGGTCGTCACGGGCACTACCTCCCCAGTGCTGCGTGCGACCGCTGGACGTCCAGTTCAGCACCGGATAATGGACAGCGCAGCACTGGGGAGGTTTGTTTACTAGCTCCCAAGTGGTTAAGGTCATTGGAAGGGATAAAAGGTTTGATTGTTTTTACATTTGTTTTAGTGTGAAGAGGGCTCCTTTACCTGAGTTGTTGATGTGCTCCTTCATTTACCTGTTTTTGCCCAGGGTGACACCTAAGGATTTTACGGAGTTTGAAAGTGAAAGAGAGCAGTCTAGTGAGTTTAAGTTCTTGAGACATTTTTTGATTGGTAGAGTATTGTTTTTAGGGGAGAGGAGTAGAAGTTCTGTCTTGCTGGGTTTCAGTTTTAGGTGGTTGGAACTTAACCAGTTTTGTATCTTGTTTAGTGTGGCATTAAGATGGAGGATGTCTCTAGTAGCCTTTATTTTGTATTAGAGTTGGGTATCATCAGCTTAGAGGTGATATTTGACCCCTGCTTGTTACGTTAAGGATGGGTGTGACTTGTCCTTGTTGGAGGGAGTCGGGAACTCTGCCCGATGAGAGAGGGGAATTGATGATTTTGGTCCAAAAAGGAGAGATGATGTGGTTGCGGCTCTGTACTAAGGCGGAGGGGAGCTGGTCCGTAGTGTCAGATGTGGGCTTCAAGTTTGCAATTATTTAGAACATTTCATCTTTTGTCATCAGTTTGAAATCTTTCCATTTAGCATTGTTTTTTAGTTGGATTGGGATCAATAAAGGTGTTGGTATTTCTAGGGTTCTCCCCCTCCCCCAGTCTTTGTTAAGTTACATGAGGCGGTCTTCATGGAGATTTGCACGTCATTGGAGTAGTCAAGCTGGGATCTTGGTCTTGCGTCTGGAATAAGCGAAAGTTCGATTTTAGCAACTTTGTTATAGAGGAAGATGGTTATTTCTTCACAGCGTTCATTAGTGGCTATTGTTTCGTGATAGGGTAAATGGTGGTTTGTTGTTTGATTATATTGAATAGCTCCCATTGCCTGTTTTTTGCCCGACCAAGTTGTTTGCGAATGAAAGTGGCTTTATCCCTAAAGATGTGTTTTTTGTAGGAGAGACATACAGACCTGAGGAGTGCGAGGTGTGCTGATGAGGGGTTCTGTTTCCATAGCCTTTCAGTCCGTCTTCGGTGTCTCCTCTCATCGTTAGGGTCAGAATTAAACCAGGATCTGGATTGGATTTTCCTACAACTCTTAAGTTTGAGAGGGGCCACTTGGTCAAGAACAGCAGTCATCACTGAGCTATAGAGGGCAGTGAGGTCATCAACGGAGTTAAGGTTTGGTTGAGAGTATAGATGGCGCTGACCCTGGATTCTAGCTCCGTTAGTGGGATTTGCTTGAGGTTCCTTGTCCAGTGCGTGAGTTTATTGGCTGATGCTGGGCACGGACTGTGGTTTGCCTTGAGATAGAACCGTATGAGGTGTTGGTCAGACCAGTCGATGGGTATGATGGACTGAAGTCAGACAAGTTAGTTTCTGGAAATTATTCCATCAAGCGTAGAGCCTTTGTTGTGGGTCTGTTCATTGCAGAGTTGTTTAAGGTCATAAAATTCTAGAAGGTTTATAAGATTACTGCCTGTGGTGTCTTCTGTGTAGTTCCAGTGTGGATTGAAGTTGCCTAGGAACACATCTTTGGTGTCAGTAAGGGAGATCTTTGTTATTAGGTCAGTTAGTTCTTCAGTGATGAGTAAACGATCACCAGGGGGGTGATAGATTGTGTGTAGTGAGATAGGGGAGGTGTCTTTTATTGTGAGATCAACTCTGAGATATTTGAAGGTTGAGTAGTCCATGGATTCTAGTGTGTTCAGTCTAATTTCGTCTTTGTAGATGATCGCTAGACCACCCCCTGTTCATATAGGTTTGTCTCGCCTAATGATCGAGTATCCAGGGGGAGTAACTGCAAGTCCAACATGGGGGTTGAGTGTTCGTTAAGCCAGGTTTCAGTTAAGAAAGTGATGTCAATGCCGTTGGCTAAAATAGTTTTGGATATTTCTGTAGCATCTTTAACTGCTGATCTGCAGTTAAGAAGTATGCAGGAAAAGGAGTTTGAGTTGTTAAGAGTAGTGTGTAGCGTCTGAAACGTGGTGTATTGAACAGGTGGTCTTGGTGATGTATTAACTCAAGGGATTCTATTTGTGCTAAAAATTTCTGGGATTGAGGACAGAGGTTTATGGACCGATTGTTGCATATTAGTGTTGTATGATTTGAAGAGAGATTCAGCTTCAAGTGGGGATAGGGGATTGAGGGCCGGTATGGTCTGTGGGAAAGGCGGCTCAGGGGATGGAGGTCATGCAGAGTTGGCTGCTGACATAGGAAGAGCCTTTCGGGTGATTCCATTTATCTATCTTCGGATTGGGGTGGCGTGTTAGTTTGGCCTGGTTCGCAAGATCACATTTTACTTGAGAGAGATTCTTAGCTAGAGAATCAAGGTTTTTTTCTATGAGGTTGAGAAATAGGGTAAATATGTCAGGGAGGGATCTTGTTCTGTAAGGTGGAGGACAGGTGGAAGGTCCCATGTCTAGATAGGGCGGATGGAGTCCAGCTGGGAGGAGGACAGTGTCCTTGAGTCTGGAACTGAAGAAGGATGGTTTGGGTTGAGAGGGTTGCCAATTGGCAGTAGGTGTTGTGATCAAGGTGGTTTAGTTAGTGAGAAAGCTAGGCTTGCGATTTCTACTATCGTGACCAGTGAGCGCATCTAAGAGCTTCTTGTTGTTGTGGCTCTACCCTAGGGTTGGCGTAGTGGTGAGCAGACCAGTGTGCTCCTGTATATGGAGTATGATTGGGGTGCTGTATTTTATTTATTTATTTATTTATTTATTTATTTGAAAAGTTTTATATAGCGCTGGCTAGACCCGGAGGTATCAGAGCGCTTTACATGAGGATTAGGGAATTACAGGGTACATAGTTATATCAGTTGAATCAGCGAGTTACCAGTTACATAGTTACAACAGTTTGAATCAAAGAAACAGAGGGAGGAGGAGGGGGAGGGAAGGAGACACGAACGGGGAGACGAGAAAGACAATGTCAGATGTCAGGCTGGGTAGGTGATGGCCAAGGGCCCAGACTCCTCTATAGCTGCATAGGACAGCCCCACCGGGCATCGGCCAAGGTTGCTCAGGCTCCGCAGTAGGTATCTACATCAGTTGAATCAGTGAGTTACAGGATACATCGATAAATTAGTTAAAATCCAGACAATCACAGAGGAGGGAGGAGGGGAAGGGAAGGAGAAACGAACAGGGAGACGAGGAAGGCAATGTCTGATGTCAGGCTGGGTAGGTGACGGCCAAGGAGCCAGACTCCTCTATTAAAAATTTAAAAATTTATAATAAGGGTACTCCCAAATTTCTTTTTAGGTCTAGAGGGGGGAGAAAAAATAGCAAATATGGACACAGAACCTCTAGCGGTGCATGGTACATCATTGGAGTCCTGGGGGACAAAAGAATGTTGGTATAGTAAGGCTAGAAGAGATGGGAAGTGTTGGTCAAAAATGGAAAGATGATGCTCGGTCGCCTAAACTAGGATGTTATCCATCCTGAAAATGTGTATGTAGACCTCCCCTCTGAAGCTCTGGGAGGATGCAGTGGTGAGTTTAGTGCCATAGGGAATTTTGACTGTTTTTGTAACTTGTAGGTGGAAGGGGAAGGTTTTTCTTAATTTTGCTGGGCATTTCGAGTAGAAAAGGAAGTTGGTCTTTTTTTTATTTAAACTTTTTTCTGGCATTACTTGAGAGAATAATTGGATATTTCATGCTCTAGGAATTGGGGCTGTATCTCTCAAATGTGGTGACATGGGGTCTAGGGTGAGGATAAGGCATCGTTGTTGTAACCAAACCTCAGTGGGTGTTGGGGAGATGTCTGAGTGGTCATCATAAGAGCAGTCAGAGGTTGTTACACTGGACATGAAGACATGCTCAAATTAGCAGGATCATGCACACTACAGGCACTCTCTAACCTCACCTGCGTGAAATGTCTCACCTGTCGCTTTCTATTCTCAGCCTCCCTATCACTTTCAACCTGAATTAGAGACTTTCGAGACAGCATAACACTCTGACCAAAGAAATCACTGATCTTATCACAGATACATTTATCACTTCCACCAATAACTTCCACCTTTGAAATCAGAAACTACCAAGGCACCCTGCCACCAAGAATATGTAAAGGATGGTACTGTTAAACATATGTAACATCTAGCAGTATTTCAGCAGATCTACACACCTTCTACACAATATTGTCAGCCCCAATTCCATAACTGCGCTTAACTGCTTCCAACCAGAACATCTGGACTTGACAGATCATTTCTTTATCCCAGTCACTTCCCTTAATGGTCAGTGTTAGAAATTTGGTTTTTGGTTGGCTAGGGTATGCACCTAAGCCAGGCAGAACCCACCACTCTAGTCAGGGTAAGGGAGTTACACACATAAGATATCCCCTGCTCACCCCCTTGGTAACTTGGAATTGCAGTCAGGCTTATCCCAGAGGCAATGTGTAAAGCGTTTACGCAACACACACACACAGACACACAACCATTGACCCACTAGACACACCACAAAAGAGATCCACATACAGTTATATAAAACTATCCTTTGTATTGTACATAATAAACTTTAGACCATAATCACATAAATCACTGTGCCACTAGGCACTTGTCATGATGTCACATAGAGCATATACATCACTTTGCCAACCAGGCAACTGTCATAACATTACAGGTATTGCACTCAGTTAACTACTTATAGGGTGCACATGTCACAAAACATCATGCCAACATATGCAAAAACTGAATTGTAGCTGACAACCCTAGGGTGCCGGAAACATCTGTGCTTCTATTAGCAGGTTATGGTAATTTCTGTGAGCCACCACGATCATCAGGCCGGATGCGTAGGGCCGAGAAGCGCCTGTGCACTAATTCACCGCAATACGGTAAGGGTTTCCAGTTACCAATTACTGGATTTGACCCGCTTGTATTATGCACAGGAATTCGGGATATGTGCTTCTAACTGCAAGGAGTGCAGTAATGAAATGCTGAGACTGCTCAGGTCCACACACAGGTAATCCCCCTGTAAATACAGATGCAATTGCAAGACAGGGGTCAATTTGGGGAGACCTCAGCCGGTCCTTCTGCTGCGATCACGGCCACTAGGCAGCTGCCAGTGTCCGTGCCATGTAGATGCCAGCCAAGCCTGCACTTTGGCTCTTCCGATCCCAGCAGGGATCCTCCTTTCCCCAGAGCGGCCCTCGCTGTGCAGCCTCGTCGGTCTCTGCAACACGTCCACTGGACTATTACAGCAGGCTGCCCACTCCAGGTTGGGTCTCCCGCTGCCGGATTGCAGCGTGAGCGGCCAGCCCCTTGGGGCGACTTCCCACTGATCAGGGGCTGTGAAGCTGAGGCCCGACACCCGCCCAGGTGTCGAGGGCCGAGGCAGCGTTACACACAAGCTGCAGGCAGGAGCACAGCCAGTTGTTACCGGCAGCGCCTGGTGCCTCTCAGAACGGAGTGCTGCCCCTGGCCAGGAAGGCCTCTGCAAGAACAGTAGGTGGCCAGCAGCGCTCAGCATGCACTTGGTTCACATCAGCCCCAGTGTCAATAGAGGTCAGCGCTCTCACCACTCGGTTAGTCTCCCCACAAAGAAAAATGCCCACCCAGCGCTGGTTTTCCAAGAAACACAGGGCAGGATACCAAGCCCTGGGAGATCACAGGGGCACACAGGCAGGGAGCAGGCAACATGACAGCACACAGGGTCATTGCAAGCCAAGAAGCAGTCCTTCCAGCAGATCAGCACAGCAAAACAAAGTTTAAGTGGCGATTTCTCCTGGCAGCATAAAAGCTAGTCTGTATTGTCAGCAGAAGCTGGTTACAAGTCCCATGCAGTGTCTAAATTCATTGGGTCACAGCCCCAGTACTTACAGTCCAAAAGTCTTTGTTCTGGGGGGCACTTCAAACACGGTTTATAAGTGCACAACACCCCCATTCCCATCCCAAGCCCTGGCCCCAGACACACTACAGGGGGCAGAGACAGCATTGTAAAAGGCAGGCACAGCTCTATTCAGGTGCAACTCCTCCCATCACTCTAAATGCAGACCAGGCCTATTCAGGTGCAAGGGAAACTCCTCCGCCACTCTAAATGCAGCCAAGGTCTATTCAAGCTAGCGCTAAGTCGCCCAGGAAAGACAGGGCACACCTCAACCCCCCTTGTGACTGCCTACAGTGAATACACATCCCCTCTCTCCTGTCAGTCTAAACTAGACGGTGAATACACATCCAGGCAGGGCACAAAGACTCACAGGCAAACCGAAATGCTCACTTCTAAAAGTGGCACTTCTAAAATAGTAATAACAAATCCACTTTCACCATTAAGCAGGATTTATTACTACTATTCCAAACATACTAAACATGGTCACGATACCCGTTTCATATCAGAAATTACCACTGAAACATATATCAGGGAATCCCAATGCAAACCTATGAGAGGGCAGCCTCACAGCGGTGAGAAACCAAATAGACTGTTTGTCACTACCAGGACATGCCACACAGTTATGGCACATGTCCTACCTTTTACCTACACAGCACCCTGCCCATAGGGCTAGCTAGGGCCTACCTTAGGAGTGACTTATATGTAGTAAAAGGGGAGTTTAAGAAGTTTCAACCACTTTAAATGCCACGTCACTTCAGCAGTAAACTGCACATGCAGGCCCTGCAGTGACAGAGGCCTGAGACAGGTTTGAAAGGCTACTTTGGTGGTGGCACAAGCAGTACTTCAGGCCCACTACTTGCATTTAATTTGCAGACCCTAGATATATGGGATACCACTGTACAAGGGATTTACAGGTAAATTAAATATGCCAAACAGGGGAAGACCAATCTTACCAAGTTTACAAGAGAGATCACATGCACTTTAACACTGATCAGCAGTGGTAAAGTGTCCAGATTCATAGAACAAAAACAGGTCAGAAAAAATACAGGAGGAAGGCAAGGGTTCTGGGAGAACCCTGCAAAAAAGGGCCAACTCCAACACACATTGGGCACAAGCCAAATACATTTTCAGGTTTTTAAAGGTATGCCCTTCGACTGACCTAATCAGGATTTACTCACCCTCTCCTCCCCATTTATTCTACAGGAAACATGCATTCTGCTGATTTTCCTGAATTACACCTTCAAAGCCAATATTCACTTCTGCTATCCATTGACCTTACAAACTCCTTCCTTTTTTTAAGTACAAAAATAATTTTATTGAAAGAAAATAAGGTGTCAACATATAACATACAATTTGAAGAATAAATCAATGCAGTTACAGCTTTTACAATTAAAATACAAATATTGGACTCTGAACATCATCATTTAAAAGGGGGATAAAACAGGATAGGTGAACAAAGATACCATTGGGAAATAAGAAGAAAGTAATGGAGTCATTAGGAGAATGAAGGTGGTATGAGAACTTCCTGTTTAGAGGGCCTTAACATGGAACTTCGTTTGGCCGAAACATCAAAATGTGTTGTAACAGGTGACCATAAATCTAGGCGTTTCGTCGCTAAATTAATAGGATAAACAAATGCAGTATCCAGTCTATGATTATGGCAAACCGTGTACCACCAGGCTTTGTAGGACATTTTTGTAGAGTCTTTCCAGTTAATAGTTATTTGCTGAAAAGCAACTGCTAATAACAAGTCAATAATTGTAATATTGAGACAGACACTATCCCAAATGGGGGAGAGGCTGCCGAGGAAAATATGAGTAAAAGAAAAAGGAAATTTAGTATTGAAAATTAAATTAATTTGAGACCACACTTGTTTCCAAAAATGATGTATATGTGAGAAAGAAAAAAGCATATGTAATAAGTCAGCATTGGGAGACGAGCAAGTCCAGCATAATTCTGATGTGGAATGAAAGCTTTTACTCAAGGTGACTGGTGTAATTAGGAGTCTGTTGTAAACAAAGAATAAGGTTTGTGTAGTGTTTGCTGCCCTAGAAGATTTACGAATCTTAGTCCATATGCCCTTCCAAAATGATAACGGCCAGCATGCATCAAAATCACGTTCCCATGTCTCTTCTATTTTAGTTTTTTGTCTGACCCAATCAGTATCCCGTAAGTAATTATAAATAGTAGATGCTTTGGGTGTAGTCTTTAATAATGTATGAAGAGTTGGGGTGGGTTGTGAGACAATAGAAGTAGTATGTGACTGTCAGGATTGGTCAAGGGTATCCAACACAGTTTTTTTATCAAGTTATATTTATGTATAAAGGAGGATGGTAAATTAAATAATTGGCTAAGAGTATCAAAAGACAAAAAACTTTAGTCCAAAAATAGTTGATGAACCCAAATTAAGCCCTTGTTTCTCCAAGTGTTCCAGTAAAAGGGCTTATTGCGGATTGTCCAGTTTTTGTTGTGCCAAATTGTTGAATTAAGGAGAGAATCTGTGGTAGTGGCAGTATGAGTGGAAGGCAGGTGAAGAAGTTTGGAGGTATACTTTATTATTGGAGTAGAAACTGATTGTGGCTTTCGTGAAAAGGAAAGGTATTCTTGGAATGAAAAGGGGGATAAAAAAATGCTTTCTAATGTAGTCCAAAGAGGACATTCGTCGTTAGAATCAGATAACCAAAGGGATGCTTGGCGTAAAAGGAAAGCTTTCCGGTAAGTTCAGAAGTCTGGAAAATGTACACCTCCTTCTGTTTTGGGTATAGTTAGTTTAATACAGACATCCAAGGTTTCTTGTTGTTCCATAAAAAGGAGGATAAAATGGAGTTAATTGTCTTAAATAATTTGGCAGAAATTGGAAGTGGTATGTTAGAAATAGAATATAAAACTATGGGTGTCAGCATCATTTTTATGGTGTCTAAGCGGCTCACCAAGATAGTTAAAGGGGATGCCATTTAGAAGTAAGATCTGAAAGTTTTTGAATGCATTTATTCATGCATAATAGTACTGTGCCTGAAATTGAAGGTGTAAAATATAAACCTAAATATTTAATATGATTTGGACTCCAAGAAAATTTGGAGAGAATGAAATCGGAATTGAAAGTATATTTTGTTACGGGTAGAATTTCACATTTGTCATTATTTAATTTTATCCAGAGATGAGAGAGTAAGATTTGACCTCTGTTAAAAAAGCTGGAACTGAGTCGTTTGGCTTTGATAAGAAAAGTAAAATATCGTCAGCGTGGCTGCTAATTTTATATGAGCATTTGACGTCTGAAATCCATGTATGTTTGGATTCTGTCATATTTTGGTAAAAATGGTTCCAAAGCCAAACTAAACAAAAAAGGGGAAAGAGGACATCCTTGACGTACCCTAAGTTGAAAAAAGGAGAGATCAATCCGTTAGCACAAATAGCGGCACTGGGGTTAGAATAAAGGAGGGAGATTATGTTTAAAAAATTGGGGCCAAACCATTCAAGGGTATAAAATAGGTATTTCCATTCAACGCTCTCAAAAGCCTTTTCGGCATCTAGCGCTATTGCTGCTAAAGGATGGTTGAAGTGAGAGGATTTGGAAAGGACATTAAAGAGAAGTCTTGTATTATCTGTTATAAACCTCCCCTTAACAAAGCCGGATTGTTCTTTTCCTATTAGTTTCGGTAAGTATGAATCTAATCAAATAGCCAGGGTTTTGGAGAAAATGTTATAGTCGATGTTGACCAGGGAAATGGGCCTGTAATTTTTACAATGTTTGGATTCTTTACCATCTATAGGGATGAGGCAGATATGTGCTTCTGAAAAGGAGCCAGATGAGTTGTTTGAAGAGTAAAATACGTTTATCAGCGAGTGTAATTTAGGTATTAGGAGATTAGAAAAGTGGAGATAGAACTCAACAGTGAATCCGTCCGGGCCGGGAGCCTTGTCTCTTTTCAAGGTGTGAAGAGCTTTCAAAAGCTCTTGTTGATTAAGATCTGCTTCTAGGGGAGACAGATCCAATTGGTCTTGATGAGTTTTTTGATAAAGTGTGATCAGTGGGATGGGTTTCCGATGCATAGAGGGATTTATTAAAAAAGGGAGACTTCATTGAAAAATTCAGCATTCTTAACTTTTAAAACATTATGCTCATCATAAACAGATTCAATATTTGACTTATTATTCTTAATTTTTAAATAATTTGCTAATATTTTACCGGCATTATTTTTACCGCCATAAAATTTAGCGCTGGATTTCAACAGGTAAAGTGATGCGTCCTCAGTTGATTTCTTATTAAATCACATTTTAGCATTTATAAGAGCTGTAAACATTCTTTCGAATCAGTTACATAATAAGAGTGTTCCAGTTTCTTAATGCCTAGGAGGAGGTCTCTAGTATTTTTATGTGCTATTCTACGTTTTGTTGCCACAAAGTTAATAATAAAGTCTCTTGCTGCAGCTTTAAAACCATCCCAAATAGTCGGGATTGGTAAGGAATCTGTTTGGTTTATCTCAAAGAATTCATTAAAGAAGGAGATGAAGGAAGTAGTAAACTTTGAGTCTAAAAGAAGTGTGTTATTAAAACGCCATCTTCTTGTGGCATTAATTTTGGGTAGTAGATTAAAGCCAATCGAAACCGGTGCATGGTCTGATAATAGAATTGGACCAATTTCAGCATGTGAACGGGATTGCAAGATATTGTGGGATACAAATACTTAATCAATTCAGGATTGAGTTTGATGTACAGGGGAAAAAAATGTATATTCGTTGGTGGTTGGATTGCATAAACGCCACGCATCATGAAGTTTATATTGAGTGATGGTGCGTATGAAAGATTTATGTGGTTTGCTAGAAACAAAAGATACCTTAGAGTTCTGATCAATGAAAGGATCTAACACCCGATTACAATCTCCAGCTAATATGAAGTCATCTTCCATACAACTCGAAAGATATTTAGCCAATGTAGGCCAAAATGAAGTATCTCCTCCAGTGGGGGCATTGAGGAAAGAGACTGGAACACCTCTTAGTGATAATTTAACATTTAGCCATCTACCCTCTGTATCTGAATCTTGTGAAATAAATGTAGCTGAAAGAGATTTATGACATAAGATCGCTACTCCATTTCGTTTACCATCACCCTGAGAAAAATATACTTCCCCCACCCAACCTCTTTTTAATTTCAGAGATTCAATTTCCGTAAGGTGTGTCTCTTGTAAAAAGGCTATGTCTGCATCTAGCCTGGCCAGATGAGTCAAGACCCTCTGTCTCTTTATAGGAGAGTTTAATCCCCTAATGTTCCATAAGATTAGCTTCAATGGCATATATAGTTAAAGACGAGCATAAACAACAAGCGATGATGACAGTCCAATATAGTAAAATGGGAAAAAAGATTATGCAAAACAGGAAGAAAAAGTGCTTTAACAAAGTAATCCATGGCCAAAAAAGGAGAGAGAATGGTAATAGAAAGAATCCAAAGAAAGAGTTCTGATAAAGTAGAGCCAGAAAGAAAAGAAAACAAAGCTATAGAGTGAAAAAAGTACAAAAGAGAAATATTTGGATATGAAAGGAGAAGTAAAGATATCAGCTTAGATAAGAAAGAAGAGATAGAAGTGTTAAAGACACCTTGAGAAAGGGAGATAAGGAAATGTAAAGCCAAAGACAAAACAAAAGACAATACGTGACACATACCTACAAAAACGTAATGGAAATGTGGGGGTAGGTGGAACCACATGGAGTAGTCGAACCATCCAGGGAGGGCCCACTGGGCCAGGGAGACACCACGCCAGAAAAGAAACATAACTGAAAAAGGCGAAGAATAAGATACTTATTAAACATCCAAGGAGTAATCAATAAATAAATACATAAAGAAACTAAAGACCAGACAATATAAAAAGCACTGAATTATTTAACAAGTGTAGGTAAGCAACTACATGTGAACCATAGTGACAAAGGATAGCAATGAATAAGAAAGATGACCAAAAATGCGATACTAACAAAAGAACAGTGAACAATATCCAATGAAAACGTGAAGTATCAACATAGTAACAAAAGTCTAATTAGGAATAAAGTAATAAACATGTTCTAGTGAAATCAGGTAAGAATCCTTCTGATCAGGAAACCTGCAAGATAAAAATAAGTGAAAAACCGAAGAACTTGTGAATGATATATATAAAACCAACAACAAGGAGATAATGAGTTGAAGAGGCAGCTAATAATCAAAATATTAAATAATTCCAATATGTCCATGAGGTCAAGTATTACTCGAAGCAGAAGGTTGCATGACGTCCATGGCGATTGGGTTACATGAATGAATTAAGCTCTGTAACCTTACTGGATCTTCATACGTTGTTGTCCTGTTGTTATATGTAACTTTGAATAAACAGGGATGAAAAAGACCATAGCGAGTACCCAATGAACGAAGAGCTGGTCTCATATTGAGAAATGCTTTACGCCTGTTGGCTGTGGCCTTAGCATAGTCTTGTGCAAATAATAAAGTTGAACCAGACCAAGTAATCCGCTGACAAGATTTGACCGCAGACAACACCAATAACAAATCTGTGTATTCCAAAAAGTATATGATAACACCTCTTGGCCTTTGTGAGTGTGAAGTATTGGAGGAAGGACGGCCTATGAATATTGAGTACCGTGCTCTCTGCTAAGTGTAGTACTTTAGGAAGGAAAGATTTAAAGAAGGTGAGGGGGTCTGACCCCTCCACTCACTCTGCCAAGCCATACATTCGCAGGTTATTCCTCCTGTTCCGATTTTCAAGGTCCCCAATCTGTTTTTGGAGTGTCAAAACTTGAGACTGGAGCTGGGTTACGTTTGCATTAGTATCTCAAAAAGAAGACATATTTTGTTCAACTGCAGTGACTCTTGTGTCAAGTTGAGACCAGTTGTCTGTGAGAGTTTGTAGTTTGGAATTAGTCTCCTCCATAAATGACCTAAGGGCCCTTATTTCATCTAGCAACATCTCCATGGATACTGGTGAGACAGATTTAGGAGGAGAAGGAGGATTTTGTTTTAAACGTTTAGTAACGGTTTTCCCAGAGGATGGCGATGGGGGATCCATATCTGCCACCGAGGGATGTGATGTGGCCAATAGAGATTCTTCCAATTTAGAGTAAGCGTGAAGATTTTTGAATTTTTGACAAAAATATGCTTTGGTTGCGTGTTTGTAGGTGGAACTCCTCTTGTCCTGCCCATTCAGTGTAAAAAAAAGGTATGAAACTTATGACTCTCAAAAGAATATGCTGAAAGGGGGGGGGGCAACTGCGTAGAGTTCAAATAGAATATGCAGCAATGGCAGAGAAAATCAAGTTGAAGGCTGATGAACAGTTGCCTATTTATGACTTTGCTTGATATAAAACCAGAAACTAATAGGCATTGTAATTGGGGCTGTGATATGATACAAGAAGTCTAGAATTAGCCAACTAACACAAAGAAAGTGAAGTATATTGCGCAATATACATGTGGAAAGGTGCGCAAAATGGCCAACACGATTTTCCTCTCAGTCAGGAAAAATGAAAAAATTAAAATAACAGAAGCATTCCAGCATGGGTAGGCATTGCATTGGGTAAGGGAAAGAAGAAAAAAAAGTCAAGGAGACGTTAAAGGCTGCAAAGCCGGTGCCTCCTTGTAACTGCAGACTGCCGTCTATGAAGGAGATCATAACCTGGCGGCCGCGATAACGCGCTTCCGCTTGAGAAATGTAAATTCAGAAATGTAGCGCTGCCCTTATGGATTAGAAGGCGCAGAAAGTCTCCTGACAATCAGCGCATCTTCCGACGTCTGGTCCGCATTCCGGTTTCGCGGTAGGTGGGAATGTAGCGCGATACCTCCAGGACCCGACGGAGCGCCTCACATAAACACCGCCATTCTCCGCAGGCGCAGGCCACGCTACCACAAACTCCTTCCTTAATATCAAACTCTTCATCAATACGTAAGAGAAATAAGTATGTGCAAAGCCAATTGGATTCACCTTTTGGCTCTACCAGTGCTTTATGCCTATGCTGTTCAGCATCAGCAAAAGAAAACAAGCCTTGACGAAGCCAGTAGGTTTCGCCTCTCGGAACTGTTGGCTTTGCCAATGGTTTTTAGCGATACAATGCTGCATGGCTAAAGAGAAAACTTAAAAAAAATACCATAACTCAGCCACAGTAACTGTGTCATTTTGTGGGCATGTGCACCTTGCAAACCTACAAAAGCGAGGAGGGCTTTTTTCTTTTTCTTTTTATTTACTGATCCAAGTTGGATTGGTAAACAAAAAAATTTAAAAGTTAGTGCCAAATCATTAAAAAAACGTGGCTGGGGTAAGAAACAAGGGGAGTATGGGGTGGAAGCAACAAAGAGTGTGAGAATGGGGGGGGGGAGGATCATGGAGGGCAGGGTTGGAAACAACAGGGAGAGCAGGCAGCATGAGAAATGCACCACATGAGCAAACGAGCAACATGGAGAAGAAACCGGGTAAAAAAAAAAGCAATGCAGTTGGAGAAGCACAGAAGGGCAAGAACTACACATAGGGGCGTGGAGGAGAAGCAAACAGGCGAGAGCAATATAGAGCGCTGTGGAGGGATGAAGAGAAGTACGCGAGGAAGACAGCTGGCAAACGCTTGCACTCTCATGTATGGCTTAACAAAAAAGAAAAAAGGAGTCTCTCAAATGTAAGCAGTAGATGGACACAAGTAATGAGGCCATGCTCGATGGGAGGGATAAACAAGAGCAGGAAGGAAAGCCCACTCAACCATTCTTCGAAGCAGGACTAAGTGCATTCAAAGGTTGTGTAGTATGGTTTAGGGCCTACTTTTGCGTGCATGTTATGTTGGCATGGTTTATTAGAAGTTTAAACACCATTTTACATTTTGCTGCTTTTGCACACGACACTGCATAGTTGCTTTGTACGTTAGCCTTCACGAAGATCTACAAATGAGAAAAGGTTTGTTTTTCGACATCTCTAGACATACATCGTGCCCCTTGTCTGAACAGTGAGTGCTGAGCTGTCAAGGTTATCATAACATGTGAGCCTGTTTATCGGCATGTCCGTGTAACACATTCTAGACACAACATTTTGGCAGCTGTGAGCCAAGTAAGATTCTGGGACCTTTATCATAGCACACTTGCCATGATTTCAAACACTTGGAAGATTCCAGGGTTGCAGAGAACCTTGCTGATCCAGATGTAATTTACTCTTACTGAGCGTAAAGGTAATGGGGTCCCCCAAAACAAACCCAAGAGACCTTCTTTAGTTTATAATACATAGTTCCTATATAGGGAGGGTGTTAAAACTAGGTGTTATATAACCTGGTTGCACTATCATTGTAATTTGATTACTCCTTTTGTATTTTATGGAATTGTAACCATGCTGACCATATTATTCTTAATCATATGTCTGCTTATGTTGACTAAAATACTGCGCATGAGATCACGTTGTTAAAATAAACATTTTAACCTTACCGTGTTTCTTATTTACTCCTGTTGTGGACTGGTATGAGAGTATAACAAAAGAGTGTTCTCACTTCCCTCCGTTCCTGAGATGGTCCTAAGTTGCATGTTCTAGGTTGTCCAATCATTGGTTACTTTGCTATAGGACGTAGAGCTAATGAGACACAGATGCTAGCTGGTTGGGGTTTTCTAGGTACTAAGGTGAGTTTCTCGTACACCGCAATTCACTAATGTCCTAGGTCTCTGTGCACAGTTCTGTGTATGAGCAGAAATCCTTGCAACATGGCGCCGGCAACGAGTGTGGATACCTTGCATAGTTTCAGTTGAGAACAAGTTAAGAGTGAACAAACACAAACGTAGACCAGAACTTTCCATGAACGCAACAATTAAGTAATGAGTTGAAAATGATAGTTAAAAAACTAAGAACTTCTACAGGAAGTGAGTTGTGTTGAGTGAATGGGTGGTGGTGGTTAGGTCAGGGTGATGAGGGTAGGCTGGTGATGGTGGTAGGCTGATGGTAGTGGTAGGGAGGTGGTTGTAGAGTGGTTGAAGGTGGTGGTGGTTAGGGAGGAGTTGTAGTTAGGTTAGGGTATGGCGGTGATGTGGTCGTGGGTGGTGTGGTGCGTGTGGCTAGGTTGTTGATGTTGTGGTTCAGGGTTGGTGGTGGTGGTAGGTAGGGTAAATAGGTGGTGGTGGTTTGGCTGTTGGTACTGTTGAGTCGCTGGTAGGGTGGTTTTCTGGTGGTAGGGTGTTGGTGTTAATCTCTCATTTTTCTACAGTTAAGCTGGTGGTGATGCAATACCTCTAGGGTTTCAGGTCTGTATGGCATGGGATTGGCTGTGCCTCTATACAGTAGCGACTTTTCAGGGGTTTGGCATGTTTCCCCTCGGCTCAGTCCAACTCTGCACTTGATTGTTGTGCATTATTTAGGGATGGGCCTATGTAAACACAAACATACATGCTCCTCCCTCACATCCAGCTCTTCACCCAGTATCTCGCATCACCGCATCCATGGACAGTCTCCATTGGTACTCACTGAGCTTGGAATGGAACATAAAACATTAAAAAAACTAATGTGTTTAGAAAACTCTGCTTGCCCTTGGCCTGCCATGGCGCTGGTGCTTCACAAGCGACAGATCTTTTGTAAGTGTGGATTGTTAAACAGAGAAACGAGACTCCAAAGTTATTGGGTTCCAATCCGACCCCCATCCAGACCTTCATTTACTGTGCAAGTCTAGTAATGGGTCATTGCACACACCCAGACGACCTCCACCACAAGCCGCCATGCTCTTTCTGAACCGTAAAATGCATGTGGACATATTTCTTCATAAGTCATAAATTTTGACCTCATATATTCCTTTTATTTCGAGTTGGTACCCCATTTTGGGTCTGCCACGCTTTGACAAGTTAGGACTGGATTGTAAACGTGTAGTGTGCTACAAAGGTAACAGTATAGGTGGCATGAGGGATTTTTGTGTGCAGTTTTATATAGTACGAACCCTGGCCAAAAGTGCTTTACCTGAGCACCAGTTACATTACACTAGGTCTGATTCATTTTTCTAGGCACGAGGAGATTGAGTGATTTGCCCAGAATCACAGTATGTTGAGCATATGTTCGGATTCCAGCGTGGAACCCCAGTCAGCAGTTTAGCCAGTAATGCCTCGTCCTGTTAGGTTAGTCACTCGCTTCTGCGGTGACTTTGAGGATATTGTTTAGAGTCTAGCAGTGTCGACTCAGCCCTTCAGCCTTAGAAGGGTGACATGCGGCAGCCCATTAATAAAGTAGGTAATTGTAACATTGGTTATTTACAATACTTAAAAACAGCCACAAATGGTTTTTTAAGTAGCACACCGAGAAACAATGAGTAGGTTTTGTTTAACAGATTTTATTGGCATTTTCATTTCGTACTACACAGCAGTATACATACATTTAATCATCAGTTGTACATGTCATGGTAGTTCCGCAGCGTGTTCGCTACTTAGGTTACAGTAGTTCAGGTTGCTTGTATCATTCACTATTTATCGTTGGTCATTTCTAAGGATCTCATTCCAAGAAACAATGATTAGGTTAACAAGGAATGAAGCGGGGAGACACAATTTTTACACCTGCCTCTCATATTTTGCATTTTTAATGGATCACAGATAATGTTAAGAAAAGGGAAATTAATTATTGTAACTATCGAACATACGTGAAGAAGATGTGGTCTCCATTCAACGTCAAATTCAACATTTATTGATTGGTTACTAAATGCCTCGAGTCTAAGTGGCATACTTAGGAGACAATAGATCTGCTTAGGTATCCCTCTCCGCCAATTGAGAAAATTGTGCGTTCTGTGGGTATCACATTATTGCATTATTGCACTCGAGCTGGATTTCATTGTTTTGAAAAAAGGAGGGGTTTGGCCCTAAGGATTAGAGGGTAGGTAGGGCCTTAATATTGAAAAATAGAAAAATGACCTACGCCTCAAATTGCTTCAATCACATTACTGATATGAAGTAAGATAAACAAAAATTAATACGTTCATCTTGGCAATGAATTTTGCCTTTTATTTCAGGTCTTTTTTTGGGGGGATTATGATTTTAATCACAAAAAGAACGCATCATCTACTAAACAGAATGTCACAATAATACAAAAACAGTGCAAAAACAAATAAATTGTGTCTTGTCGTACATATAACTACAAATACATATTCAATACATTTACACACCACAAATGATCTGTCACAAAACAGTTGATATATACATGATTAATCTCATATAGTTGTCATAAAATGAAAAAAAAATTCAACAACTAAACAACCCTATACTTAGAGAAAACATTTCTAATACTCTAAGCATTCGTGGACTTGAATCAGTTCACTAGGTATTCAAGAACTTAATGCCATTGCCACTTAATGTCATTGCCTTCCGCCAATTGAGAAAATTGTTCGTTCTGTGGGTATCACATTATTGCACTCGAGCTGGATTTCATTGTTTGCCATAAATCCAGCATGCTGGAAAGGGGTTTGGTTTGCAGATTGTGCTTTACGTATTTTGCTACATATTATGAAAAAAAGTCTGTAAGTATCATGCATGCCAGCATCATATGCCATTTCACATAAACTGCCATCCACGTTCAAAGAGCAATATGCTTGCTTTAAGTTTCGGAGCGTAGCTCTGAAAAAGTCTAGCCATTTGTAGTAAATATTTGAACATTTGCCTTTTGACTAGATGCTAAGAATAATGTAAGCGTGCAGTGCAGGAGTGACTGACGCAAATTCAGATCATAGGCAGCTGAGGGCAAAGGCCTGGTTGCCCCACAGCACAGCCCTGAGCCGCACTGTTTCTTTCTGCCACTAGCCGTATCAGCCTCCCAGCTCTCTCTGCACATGCCAACAGGTCCTGCCCCCTTGCTTTCTCCTCATCGCACAGGCCTGCACTGTCACTACTGCAGCTGCACCAGATACGGAAGTGCCCAGCCAGCAACCTTGCAACCCTCCGTGCAGGATAAGATGCTGCAAGACCTGTGGGGACGGGCTGGAAACACATCCCCTCGTATCGAGTACTACAAGTAAAATAAATAAGCAACAACACGATGAGGGGCAAAGAAAGAAAAACAACTTCATCAGTACCAGTGCAAGCAGAAGAAGTACACTAATCAAAAATAAGCACTCAGCACTTGGTGCGTGCTCCAAGGAAGGGAGACACAAACAGAGACAGTGAAACGGCACGCGCTGAACAATTATGAGCCAGCAAATAAGAGTGACAATGAAGCCAACTAACACCCTTTTAGTTAACAAAATATCCCAGAAGCGAAAATACCTGCGCTTTCACAGGCGACACCTAGAAGGTGTTATTGCTGATTCAGACAGGATCAGCAAGATAAAGTGTGATGATGCAAATGTTTGAATTAGCCATCGTGCATGTGCACATATGTGTTGTGATGACATGACTGCCTCCGCGTCACCGCAGTGCGTTATGTGGAGTTGGCTGCTTTTTTTTATGTATCAGTAGCATTCTAAGATGCAAGACACCTATTTTGGGAAGGTAATTAACAAATTAACAAACAATATGAAAAGGCACCAAAGACCTTTTTTTGTTTGTATTTTTGAAAGGGGTGGCGAGGCACCAAAGGGAAGCTGCAAGCACACAAAAAAAGAAGAAGAGGGGGAAAGCAACGATGGAGTAGAGTGGGTGGGGGATAAGTAAGTGCCCACAATCAGTAGGGGATAAGCAATGAAGGCACTTGGGGGCGGGGGGTCTGCACAACATATAAAACAAACAAAAAAAAGAGAGCGGACAAAAACAAGTGCAGCATGGGAAGAAGCAGATTAGCTTGTTTGGGGTGGAGAGATGTAGGGAGCTTGGGAATTTGAGTGGGAAAGCAGTTCCATGAAGGACAGAGGAAGAAAACGTGTTCACTCTCATGGAGTAAAGAAAGAAAATGAATATAGTAGTTCCCTGAAAGTAATCAGTGGAAAAACACAAGTGATCCAATCAAAAGGATAATATAGAAGCCATGCTCCAGGAGAGGGACAGATTCAAGGAGAAATTTGGAAAGCCATCATATAAGAAGCAAGCAAATTATAGTGACAATAAAGCCAACCATTGGTAATCAATGGACCAATCCAAAGCTCAGTCTGAGTATTGTCAACAGTAGGTCTTTGACATTACACGACTATGAGCTGTTTGTTGGCAAGACCTAAAAGAACCAAAAAACGTAACAATATCACGCGAGGGGAGAGAAGCTTGAGAAGCCTCTTCACCCAAGTTTTTTTTTATTTCTGGCAGGAAAGAACATTCAATGCTTTTTCCCTTGCATAACTTATCTGTCCCTTTCCTCCCACCACATTTCCACCCCACACTGAGGAAGAAGCATTACATGTACCACATACCTACTATAGGTGGTAAATGTATGTGTTAAATCCCAGGAAATTGAGAATTCTGTGTGGTTTTACGACTGATAAATCCGGTCTCACAATTCCTTATTCCATGGGTTTAACTTGTAATTGCATGGTGCTGGCAGGTACTTGCCTGGATTTACTGCCTGGTAATACATTTGTATGTGAATGTACCACTCTGCCAGTACCCTGCATGGCCTAAGTGTTTTGTGTTTAAAAACATTCAAGCATCCAAATGTTGTGCAGTAAAGGTTGTAATGATTTTTAGTTGACGGTCTTACTCGTATCCCAACAAGAGCAAAGTACAAATAGGTTGTTAAATATATTGAACACAGTCCTGCGCTTTTTGTCAAGCACAGCATTTTCTTTATTGTTGCTTTGTTGCTGCGAACCTGCATGGGGTCTTTAGACAAACACAACATTCGGCTGCAGACTACTTTGTGGTTTATTCTGCCATGAGAAACATTCAATCATACAGTTCCCAAGGGTATGGTTTCCAGCATTAGAAAGTTGCACAAAGAGAGAAGCCCCTTTCGCTTAAAAGAAAAATGCAATTATTTTGTATTCTGAATCTCCAGACCGCTGTTTTTGAAAATCATATGTGATGATTTGCTCAGCAGAAGATTATTGAGTTGATTTAGCTGTGATTTTAGTTAACAAAGCTTCAGCCGCATTCCCACTGTGCAGTAAGAAAAAAGGCAGAGTGATCTCAATGATATGTTCAAACTGTGATTTTTGTGAACAGGGCCATCAATGCACCCCTCGGAGCTAATAGCAGAGATGAGAAACAGTGGGTTCGCACTGAAACAAAATGTGCTGGGAAGGAAGTTGACCGCAAATGATCCATCGCAGGTAATGATTTTTTTTTATCAGGAAGGTAAAATATCTCAATCGAGTTTGGATTGTTTTGGGATTGTTGCTTGGTGTTTTCAAATTTGCTTATCCATAAATTGCACATACAGGGCTGCATGATTCCTACAGTCTGAGCATTCTCTTCTTTTTTTCAGCTCGGCAGCTTTGATTTCCTAATATTTTTAGTGGTACAGTTTATTAAATCTTATTAAATCTTTTCTTCTTCCGTGCAATCGGTGTACCTTCTGTATTATACCGGAAAATGTCTTTCTATTTTTAGGTCTTGCCTACAGGCATCATTTAGGTGAAAACCTCTTGTGGATCATACCAAAAACTTACAGTGGGCTTAGAGCCCTCCAATTGCTTACCACTGTTTGACTTTATCACCACCACCTTCGTTTGCTTACTTCTTGTTCTTTGACTTGCTTTCCTCTTCTTATGAAGAGAGGCGTGGAACAAAGTCTCTTTTCAATCCTTTTGGTTGTCTGACTTCTGTCCTTCCACTGTTAAGGAACTACTTTTCATTTGGCACTCCATGAGAGTACATGCATTGTATTGCTCTCTCCCTGGTATGATGTGTCCTCACCTCAAATATCTGTTCCTTCGCTCTGAATTGGTCCCAACCCCTCCCAGATAGTCTGTTAAAGCCCAGCAGCCGGTATACTTTTCCAGGGTGTGACTAAAGATCAGACTTTAAGGCTTGTTTTTAGGTTGAGCCTCGGCAGCGCATTCGCTGCTCTGCGAGGCATGCTGTATTCGAGATTTGGACTTGAAGCTCCGCCCACTCTCCACCCATATCTTTAGTACCTCTTTGTCTTAATTTTTTAACCTCTCATGGTTTTATTTTTTAACCTCTTCTACTTCTGTTATTTCACTGTATGTCTTATTTAGTCTGTAAGCACTATTTTCTTTAATGAGTTTCTCCTACTGCAGGCATGACATGCTTTCCTGCAACATTCAGCGTGCCATCCGTGCTTTCACTTTCCAAGCAGCCTGTGACGATGGCGGCCACTTCTTTGAAATTAAATAGGTCTCACATTTACAGAGTTTTAGCTATAGGCATTGTAAACGAAATTGCCTTTTATTTATGTGTTCACTACCGAAATAGATAAATAAAAGGCATTGTCATTTACAATGCTAATAGCTTAAACTCTTGCAAATGTGAGACCTATTGCATTGCAAATGCTTGTTTTGAGTTATCTCCAGCATTTCACTTACTGCACAAAAGCTCAGGCCTTCACATACAAAGGCTTTTATTGCACTGTGGGAGAGGCCAACTGCTGTACTCAGATGGTGTTTGAGGCATGCTAATTAGTTAGCATGTTTGAAAAGGAGTTATCTCTTCTCCTGGGGGGCATGCAAATCTGCTTGCTGGGCTACTTCAGAGGACCACATGGCTGGAGCATGTTTCTGTTGTAAGTCTTTTGAAAAGTAAAGTAGTCCTTGGGAAGAATTTTCTTTTAAAAAGTGCTTGTTCTTTTTTAAGTCTGTTTGGTTTCCTGAGTGAAAAATATTTTAAAAATAAACCATGGACTTATAAACAGTGAAAATATTGAATTAAGTGTGCAGTTTTGAGATACCATAAGGTATGTGTTTGCTTTTCTTACAGTATTTTGATTTTGTAGTGCTTTACAAACAAGCACCTGGAAAACCAATGGCTTGGCATTGTCATTTTAAATGCGTGAACTGGCTTTGCAACTGCTTGCTTTACATGCAAGACCCACCCCAAGACATAGTATAAATATCTTCAGACAACATTTCATTGGCCTCTTTGCCTTGAATGAAACATGATGCATGTTATTTCTTTGTACAATCATACAGCAATTTATTTCCTTTTCATGAAGACCTGTTTACTACCAGACTATATATGTTGGACCTCACAGATTTGTGGGGGATCTGGGTTATAATTAAGGCTCCCTGTTTTCCGTTTCTACTGATTTTTTCAGATCAATACAGACAGAAAACCATGTATTGTCTTGTCTGTATTTATTTTTAAATGTGGATAAAAACGGAAATTGGCTGCTTCTTGAGTGATTCTAAATACACTTTAACATGACTTCCACGCCAATACCTGTACTGATTGATAGGTAAGGGGTTTAAAAAAAGGAATTTTAGTACAGCAGTAGATGTGCGTAAGGTAGTTCCTGAAATATGCATATTGTCATATAAGTGCATTG
Organism: Lissotriton helveticus; assembly: GCF_964261635.1. Taxonomy (NCBI): domain Eukaryota; kingdom Metazoa; phylum Chordata; class Amphibia; order Caudata; family Salamandridae; genus Lissotriton; species Lissotriton helveticus. Next base: position 1,021,947,745 of record NC_136061.1, read on the forward strand.
ATTTATCTTCTGCGGGTGCTAATATCATTGAAACCGGGCAGGCATTCAAGCATGACTGCATATTTATTGTTTACATAAATGTGGAAATATACCAGTTCCAGCTTTATTTTATTCACTAAACCGATAATAAATCTGGATAAATACAGATTAAGTTGACAAAAAAGAAATATGGATAAATACAGACAAAAATGTCAAAAAAATAAATACCATGAAACCGGGAGCACTAGTTCTAATCCATACTGTAGCTGGATTTATCTCCCAACTAACAGGGCACATAAACCTGATCCTTTGAGAGAATACCCACATAGGTATTTTTAGAGAACTATGACGTCGTAGACTGTTCGCGATTAGTGGATCTTTAAAACTTTATAAATAAATATTATCCTTCATTATAATTAGTCCATATAGAGGTTCAAACAGTATTTGGAATCACATTAAGAACGTTTAAAAAAAATAGATTCAATAAAGACTCTTTGTAAATTAAAGACAGTCTGGCCAAGGATGATACATTGAACACTGTGATGCAGACTTTTTAAGTTTACCAGTTCTTCAACGCACGCTGGGTCTGGCAGCATCAAAGTTCGTCATACGGACATGCCTGAAATGCAAATCCCCACAAAACGTGCATAAGTGAGGAATTCTACATCTACCTTTTCAGAGCTGGAGTCCTGGTCAGACCCATCAGTACTTGCCCCATGTGGGTGAAACCATTCCAATACTATAACCCATGTTTCAATATCATGAAACAGTTTGTTGTCTAACCTAGAGAGCCAGGTGTGCTGCTCCTCGGCAACTGCCCACTCCAAGACATCCCTGACCCACATGTGTGGTTGAGGTGCATGGGCCCATCCAGCTAATGGCCACTCTGTTTCTCTAGGAGAAGCGCCAGTTGTGCAAAATCTGTAAGGTATTTTATTGCCCTGAGGCTGTGACATCATTCCTAATAAACACCTCACGGGCGACATTCCAATCTGGAGTCTAGTATGCCCCAACATACTCATGCCATGTGCAGAAATGTGGCGCCATCCGTCCCACATGTAGGGCACTTTGAGTCTTGAGCAGGCTAGATCTTGCTAAGAATTTAAGGGCTCATGTAAGTTCAGTGAAGATAATTAAAGTAAATATGTTTGAATCTGCTGTTGCATGAAACCTTACGAACAAGTGCACATGCTCGATCCCAGACTCTATCAGTAAAGGGGTCATCCAATTCCAACTCCAATGCCCTCGGTGCTCGCAATGGTTGCCGGACTATGTCACTCCCAAGAGACCTGTGCAGGAGCTTGATAAGATGCTGTTCCTCCCCCCAGCGAATGAGTCCACCTAAAGTCTGGGATGGTTCTGCTGCTGCCAGGAGCATACACCACAGCACCCGAGTGACACTTTCTAATTTTACGTATTACAAGAATTGCCCTGCACCCACCTGAGATGTGTCCTGGGTTTCCTGGAATGAAATGAAGACTTGACCAGGATATAAGTCACCAGCTACCGCACCTCCGCCAATGCTTCATGGACATGTCAATATCTGTAGTGTGAAAGGGATGGAAATCCATAATCGGAGTCTCCTCTCAAATGGTGCTTTGCGAATTACTTTAGTAACCACCTCCTCCCAGATAGCTGCCGTCTGTCATATTAGATAGGGTAGTGGAGTATCTGCTCTCCCCGATCCCATAAAGAGGTGTGGCAGTGTCTTGTCACCGAATGCCCCGTACAACAAACGTTTCTCTCAGATATTCGATTCGTCAAGCCACTGCTCCGCATACTGCAAGTGGGGTGGAAAGCATGCCGGAAACAATGCATTGTAATCTCAAGTGCGGAATGGGCTTGAGACATCTTACACTCTTAATAGGTATAATTTATCTAGCAATTCGTGCCCACCAAGCCTAAAAACTTACACCAGTCCCAAGGATTGTAACTTGGGTATAACTAAACTGCTTATTATTGCCAAAGGTGTAAAACTGGTAATACTACGCTGAAAACAATGAGTTTTCTTCTAAATTGCAAGATTCATGGTCTTTGCTAAATGGTTCTCGGAAAATCATTACAATGTATCTACCAAAATGTTCCCACATCTTTATGTTTGGGTGGTGTGTAACACCCAAGCAACATTCTCGTAGGTTAACTGATAACAAAAATAAGCGCGATTTTGAGAGTTCTAGGTTTGGAAATGCATTCAGACAGACATTGAGGTTATAGTAAGCATACCAATATGGATTACCTTTTCTCAATTAGCTTTCATGAAATTTGGGGTCGGAATATGTCTGACTGTACAATGTAAAATTACTTTCAGATTGTTAGTTTGCATGTCCTTCAATTATAACATTGCATCCATCTATATTCTAGGAGTTTGTAGCAAGTGAACCAGAAGAAGACGACCCTGAAGTTGAATTTCTAAAATCTCTTTCTACCAAGCAGAAGCAGAAGCTGTTGAGGTAAATGCATGAAAAGCACCCTTTATTTTTGTTGAAAGTATATTTGTAGGTCTTAGCACTTACAACACCTATTGTTTACAATACATAGCATCTACTTAGCACGGGCTTTGAGTCAGCCCCTTATTTATGATTCAATAGTTTTGTTGTCTGACGTAGGTGTCTGCTGTTGATTTGATGCCCTTGCTGTCTAGTTATTGTTTGGCCCTCCCAATACCTTTTAGGTTTCTCAGTGTTTTGATTGGATGGGTTGTATACTTCCACTGCTCACTCCAGGAAACATTCTTCCCTCTGTGCACTGTAGCAATAAATTAGGGACTTTTTATATCACAAAACTGTGCTCGGTCTTCTTACATTGAATTCTTTATTCCCGCCATGCTTTGTAAACAAAAAGCAATTTTTTGTTTCATTTTTAAGCTCAAGCAGATTTTTTTTTATGACCGTCTCTTTTAAAAAAAAATATATATATTTATTAAATGAAATTTTTTCCAACAGACTTTGTGTATCACAGTACATCCACTTCGGAATATAGGTTAAACATAAACGTAAACATTTGAGCATATGAAAAAACAACATAAAAAAACAAAAAGGTAAGGTTACCAACAATCTAGATTGTCCCTTAGGTTACATGTCTCTTCAAAAAAGGAACATAAACGAGAAAGAAAAAAAAACACAAAGAAAAATACGGCAAGCGTAAGAGTAATATCCAAGTATAAAATAAAGAGTAGGTATTAGGAATCCAAATCATTTACCCAGATCATCTCTAATCCCCCTTTGTCACAAATTTACACTGGTATCTCCCTGAGCTCCACAATAATAAACAGCAGTGCAAACTTTTGCACAAAAGTATAAAGAACAGTTCCACTCAGGTGCAGGAGTAATGTCTTTCTTGAAAGAAGATGTATCCGTTGAAAAAGTGATCCACAAATCCAATATTATGGTAATCCAATGTCTTTTAATGGTAGTTTCTTCAAATAAATCCTTAAACAGCCACACAGCCACAGCCGATAGAAAGCCACCAAAGTGAAAATACATACGTACCTTAGTTTGAAAAAGAAGTGCTTACGTTAGCAAAGTAAAAAATAGTCCCAACGTACCAAGTAAAACAACTCAGTGTAAAAAGAGAGTAATTTTACCTTAAACGTTATCTAGTCCTTCACTGGACTATAAATCATAGTATTCCAAATCTGAGACAAGTGTGGAATTACCTGGAATAAAGGTATACTGTCCTGATCAATCTTAATCGATATATATCAACTTCAATTATCAAAAAACTGAATACTAAGCCATGACACCTGTTCTTAAAGTCGTATTTTGAGAAAAATCACCTGTCTATGACCACCATGTGTAATTGCAAATAAAACTGCACTCTCACAACAGAGAATCTAGCTACATATCTATCAAATTCCAACTATACCCTGAACATCTCTATATATATTATTATATGCCACATATATATCTGTAAATGGTTTGTAAAGGTGTATAACCTCACCTCATTTCATACATATCTTAGACTCCACTCATTCTATGATCGTCAAATTCCTGCTTCGATGATAATAAATCCAAAATACAGGATACACGAGTACATGTACCTGTAAAAGTGACGAAAATACATTTAAGTATCAATTCCACTAATAAACAACCCTGCTCCCCTCTATGTCGGCACTCACCTGTCTACTCACAACAGTGCTCCCTCATACAATTCCTGGCTCTCGCGTTCGCGTTGTACCCTAGCGCCATCTTTAAATGGTTATCGTAAGTCAGAATTACAGGCGCCATGTTATCCTTTCCAATATTCCCATCTAGAGCATATAACTCCTACTACTTTATTTTTTAATATATGGGATATAATTATCGTGTTAGATACGCGGTCCGTGGATAATCTAGTTTCGTTGAATAACCGGATATCGATATATTTTCGAATCGTATATATTAGCCAATGTGGGTTTTTAATATTCCCCAAATGGCCGTCGAATCACCAGATATTATAATATATTTGTAATCAGATTGTATATATCTATTTAACTCCACCACAAGTCCGACATTATTAGGGAACTGAAATAGCCCTCTATCTCTCTCTATTTCCATTAAGAATATGTGCACGGCGAATCTCCTCGTCTCAATTAAAGTTTACTTAAGTTCCAAATGTTTCTGCAGTCGTGCAACATTAATTAGTATTATAAATCTCCAAAATTGTTTTAACTACTGTTCAGCTAATTCCGTGTAAAATGCTAGGAATTACTAAAACGCATAATGGAGCTGACCAAAATCATATTCATAGCTCCTACGAACCGGCGATCTCAAAACTCACTGTCTCGCTCCAAACCTCATGGCTAAGAATAATATCCTGAGTAAATACAGAGACTAGTATACCTATATCCAGACTTCTCCATCCTTGCCCCCATATTATCATTATGTATATGAAATAGATTGGTAATATACACCACGGAGAGGGGTAATGCGAGGAAAAAATAAAAGTTAGTCTAGTGGAAAAGGATAGAAAATTTGCAGATATTGTTCTAATGATATCATTATAACTTTACACATCAATAACATAAACGTCTGTATGCATTGGTGGTATTAATAAACATCATTACTCACATTCAAAAAATAAATAAAATTTCATAGTTATTACTTCCATTATATAATCTACATCCATTGGTTAGAACAGGAACCAAAATATATTCATACAATCCAGAAGTAACATTTCCCATAAATCTGAGATACATGTTTCATATAGAACTACATACCACCAGGTGATCCATTCATTCACCTAAAAAGTACTGAAGCTCCGAATCCAAATTAAGACAATCCTCAACTGCTCTAAGTTTCATGATCCATCTTGCCTCAACCCGTCTCAATTTAAGTACTCTATTGCCGCCCCTACTGTCCATCGTTACATGCTCTATCCCATGATACATAAATCTGTGATTATCTTGTTCATGACAGTTTTGGACTATATGGGCAGCAATTGGATACCTCGTGTCTCCATTTTTTAATGCACGAAAGTGCTCAATCATTCTGTCTCTCAGTCTTCTCACGGTACTCCCTACATAAATCTTATTGCAGGTGCATACTATAACATAAACAACAAACATCGTATCACATGTGATAAATGACTTGATAATGTGTTTGCCTGTGTTATTATATTCGAAATGTTGAATCTTTTTGAATGCCCATCTACAAGAGCTGCATTTACCACAGTAATAAAATCCTGTCCGTCTATCAGTTAACCAATTATCTCTAGATATTGGTCTCGGATAACTTGGGCTGACAATATTCGCCAATGTGATACCTTTCCTGAATGTTAACGATGGTGTGTCAGTAAGGAAATGTGAAATATCTTTGTCATGTTTTAAGAGGTGCCAGTATTTGTCAATTATAGAATACAGTTTATGGCTACCTGTGCCAAAATTCGTAACCAATCTAATCTTCTGTGATTTACAATCTCTAGTGTTAGTTTGTTTAGGTTTCAATGTGTCTCCCTCTTAATTCGCTTTGCTTTACACATAGCTTGTGTAACAATTTTCTTGTCATAACCTCTGTTTGTAAATCTATTAGCCATATCTGTCAGATTGTGTTCAAAATCTGAATCTTGTGAGCAATTCCTACGGGCTCTAAGCATCTCTCCATATGGAATTGCATTGATTTGGCTTCTCGGGTGACAACTGTCAGCGTGTAAAAGTGCATTACAACTTGTCTCTTTACGAAACATGCGACTACAAAGTCTGTCCCCTTCCACAAATAACTCTATATCCAAGAAAGTAAGTTTTTGTCCACTATAACAGGTTGTAAAAGACATATTAACATCATTAGTATTCAGATAATCAAAGAAACTTTGAAGTTCCGTAGTGGTCCCCCTCCAAATCAAAAGACAATCGTCAATATATCGTCCCCAATAACATATATGATCAATCCATTGTACGCCCCTTGGGCCCCAGATCCACTCCGCCTCAAACCATCCCATGAACAGATTGGCAAAAGATGGAGCAAATCTGAAGCCCATCGCTGTACCAAGCTTCTGTTTGTACCACTTATTTTCAAATAGAAATATGTTATTTTCCAATACAATCTTAGTCATTTCCATAATCATTTGTGTATGATCAAAATATTCTGCAGATCTTTTGTTCAAAAAACTCTCCATTGCTTTAATCCCCAGCACATGATCAATATTAGAATATAGTGAGACTACATCCAATGTAGCAAGGATCATATCTGATTCCCAAACAACATCACTCATCAAATTGAGGACATGTTTAGTGTCCTCAATATATGACGGGAGTTTCTCCACAAATGGTCTAATAAACACATCAATGAATTGAGAAAGTCTCTCTGTAGGACCCCCGATGCCCGAAATAATCTGTCTACCCGGTGGTTTCTCTCGATTGTTATGTATCTTGGGTAGGCTGTACAAACAGGGGGCCCTGGGGACTCCACTCGTAAATAGACATACTCATCATATTCCAGAAAGCTGGCATCATACCAATGTTTAAGTCTAGAGTTAATCATCTCTGTCACACGTGAGAGGGGACTGACTAACTCCTGTACATAATATTTCTCATTATTGAGTTGCGACAAAATTTCATCATTGTAGTCATTACAGTTCATTATAACAATGTTGCCTCCCTTGTCTGCCATACGTATAATCAATTCTGAATTAGATGACAGAGATTTCAAAGCCAACCTCTCCTCTCTACTAAGGTTACCAGGTAAGGGAAAAAATGGACCCCTCATCTCTTTCAAAATTAAACAATCAATATCTAGATTGACAGCTTTGTAAAACGCATCAATCATGTTACCTGCCGATAATTGGGGTATCCATTTTGATTTGGTTTTAAGCCCACTACTGATAGAGGAACTCTGTTTGATTTCCAAATCTTCTAATAAAGTACTCATAGTAACAGGATCTTCTTCACTCTCTGTAATTGAGAGAAGAAGTTTAGTGTCATAAACCTCCTGTATGGTGATGTTACTGGATAATGTTGTAACAGAAGAAACATGCCTTCGCTCAATATCTTGATTGGAAAAATATTTCTTAAGTTTGAGTAACCTCGCAAATTTATAAACATCAATCTTTGCAGTGTACCAATCAATACTCATAGTCAGACATCACCTGGTAACCTTAGTAGAGAGGAGAGGTTGGCTTTTAAATCTCTGTCATCTAATTAAGAATTGATTTCGGGCATCGGGGGTCCTACAGAGAGACTTTCTCAATTCATTGATGTGTTTATTAGACCATTTGTGGACAAACTCCCGTCACATATTGAGGACACTAAACATGTCCTCAATTTGATGAGTGATGTTGTTTGGGAATCAGATATGATCCTTGCTACATTTGATGTAGTCTCACTATATTCTAATATTGATCATGTGCTGGGGATGAAAGCAATGGAGAGTTTTTTGAACAAAAGATCTGCAGAATATTTTGATCATACACAAATGATTATGGAAATGACTAAGATTGTATTGGAAAATAACATATTTCTATTTGAAAATAAGTGGTACAAACAGAAGCTTGGTACAGCGATGGGCTCCAGATTTGCTCCATCTTTTGCCAATCTCTTCATGGGATGGTTTGAGGCGGAGTGGATCTGGGGCCCAAGGGGCGTACAATGGATTGATCATATATGTTATTGGGGACGATATATTAACGATTGTCTTTTGATTTGGAGGGGGACCACTACGGAACTTCAAAGTTTCTTTGATTATCTGAATACTAATGATATTAATATGTCTTTTACAACCTGTTAAAGTGGACAAAAACTTACTTTCTTGGATATAGAGTTATTTGTGGAAGGGGACAGACTTTGTAGTCGCATGTTTCGTAAAGAGACAAGTTGTAATGCACTTTTACACGCTGACAGTTGTCACCCGAGAAGCCAAATCAATGCAATTCCATATGGAGAGATGCTTAGAGCCCGTAGGAATTGCTCACAAGATTCAGATTTTGAACACAATCTGACAGATATGGCTAATAGATTTACAAACAGAGGTTATGACAAGAAAATTGTTACACAAGCTATGTGTAAAGCAAAGCGAATTAAGAGAGGAGACACATTGAAACCTAAACAAACTAACACTAGAGATTGTAAATCACAGAAGATTAGATTGGTTAAGAATTTTGGCACAGGTAGCCATAAACTGTATTCTATAATTGACAAATTCTGGCACCTCTTAAAACATGACAAAGATATTTCACATTTCCTTACTGACAGACCATCGTTAACATTCAGGAAAGGTATCACATTGGCGAATATTGTCAGCCCAAGTTATCCGAGACCAATATCTAGAGATAATTGGTTAACTGATAGACGGACAGGAATTTTATTACTGTGGTAAATGCAGCTCTTGTAGATGGGCATTCAAAAAGATTCATCATTTCGAATATAATAACACAGGCAAACACATTATCAAGTCATTTATCACATGTGATACGATGTTTGTTGTTTATGTTATAGTATGCACCTGCAATAAGATTTATGTAGGGAGTACCGTGAGAAGACTGAGAGACAGAATGATTGAGTACTTTCATGCATTAAAAAATGGAGACACGAGGTATCCAATTGCTGCCCATATAGTCCAAAACTGTCATGAACAAGATAATCACAGATTTATGTATCATGGGATAGAGCATGTAACGATGGACAGTAGGGGCGGCAATAGAGTACTTAAATTGAGACGGGTTGAGGCAAGATGGATCATGAAACTTAGAGCAGTTGAGGATCGTCTTAATTTGGATTCTGAGCTTCAGTTGTTTTTAGGTGAATGAATGGATCAGCTGGCGGTATGTAGTTCTATATGAAACATGTATCTCAGATTTATGGGAAATGTTACTTCTGGATTGTTTGAATATATTTTGGTTCCTGTTCTAACCAATGGATGTAGATCATATAATGGAAGTAGTAACTATGAAATGTTATTTATTTTTTGAATGTGAGTAATGATGTTTACTAATACCACGAATGCATACAGACGTTTATGTTATTGATGTGTAAAGTTATAATGATATCATTAGAACCATTTCTGCAAACTTTCTATCCTTTTCTACTAGACTTTAACTTTTATTTTTTCCTCGCATTACCCCTCTCCGTGGTGTATATTACCAATCTATTTCATATACATAATGATAATATGGGGGCAAGGATGGAGAAGTCTGGATATAGGTATACTAGTCTCTGTATTTACTCAGGATATTATTCTTAGCCATGAGGTTTGGAGCGAGACAGTGAGTTTTGAGATCGCCGGTGCGTAGGAGCTATGAATATGATTTTGGTCAGCTCCATTATACGTTTTAGTAATTCCTAGCATTTTACACGGAAATAGCTGAACAGTAGTTAAAACAATTTTGGAGATTTATAATACTAATTAATGTTGCACGACTGCAGAAACATTTGGAACTTAAGTAAACTTTAATTGAGACGAGGAGAGTCGCCGTGCACATATTCTTAATGGAAATAGAGAGAGGGCTATTTCAGTTCCCTAATAATGTCGGACTTGTGGTGGAGTTAAATAGATATATACAATCTGATTACGAATATATTATAATATCTGGTGATTCGACGGCCATTTGGGAAATATTAAAAACCCACATTGGCTAATATATACGATTCGAAAATATATCGATATCCGGTTATTCAGCGAAACTAGATTATCCACGGACCGCGTATCTAACACGATAATTATATCCCATATATTAAAAAATAAAGTAGTAGGAGTTATATGCTCTAGATGGGAATATTGGAAAAGATAACATGGCGCCTGTAATTCTGACTTACGATAACCATTTAAAGATGGCGCTAGGGTACAACGCGAACGCAAGAGCCAGGAATTGTACGAGGGAGCACTGTTGTGAGTGGACAGGTGAGTGCCGACATCGAGGGGAGCAGGGTTGTTTATTAGTGGAATCGATACTTAAACGTATTTTCCTCACTTTTACAGGTACATGTACTCGTGTATCCTGTATTTTGGATTTATTATCATCGAAGCAGGAATTTGACGATCATAGAATGAGTGGAGTCTAAGATATGTATGAAATGAGGTGAGGTTCTACACCTTTCCAAACCATTTACAGATATATATGTGGCATATAATAATATATATAGAGATGTTCAGGGTATAGTTGGAATTTGATAGATATGTAGCTAGATTCTCTTGTGAGAGTGCAGTTTTATTTGCAATTACACATGGTGGTCATAGACAGGTGATTTTTCTCAAAATACGACTTTAAGAACAGGTGTCATGGCTTAGGATTCAGTTTTTTGATAATTGAAGTTGATATATATCGATTAAGATTGATCAGGACAGTATACCTTTATTCCAGGTAATTCCACACTTGTCTCAGACTTGGAATACTATGATTTATAGTCCAGTGAAGGACTAGATAACGTTAAAGGTAAAATTACTCTCTTTTTACACTGAGTTGTTTTACTTGGTACGTTGGGACTATTTTTTACTTTGCTAACGTAAGCACGTCTTTTTCAAACTAAGGTACATATGTATTTTCACTTTGGTGGCTTTCTATCGGCTGTGGCTGTGTGGCTGTTTAAGGATTTATTTGAAGAAACTACCATTAAAAGACATTGGATTACCATAATATTGGATTTGTGGATCACTTTTTCAACGGATACATCGTCTTTCAAGAAAGACATTACTCCTGCACCTGAGTGGAACTGTTCTTTATACTTTTGTGCAAAAGTTTGCACTGCTGTTTATTATTGTGGAGCTCAGGGAGATACCAGTGTAAATTTGTGACAAACTCTGGATTGCTATTCAGGGTTTTCTGGGGATTATATGGTAACCTGTCCCTTTCTCTCTTGGAGTTAACTAATAACACAATTCATTTGTTACAGTTTTACCCACAGCTGTGCGCCTGACCTTTGGCCTGGTTGCCAACTCCATAAGTGTATCTCTAATCCCTCCTTCCATCTCCGAATAGGGTCCCAGATTCTCAACCCAAGCAGCCTCCCTCTCTTACCTCTCCTTGCATATATTGCCTTTTCTAAATTGTAAGCCGCAAGCAGGCTTGCCAACCATTGCTGAAGCACCGGGGGTCTGTTGTCTAGCCAGGCCCTAGCTATTGTTAATCTATAAACGGCCATAGCTACAAACATCAATTCACGCTGGGGGATGTCAGGGTCTAGCCTAACCCCTAATAATATCAAAGTTGGTGAGAGTACAATTTGAGTTTTTAATAGACTACCTAAGAACGCCTCCAGACCCTGAATCAGCGTGTGCAGTTGTGGACAGGTAGCAAAGATATGTACGATATCTGCCTCCGGGAAATTGCATCGTGGACAAGTAGTCCCTGAGGTGCTGCCCCATTGTGCTAACCTGGCAGGAGTGTAGTAGAGAGAATATATTGTTTTGTAATGTTGGGCCTGGAGCGGGGCAGAGCAGAGAATAGTGCACCCTAACTCCAACGACTCCTGGAACCAATGTGTTTCGATACCCAGTCTCTGAGCCCGCTTGTTACCCTGCGTACAGAGATCGTCCGGTTTTCCTGCAGCTAGACACTCATAGAAACCCCTAATAGTGCAGTCACCCCTTTTCCCTATTCTCTCAAGAATTTCGTTATTACCAAAACCTGTGGGGTCACCCTGCTTAGTACTCAAAAAGCTTCTAACTTGTAAATATTTAAAAAAAACTCCTACTATCTATATTATATCTGGTTTGTAATTCTGTAAATTGTACCATCCCCTCTTGCTCCATAAGATCACCAATCTGTACTATTCCTTTTCCGGTCCACCCCGCCAAAGAACAGTGATGGATTAAACCCAGATCTGTTGACTGGGTGTGAGTGTTTGATTGGTTCAGATGCTCTGTCCATCACCACCGCCTTTTGTACCGCTTCGTTCGCCATAAGTTGGCAGGGTATGCTCAGACGTGAGTCCCTTGCTTACTTTGCCACTGGATTCAAGCAAGCCTGGCTGAAGATGGCTGTAATGCCAGAAACCGGTCCTAGGTAGCTTGTTTCCGGTCCAGGGAAGGCATGGCTTGGCAGTTTGGGCTGGACTGTTCCCATGAGACACAGGGTCAGACTGATTTGCATATGGCCATGTCTGAAATGGGGTGGCAGAGTGGGCTAAAGAACGGTGATGGATTAAACCCAGATCTGTTGACTAGGTGTGAGTGTTTGATTGGTTCAGATGCTCCGTTCATCACCACCCCCTTTTGTACCGCTGTGTTTTTTTTATTGGGCACAGAATAAGGTGGGAAGAAACTCAAGTTGCTTGAGCAGCTAGCTGGCTGCTATTGAATCACTTCTTGATGTGAGATTGGTGTCAGTTGCCTTCTTATGACTCGCCTACCAGACAGATCAAGTTGTCAGGTTGCGAATGACCTGTTGTCAACCTACAGGGGGCTTGAAAGTCCGCCCGTCACTTACCATTGGTTGGCTTTATTGTTACTTATATTTGCTTGATTTATATTTGATGGCTTTCCATGTCCCATCTTGTCGATCTTAGATTTGTCCCTCCCCTAGACCCAAATCTCTTTACCATCTTTTTGCTTGACTGACTCGTATTCTTGCACTGTTCACTTTTAGGGACCCTTTTTTCAGTTTGGGTAAGCACTCCATGAGAGTGCATGTGATTTCCAGCTCCCTCCCAAATGTGGTTTTTCCCCACTGTGCCATCTGCCAGGCTCTCTGTGTTGCTTGCTCCCTTGTGTGCTTTTCCTGGCCAACACCCCTTGTTGCTCTCTCCCTTGTGTGCTTCTTCTCCACAAAACACCCTGTGCTATGTGTCGCTCTTTCCATTATGTGCTTTCTTCACCCAACCCACACATGCCTCCAAAGCAGCTTTGACAAAGCCAGTATGACAAAAAGGCGAGACCTGTTGGCATCACAGGATGTTGAGTGTCCATGCCGAGACTCAAACCTGGTTCCCCAGCTTCGAGGTTGACCGCTCTAACCTGTTAGGCCACATCCTCAATTAGCCTCTGTAATGACACACACTCCAACCCTATCTGCAAATAGGCATCAGACACCACTTGCTGTGATCTGCGAGTGACAGTACCCCACATCAGACACTAAAAGGGTCCATGACTGAATGTCTGTGTGTGTTTGCATGGGTACATTAGGAGTCACTGCATTGAGAGCAAAATATAAAAAAAGAAAACTGCAGGAGCCTTGTTTGGTGCCGGCACTTAAGCTTGGAGCTTTCGCAAGTTGGTGATTAGAGAAGGACTAGGAAAAGGATAACCAGCACCGATTTCTGCTCAACTTTCAACAGGATAACTCTGCGGCTCCCTTACTTTTAGGAAGTATGCACTGATGGTCCCATGTAAGTTCATGGTAACACTACTTCAAATTCATGATATGAATGAGTTAAGAACCCAAAGCCAGCTCCACGCAAGCAAAACTTTCAGATGGCTGGCCGCAACTTGAGGAAAATATTATGGCCCCAATGACAGGACTTCAGGACTTTACAGGGTTATAAAAGCAGTTGTTTCTAGTTTTTACTTCCATTAGAGTCTTTGCTATCATCTGCAACAATACATTTGCTGAAGGGTTTACATCAAACTTGGCATGAAACTAGAACCCTTATAGCGCCTTTATTGGTTATGTGATCTGTTCAGCAGTTGTTGAGAAATTAGTGTTAGCAAAATATGTGGCATTAGCTTCTATAGGTTAAAAGTTAGGATTATGTAAACTACTCATGTGTAAATCCTTTTTGGATTCTTATGTTGCATAGGGCTTAAGGGAGCAGGCTGATCCCAAGGCCAATGGGGGTAAAGGAGGGCAGCTCAAAGAGACCATGCAGGTACTCATTTATCTTTGTAAGTACCTTTTTATGTTGTATTCACAAATCCAGTTTTGGATTACCGAATCCTTGACCTTCCCTTTACCCTGGATATTGTCCTGGGGGTTATAGAATTTGATGATCTGATCCAGGATTCTCAGCATATGTGGTGAGTGTGCGCTGCGCCTAGTCATAGCCTAAGCCATGCCCCAGACCCTGCCAAAGGCTATGTGCAACAAGAGTTGTCCGTCTGCAGTGGCTCTGCGCTCTGCGGCCAACCTACGCTGGAAGTTCAAAGTGGGGGGTTCACCACCGATGGAGGTTTGAGCACAGGACCTGGATGTAGACCAGACCGAGCTGCCATCCCAAGCTGCACAGAGTGGAAGATCTTGTGCAGTTGTGATTGGCTGCTCACAGTGAATTGGCTAAGCCCTGTGACCAAAGCAAACTTGAACACACGGCAAAGCCCCCTGCACAGCGGGGTTGGCCGCCAGGAAGTTTGGGTACAGGGTGCTACCCTATGCCAGTCTCTGTTTAGCACATCCTGTGGCCAACCTTTGACTGTGTGCAGCACGGTTGCCTACTAATGGGGGTTTGAGCACAAGGCCTAGCTAGAGGCCAGGCCCTGCAGCCAAACTCTCGTGGGTGGAAACCTGAGCTTTTCAACAGGGGTAAGTCTACTCAATCTACACACAGCCAAAGTCCATAAACATTGCATATTTGGTGTGCGAGTTATGGCATGGCTATTGTGGGAGTTATGATTTTTGGAGCTAACCATAACGGGTAAATTTCAATGTTTGTTTTGTTTTTATTCGCAAACGTAACTGTCATGTAAATGTGTTTTATGTGAATTAATATGTTTGTGTACTTTTTATCATGATTTTTTTGGGAAACATGAAGTTAGTGAGATATAGGTCTCGAGGCCAGACCTAAAAATGTTCATATGTTGTGAAAATACTGCACTTTACAAACATTGTCTAAACCCATTTCCTTTAATTTTTTAGAAAATTGGACCGTCTTGAGAAGAAAAAGAAAAAAAATAAAGATAAAAAGAAAAAGAAAAAGCTTGAAAAGAAAAAAAGCAAAAGTAAACACAAGAAACGCAAGAGCAGCTCCTCCTCTTCATCCAGTGACAGTACAGAAAGTAGCAGTGACAGTGAAGCTGACAACAAAGTTAGAACTCACAAAAAAAACGCAACCAAGGTCCCAGAGGAGAACAGCAGCGATTCTGAGGGAAAAACAGAAAAGCGCAATTGCACTGTTTCCAGACCTCGTCATAATGGGGAAGGGGGTAGGGAAAAGCCCAATACCAGCAGATATGACAATAAAAGAGAGCAGCCAACAGGCATAAACCACAACCAGGGTAAGGGCCAAGGTGACCGGCGTGAGCGGGACAGCAGGCATGAACAGGACAGCAGGAGCCATGGAAGAAGAGAAAAGTCACAAAGTCCACGCAGAGGTCACAGGCAGAAGAAGGAGAGAAGCAGGAGCCCCTCAGATGACCAACACAGGCAGCGGAAGGCCAGGAGCAGGTCCTGCAGCCCAGAGGGAAATAACGAAAGAAGGAAAGAGGAAGAGCGCCCCCGAAGACAATCTAGCAAAGAGAAACAAGAGAGACGACGAGACAGAAACTGATAGCGCCTGGGGAGGCACTCAAAGATTAAGAATGAACTCCTCATTTATAATAGATTTCCTGAGGGTTGCAATGTATTATTCTGCATTAGGCAAAGATGTGTTTTATCATCTGCTCATGCATTTTATTTGTTTTTCCCATGTGCTATGTTTACTGTTCATGAAGCTATATTTTTCTTTTTCTCGGTCTGCCAACACAAAGTGTGTGCTGGATTAATATTTGATACCGGAGAATTGTAACGCCCACTTGTTATTCTTTTAAACGTCGTCCTTAGCATAAAAAACTTAATTTCTCTACACAGAGCGCGTACTGCAAGGAGGTTGTACATATCTTGAGATCTTGTATGAAATGGTGTGTACATGTGATACTAATAACCTCTTTTACCTGCTTCGAAAATAAAACTATTGTAAACTATATCCTCCACTTCAATTTGTGATACAAATATCCTGTACTCTGACATTTCTAGCACTGTATTGTGTGCAAACTTTGGGGTGCATGGCACCCCATGCAGCACCGTGTTACTTTAAGCTGTAATGCTTGTATGATTTACCTCATTGGTCCTAGTCTTACTCTTCCTTCTCTCGGTCTACCTTCAGATGAGTCTCACTTCAGGGAAGGGAACTTTAGATGTAAAGTATGATGCTGTAATACAGTCACGCCAACCGCAGCTTCCTGCCACCAAGGGGGACAGCATTGTCTGCATTATCCTGATGTAACAAACGTCTACGTGAACTCAAGGCTGGTGGGTGGGCAAGGCATAAAGACTGTCATGAGAAAGAGGAGGACTAGAAGGAAATGGTTGTGTGATGGAACCATGCATGCCATTACCACGCATGCCGGTTCAACGAAATATGCATCGTTAAGACATGTATGGCAAAGACATATGCATGGTTAAAACTTACGACCCGCTGCCCCACTCCCTGAGCCCTAAAAGGCCCCCTGGGCAAAAATCTACTATGACCCCAGCCCCTCCCCCCACTGATACTCCGTTCAGACTCCTGCCCCCACGCTGAACCCTAAAATGCCCCTGCAAGCCCAAAAAACGAACCCGATCACGGACTCCCGCCCTGAGTCCTAAAATGGCCCCCGGGCCAAAACAATACCCCTTATTCCCCGGTCTGAGACCTAAAACTAACCCCCTCCCTCCTGAAAACCAACCTCTCCCCCCAAGCCCTAAAAACTATCCCTTCCTCCCCGCATTGAGACCTAAAACTACCCCCTCCCTCCTGTATGCATATGCATGGTTAAGGCAAGCATGGTATTGCTTGCTTTTTTTGGGCACACGTTGCTGAGGCTGCGTTGTTCCGGCTGTTTCCTGAAGGAAATAGGGACACCGGTAAGTAATCTAGACTTTCCGTTTATGCCCCTCTCACTTTTACCAGTCCTTTCTATTGCGTAAACCAATTTAGGCCCTTTGGCCTAAAGCCAGTATTTAAAACACCCTACTGCCAGCAACCTTTTGTAAACATTTGGGTGTAAGCTGCAGAAGTACCTTGGTGAAAACAGAAAGAGGCACTAGTACACCCAGCAGTTGGTCCTTCATTCTCCAAACCATGCAAACTGGTAATGGGTAAAGAGATTATCTGATGCTCATGTTGCTGCTAACAGCCACTGGAACCCCTGAATGCCATACCTTTAGTCTGTTGTCCATGAATTCTAGATTGCTGTGCCACCTCTGCCAATGACTCTCAACCTGTGCTATGGTAAATCAGATCCACTGGCTGCCACTATGGATTATTTCTGTCACTGGCCAAAGACTTGACAAAGTCAGAATTTTGGAAAGCGCAAGTCTTAAGGACACAGGTTAAAGTTCCACTGCAGACATCCATTTAGTGCTACCAGCATTCAACTTCTGAGGCTAATTCAAGGATAAAAGGAAAGGGGGCAGTGCTCTGGAACCAATGGAAAGAGGGAGAGATATGGGTACAAAAACAAAACTGCTATCTAGAGGCGCAGCCTAAACCCGAGACTCGCAATACACCCAACCCTAGACAAGCATTGGAAATGCAATAGGTCTCGGATTTATTTGAGTTAGAGCTAATGGCATTGTAAATGGCAATGTCTTTTTGCCATGTGTTATGGAGTGTATGCATGTGGTGTGTAGTGGAATTATGTGGGTTGGATAGGAATTGTAGCAATGGTGGCATGCTGCGCTTTAGATGAATATGTTTAAAAGTAAAGTGCACCAGACTGCGATTGCTACAATAGTTAATTGTGGCTGTGTTAACAATTGATGTGTGCACTGATGGCTGGTGGTGTGTGTGCCTGTAGAAATTGTGCACTGATGGCTGGTGGTGTGTGTGCCTATAGAAATTGTGCACTGATGGCTGGTGGTGTCTGGGCCTGGTAAATGCGTGCACAGACGGTTGGTGGTGTGTGTGCCTGGTAAAAGCGTGCACAGGCGGCTGGTGGTGTGTGTGCCTGGTAAAAGCGTGCACAGACGGCTGGTGGTGTGTGTTCCTGGTAAAAGCGTGCACAGGCGGCTGGTGGTGTGTGTGCCTGGTAAAAGCGTGCACAGACGGCTGGTGGTGTGTGTGCCTGGTGAAAGCGTGCACTCTCACTCTGCTGTCACTCATGCTGTCACTCTCACTCTGCTGTCACTCATACTGTCACTCTCACTCTGCTGTCACTCATGCTGTCACTCTCACTCAGCAGTCACTCTCACTCTGCAGTCACTCTCACTCTGCAGTCACTCTCTCTGCAGTCACTCTTACTCTGCTGTCACTCACTCTGCTGTCACTCACTCTGCTGTCACTCATGCAGGCACTCTCACTCTGCAGTCACTCTCACTCTGCAGTCACTCTCACTCTGCAGTCACTCTCACTCATGCAGTCACTCTCACTCTGCAGTCACTCATGCAGCCACTCTCACTCTGCAGTCACTCTCACTCTGCAGTCACTCTCACTCTGCAGTCACTCTGCAGTCACTCTCACTCTGCAGTCACTCTGCAGTCACTCTCACTCTGCAGTCACTCTGGAGTCACTCTCTCTGCAGTCACTCTGGAGTTACTCTCTCTCTGCAGTCACTCACTCTGCAGTCACTCTGCATTCACTCTGCAGTCACTCTCACTCTGCAGTCACTCTCACTCTGCAGTCACTCTGCAGTCACTCTCACTCTGCAGTCACTCTGCAGTCACTCTCACTCTGCAGTCACTCTCACTCTGCAGTCACTCTCACTCTGCAGTCACTCTCACTCTGCAGTCACGTCTGTATCGTGATAATGTATTCACCAGTCAGATATCCAACATCCTATACTCCAAAGGTGTGTATATTCGGTATTCATACGGGATCATAGCGCTCAACGTCTTGAGTATGGCGTTCACAAGACTCATAAGCGCTGCACTTCGGTATGAACAAAATATGTAATGAGCATGATTTCAAGTGTTGTATACTTTATGGATTTAAATACATGTTTCTAGGACCTTTAAACTAGGTTCCAGAGAATAATTATTCGCAAGGCTTCTAAGCGCTACACTTCGATATGCACAAAAATGTGATGAACATGTTTTCAAGTGTTGTATACTTTTTGGATTTATTGTTCATAGGTATCAAGGAACTCCTGAGAATATAGATATAGTAATTCCTAGGTCAGGGATAAAGCAACATATGAAATTTAACAACCTAGGCAATTAATTCTTAACGCTCATAAGGTAAGTGACATGAGAGAGGAATTCTTAGGACATAGGTTCAGTAGCTCAGGTTTTATTGACAAAGTAAATTAAAAACAATAATCCGAAGTTGATTCTCAAATACAATTAATCAACTATCATCAATACTAATTAAATTAACATTACAAAATATAACAACCAAAAATACAGTTAAAATTTAAAAAAGTGGCATAAGATATTTCACTTCTTTTTTAAATTTTAACTGTATTTTTGGTTGTTACCTAATGAGCGTTAATAATTAATTGCCTAGGTTGTTAAATTTCATATGTTACTTTTTGGATTTAAACACATATGTTTCTCGGACCTTTAAACTAGGGTCTAGAGAATAATGATTCGCAGGTCTTCTAAGCGCTATGTGACCCTTGCACAGACGTATTACAATCATACGTCTCTAAATGCCGCATGAACATGGAATACATATAATGTATTTATAAGATTCCAAGGACTGCGCATCTTGGGTACAGATGGAATTGTTTCATAAATGCTATTCGGAGGTGGCAGCATAGTTTTGAGTGTTAATCGCCCCCCCCGTCTTCTGCTATGATCTCAAAGTCACAATTCAAACGTCAGCCTCGCAGTGTCAACTGTTCACTCGTCCAGTGTCACCTGATAGGACACTTTATTATTTGGACTTAGGAATAAACATATTATTTACCTCTTAGGAGTTGCAAAACTGCGACACCGAGTTCTGTTAAGCGTAATGTATTCACCTAGCTTCTAAGCGTTGTAAAACTCGAGTGCAGACATTCTGTATTTTTAGGGTTCTGAGCACTACATACCTTAAATTAAGCCACAGAGTTTTCGTAACTTTCTAGGCAGTATATATACACAGCAGAAATAGACACTATGATTTCTATGTACTGTATTCATATAGCACCATGTGCTTTACATCTCGGAGTAGATCTAACATATTATTCATTACGTTTCTAAACGCTATACGCATTTGGTACTGGGACATCAAGTATAAATATTATGTATTTATTAGGCTTCTAGGCACTATTTCCGTGAGGTCTAAACATAATACGTTCATTAAGTCTTTTAAATCATATATACGTTTCAAGTATAGATGATATATTGATAATGCATCTAATTCATCTACGCTTCTTGCACTGGAAATACGTTGACGAGGTTTCCAAGCGCTATACATTTTGGGTATTCATAAGGTTAGTATGTGTTTTACAGCTTGGATACGAATACAATATATTCATAAGGTTTCCAAACCCTGTACCACCCAGGTACAAGCATTGAATATTCTTAGTGCCTCTATAAACTATATACCTCATCTAAAGACATTCTGTTTTGATGGGCGTTATAACGTCATACATCTCGGGCAGAGACAATGTATTCACAAGAGTTCTAAGTTACTTAGTAATGTACTTATAAGACTTCATAGCCTTGTGTATAGATAGCTTTTCTAAGCGCTATACATTTCAGGCATAAAAAATGTATTCCTAAGGCTTCTAGGCGCTCTACAGTTCGAATATAGACTCTGTATGCAGCACTGCTCTTGATTTCATAGCGCAACTCACTTGATTAAAGTCAATGTATATTATGTTACGTTGATGTATGCATGTTACATGTAAGTAGGATGTATTGCTGCCCCTCCTTCGACACCCATAGGTAGGGCTTGGCGCTCTGGAATATGGCACCGACCTAAATGCTGCCGCCCTAAATGGAAAATCAAGCAGACTGCCCCATACATGCGCACACAGGTAACCTAGGGAGGCACTGGCAAGGAGGTGAGCCTTTCTGTTTGGATACTAAAAGATTGGGTCATCATAAATCTAAAAAAAGGCCTAAAATATGATTAAAATGATGTAAACTGTCGTTTAATTTATAAATCATTTTTCAAATCTAGCCACTTCGAACATATCCTCAAGCCAAGAATGAATCGTTGGAATAACATTTGTCCTCCAAAATAGTAATATATTAACTTTGGCTAAACTGAGAGCAGTGGAAAGCCATTTAAGGAAATAAATGTACATGGGTTGGGTTGGTGAGTGTGGGGTTCCATAACAGCCGTTCGGTAAAAGGGACATTAGTTGGTGGAGGGTGTAGAACCATAGTGAATAATCATAGCTTCTTGGCGCTATCCAATTTATAAACATGCATGCTGTGCTGAGATTTCTTCTAAGCCACATGCATATCAGAACAAGCATACTTCATGAAGGTCGTGGGGGCTTCACACTTGGGGGCACACCTCATGTTGGCACTAGGTTTCTAGGCACCTCACATGTCGCGTGTGAACCATAACGTTTTTTTAAGTTGGTGAGGTGGGAATTTTCACTTACTGCCCCACAGTAATTCCAGATTGCAGTACTCCTATCTGAGGCTAGCCAGTTCGTCTGGAGCCTTATCAATGAATGTCGCCTCCTCCCGCACCCCCACCCCTAACACATGGGAAGTGAGTGCACAGGGGCTGAGGAGAGTGGTTGGTAGAGGAGGGGGCGCAGAGAAGCCTTTAAGAGCATCTCCTGGCGACCAGTCCGCCGCACGGGGCAGCAGGAGCCAGAGGGGAGGTGGCAGCTCTGAGCTGCCCAGAGTCTTAAAGAAGCAGGAAGGGGAGGGGGGAGACAGGAGGAAGGCGCTGCAGGAGGTGGGGAGCCGGGCTGGGCTGCAGAGGGAGAGGAGCAGGGCATAGGGAGAGAAAGGAGGCAGGGGCAGAGGGGGGTATAAACCAGGGAACGTGACAGAGGGACTGGAGATAAACATTGTGGGACGTGAGGCGGTGTTAGCGCAGGAACAAAATGCACTGATGATGCATAAACGTATAAGCAGAACAAATGACCGAAGAAGAATAGACGAAAAAGTCTCAGAGTACAGCATGGACAGACATAAATGACCAGTCGCCACTGCAATATATACATGTATGCACCAAAACAAAAGAGATTATGTAAACATTAATCTTTAAATATAAACCCATTAATAATAAGTTGATACTAAAAGATTGGGTCATCATAATTCTAAACAAGCATCACTCAGACGGACAGCGCATGCGCAAGAACGGTAGCATGCGAGACACAAGAACAGGAAAGGAGAGAGCCCCCTGCTTGCTGGAAGGATGTCTTCCTGTCATACAAATAATTTTTACAACTAAGTGGGAAAAGTGTCCATGCGTTTCTGGGAGTTGTAGTCGTGATTTCTTTTACTTTGACTAACACACCTGAAAACATTGATTTGTAACGGCTAGAGCGGCTGAGTTTGAAGCTGGGAAACCAGGTTCGAGTCTGGTGGGAGTCTCAAACAGCCTGGGATCCCGGGCAAATCAATTAATCTCCCGGTGCCTAGAAATGAATGTGTCCATCTGTAATGAAACTCTTGCTCATGGAAAGCGCTCTGACACCTTCGGGTCGAGTTCGCGATATATAAAAACTGCAACAACAACAAGAGTCTATGCCGGGAAGGTGATGAAAGCTTTAGAAAGCAGGCAAGGCTACCGACTAATTTTACACTGGCCACGGTTAACACTCTTTTCTAGAAGAGAGAAGACACGTTTATCTTGGTGGGTTGAATAAAAAAAAAAAAAAACACATGGCGCACCCTGGTGTCCAATAAAGAATAGGCGATCAGTAACGTGCACGCTCAGAGAGCAGACTGTACTGAATGTTCTGTGTACATTCGCAGCATCCTTCAAAGCACATCTGACATCATTCTTTGCTCCCGCCATTCCGGTCCTTTACACTGCAAACACTCCCGCAAGTCCATGCAATTAGAGGACATAACATTCTGAACAAGCACCTACCTCTCAGTGCCCTCACTGCATTGCAAAATGTCTCGATGCCGGCCAGGAAGAGAACCGTGATCGGCGCGCGGCGGGGACGCTGGCGCCGTGAGCGTGCGCGCGACTGAATCCACGCATGGCCAGCACTTGTCGCTCCCTCTCCCATTAGGATTGCTGGGCGCATGCCCAGCTCTTGTCTCCTTTTGTCGGCTTTGGCGGCTGACATGATTACAATAGTTCTCTGCCGAGAACGCGCTTGGCGCGTCTCTAGGCCGAGACCTAAAAAACGGTTAGCTACATAGAATGGTGTCTAGCTCCTCTGTTATCAAAATTGTGGATGACTATACTCTCAGAAGTTTCAACAGAGGGCACTGGATCACCCTAAACACCAGCAGAACATGCCATACGGGTGTTGTGATGCCAGACAAGTCACAACCTTTTAGAAATGTTGGTGCCAGGGTGCATCCAAAAGGACCTGGATCACATACTGTAAGTAAAACTCTAGGGGAAGGAAACACTGTCTTTATACAATTTATTAACAGTGCTTATTATCTAGCATGTTGGGCCTCCTGGACTGCTTAATGGGTATGGCTGATGTCCTAAGAATGCCTTTCTTCTAAAACCCCAACGTGTCAGTTTATTTGTCAACAGCATAAAGAGCCTGGGAACTAAACGACCATTTGATCTGTGTGCATTAGGGAGTGTAAAACCCTGAAGCAATTGTTTAAACCTGTCTGCTTCGGACATGTTGCACCCTCGAAAGTGCCAGGTCAGCAGGCTAAGCAGTCCTGCCATCCATGAACATAGTTCAGTGTCATCAGGTGCAGGGTTCTTCTGGACAAGTCCATGATTAGTAATTTTATGATACCAAAAAAGAAATTATGAAATGTAACAAATCGGTAATAACGATATATTAACAATTTTTAATTTAAAATGGTGATTCGTATGCATTTGCTATTTGGTGTTGCTGATTTCCAAATAGCTATTCAGTAACATTAGCAAATACATTTTTCAATACTTAGCTAATCACAATTTGTAGATTGCTAACTTGCGACTGCCTCGTTGCCAGCTATTGATGACCTCAGAAGCAGGTAGAGATCTTGAAGTTTCGTTTCTGAGACCACATAGGAACAGAGGCGAGGAGCGTAGAAGCAAAAAGTGTTTCTTAAAAATCTAAAATGGCATCCCCCGATCCTGAATGTGAGGAAGTGTCCAGAAAAAGAAAACAAAAGTTAATTGAACAGGAGTTGGCCATATAGGTGGAGACAGTGGCATGTAATGACCAGCATTTTGGTAAGAGTTCACTTTCTGTGCCAAAGACCACTAAAAGTGCAATATGGCTCAGAATTTAAGAGTGCATCAGTGCTGTGGGTGTCAATTTGAGGATCCCATCCAAGAGAAACATGGCAACCAAGCGAAAGGAAGTTAGTGGCACCGAAGCGAAGCATCAACTGAGCTGTCACCTACCCAGCTTGCGGAGGCAAAAGAAAGCACCTTGTTGCCACAAATAGTATCAGTAGTGTCTGAAATTATACATAATGTGGTAACACTAAGGGCCTCATTCTGATGTCAGGCAGAGTTTCCTCCGCCCGACATCGTCTCGTTCAAGGGACGAACGACACCCGGTCAGCGGTCCCGACCGACTAATTAGGATGTGACGAACACTGTTCAGTCGCATTCCTATACTTTACAATGGGAGCATGTATTCTGGTCGGAATGCATGTTCCCAGTGTAAAACAGGAGGTGCCGTTCATCCCTGCATCCCGTGGCAGGCCCTCCCTCAAGGGGCCTCCCACGGGGTACAGGGATCAACAGGCGAGCACAGTCCGACAGCCTTTCTGTGTCGGAAAGACCGGCACGGAAAGGCTGCCGAAACCCGGCATCATAATTTCAGGGGTGGAAAGAGCCACCCTTGGGATTGCTGGCCGCATTCTGACTGGCGGACAGGCTCTCCGAGCCCATTGGAAGCCAGTAAGAATGACCATTTGGATTCCTTTTCAACCACATCCATCGCAATGAGGCGGTCGGAAAGGAATCCGACCGGCATATTGCGATGTAGTCGGAACGGCTCTGCCCAAAGTTCAGAACCTTTCTGACCGTATCGTAATCAGGCCCTAAATATTTCCTAACTGTGCTCAATTAGGAATCTAATTCTCTGCCAACACATCCACCATCAGGGCCACTGAATACACATTTAATAATTTTTAAATTAGGGTCCATAGTGAATCCAGTAGAATTGTAATTATTTGTTTAAAAATGGAAATATAATAAATAACTATAATGCTAAAAGTCAAGACAACATTGGATTTTCATCGATACATTCCATTGTGGCATTTGTAGTATGTCCTTGATTGAGCAATAAAGCGTCTTAAATCTTCATGTTAAACTTCTATAATATTTCAACATATATTTAACCCGTTGATGTACGTAGAGAGAAAACAGGAGAGTTTGGAAAAATGGACGGTGGGAGAAGATCAGGAGGCAGCGAAAAACACCAGTATTCCCAATGAGGAGTCAGCTGCAATGCTTCATAAGGTTACTCACCACTAAAGAACCCACACTGATATTCAACACACTGCAAGGCCTTAAATTCTGAAAATAAAGGAACAATGCTGACAGTAAAATGTCAGCAAACATCCGCCTTGCTGGCACTTGGGAGAAAGACAGATATTTTGAGCACAGTTAGGAAATATTTAGGGCCTGATTACGATACGGTCAGAAAGGTTCTGAACCTTGGGCAGAGCCGTTCCGACTACATCGTAATATGCCGGTCGGATTCCTTTCCGACCGCCTCATTGCGATGGATGTGGTTGAAAAGGAATCCAAATGGTCATTCTTACTGGCTTCCGATGGGCTCGGAGAGCCTGTCCGCCAGTCGGAATGCGGCCAGCAATCCCAAGGGTGGCTCTTTCCACCCCTGAAATCATGATGCCGGGTTTCGGCAGCCTTTCCGTGCCGGTCTTTCCGACACAGAAAGGCTGTCGGACTGTGCTCCCCTGTTGATCCCTGTACCCCGTGGGATGCCCCTTGAGGGAGGGCCTGCCACGGGATGCAGAGATGAACGGCACCTCCTGTTTTACACTGAGAACATGCATTCCGACCGGAATACATGCTCCCATTGTAAAGTATAGGAATGCGACTGAACAGTGTTCGTCACATCCTAATTAGTCGGTCGGGACCGCTGACCGGGTGTCGTTCGTCCCTTGACCGAGACGATGTCGGGCGGAGGAAACTCTGCCTGACATCAGAATGAGGCCCTTAGTGTTACCACATTATGTGCTTCAGTACATGCTGAAAGTCTGATAGAAAAAGAATACAATGGCAACCTGATTGAAAGGGTAGACCGATATGGGAGGACCTTAGCGAAACTGACCACTACTACTAGTGTTCTTTCAAGAAAACTAGTTACCATACAAACAGACATGGCAACATTTATTCAATGTAGAAAATTGCCTAATACAAGTAACCACAGAACTTGAAGCTTTGCACACTTACAATCATGCACATTCGAGATGGCACACACGCAAAGTAAGTGAGAAGGCATCAAGTCTCAGTAGTGTTTCTACGCCAATTATCCATAATTGAACAGGAGTTGGCCATATAGGTGGAGGAGAGAGTGGCATGTAATGACCAGCATTTTGGTAAGAGTTCTCTTTCTGTGCCAAAGACCACTAAAAGTGGAATATGTCGCAGAATCTAAGAGTGCATCAGTGCTTTGGGTGTCAATTTGAGGATCCCATACAAGAGAAACATGGCAACCAAGAGAAAGGAAGTTAGTGGCACCGAAGGCGAAGCATCAACTGAGCTGTCACCTATCCAGCTTGCGGAGGCAATAGAAAGCACCTTGTTGCCATAAATAGTAGCAGTAGTGTCTGAAATCATACATCTCTGCCAACACATCCACCATCAGGGCCATTGAATACACATTTAATAATTTTTAAATTAGGGTCCATAGTGAATCCCGTAGAATTGTAATTATTTGTTTAAAAATGGAAATATAATAAATAACCATAATGCTAAAAGTCAAGACAACATTGGATTTTCATCGATACATTCCATTGTGGAAATTGTAGTATGTCCTTGATTGAGCAATAAAGCGTCTTAAATCTTCATGCTAAACTTCTATAATATTTCAACATATATTTAACCAGTTGATGTACGTAGAGAGAAAACAGGAGAGTTTGGAAAAATGGACGTGGGAGAAGATCAAGAGGCAGCGAAAAACACCAGTATTCCCAATGAGGAGTCAGCTGCAATGCTTCATAAGGTTACTCAGCACTAAAGAACCCACACTGATATTCAACACACTGCAAGGCCTTAAATTCTGCAAATAAAGGAACAATGCTGACAGTAAAATGTCAGCATACGTCCGCCTTGCTGGCACTTGGGAGAAAGACAGATATTTTGAGCACAGTTAGAAAATATTTGGGGCCTGATTACGATACGGTCTGAAAGGTTCTGACCCTTGGGCAGAGCCGTTTCGACCACATCGTAATATGGCGGTCGGATTCCTTTCCGACCGCCTCATTGCGATGGATGTGGTTGAAAAGGAATCCAAACGGTCATTCTTACTGGCTTCCGATGGGCTCGGAGAGCCCGTCCACCAGTCGGAATGCGGCCAGCAATCCCAAGGGTGGCTCTTTCCGCCCCTGGAATTATGATGCCGGGTTTTGGCAGCCTTTCCGTGCCGGTCTTTCCGACACAGAAAGGCTGTCGGAACTGTGCTCCCCTGTTGATCCCTGTACCCCATGGGAGGCCCCTTGAGGGAGGGCCTGCCACGGGATGCAGGGATGAACGGCACCTCCTGTTTTACACTGGGAACATGTATTCCCACCGGAATACATGCTCCCATTGTAAAGTATAGGAATGCGACCGAACAGTGTTCGTCAAATCCTAATTAGTCGGACAGGACCGCTGACCGGGTGTCGGTCGTCCCTTGACCGAGACGATGTCGGGCGGAGGAAACTCCGCCTGACATAAGAATGATGCCCTTAGTGTTACTACATTATGTGCTTCAGTACATGCTGAAAGTCTGATAGAAAAAGAATACAATGGCAACCTGATTGAAAGGGTAGACCGATATGGGAGGACCTTAGCGAAACTGACCACTACTACTAGTGTTCTTTCAAGAAAACTAGTTACCATACAAACAGACATGGCACCATTTATTCAATGTAGAAAATTGTGTAATACAAATAACCACAGAACTTGAAGCTTTGCACACTTTACAATCATGCACATTACAGACGGCACACACACACAAAGTAAGTGAGGAGGCATCAAGTCTCAGTAGTGTTTCTACGCCAATTATCCATCCAGTTCACATCAGAAGTGAAGCTGCAGGGACAGAGCCCCTCCTCTGGCAGGCCCACAATAGCAAGTAGCAAGAAAAAACAATCATTTGCAATGCAATAGGTCCCGCATTTATGAGAGTTTGAGCTAAATGCCAATAGCTCAAACTCTCGCAAATGTGAGACCTATTGCATTGCAAATACCTTTTTTTGTAAAAGCTCCCAATGCCGCAGTTTCACGTTAATGGAGGCCATGCCCCTTTCTTTAGATGAGCCGCGTCTAAAGAAAGGGGCGCACCTGGCATTAAAGTGAAAGCGCGTTATGGGGTGCTTGCAAACAAAAAAATAAAAATTGGAAACATAGGGAAAAAAATGTGTTTGAGTTCCGCGCTGCAAAAAAATCAAATGCGTGGCTCCACTGTGGCGTGCCGTGCTGTAAAAAAAAAGTAAGTTAGGAGAGGGACGCTTGCTTCAACTGCCAAACAGCGGGACTTCAAGTCCCAGAATTCCAGCGGCAACATACACAGGTGTGGAGAGGGAGCGGAGGTAGTGAGACCTTTCTCTCTGTGGATAGAGTACTTAAATGCGCCTATTGTTTTCCATGATGCAGAACGCTCACTTCAATTGCCAAACAGCGGAAATTCTGGTCCCAGAATTCCAGCGGCAACATACACAGGTGTGGAGAGCGGAGGTAGTGAACACTTTCTCCCTGTGTATAGATTACTTAAATGCGCCCATTGTTTTCCATGATGCAGAACGCTCACTTCTATTGCCAAACAGGAGGAATTCTGGTCCCAGAATTCCAGCGGCAAAATACACAGGTGTGGAGAGAGAGCGGAGGTAGTGAGCACTTTCTCCCTGTGTATAGATTACTTAAACTTGCCTATTCTTTTCCATGATGCAGAACGCTCACTTCAATTGCCAAACAGCGGGAATTCCGGTCCCAGAATTCCAGTAGCAACATACACAGGTGTGGAGAGGGGGCTGAGATAGTGTACACTTTCCCCCTTTGGATAGAGTACTTAAAACCGCCTATTCTTTTTCATAGCGCGGAGCGCTCACTTCAGTTGCCAAAAACAGGACTTAAAGTCCCTGAATTCCAGTAGCAGTGTGGAGATGGGGCGAGCTTTTATTTGCAGTATGGGTGTGCCCGGGCACTGCCCAGGCCAAGACAGGCTCCCCCGAGCCCGAGCAAAGATGGGCTGGCCCACCCTCCCATGAATTCAGGGCCAGCTCTAGGGCTCTGACTTCTGGTGCGGCATCCTGTTCGAAGTATTTTATGGTTTTAAAAGCACCTGCTGCCACTTTCCTGTACTAAGAACTTTTCAGGCAACAATAAAAATGTAAAGATCACTCCAGTGATTTTTGTATTTATTTTATTTATTTTATGCGTTTTTATATAGCGCCCTTTTTATTAAAAAAAAATTGATTTGGAGGGGGCTGCATTGCCCCCCTCCTCAGGCCACTTATGGCTCTGGGACCCCATGCCACGGGCCGGCCTTTTTTTTTTTAAATACATTTTTATGGGGGGCCCCCCTCCCGGGCCACTTTTTGCCCCCGGGACCCTATCCCCCAGGCCTGGCTCCCTCCGTTGGGGACCGGGGGGTCCCCTATCCCCCCACGGTCCCGCCGTCTCCCTGCGTCCTTCGGGAGCCGGCATTGCTTTTCCACATGGGGAGCTGCTAAGTTGAAGCTCCCCGTGTGGAAAAGCAATTGTCTTTGGTTTTTGGAAGAGAGGGCAAGTTTCCTGATCTCTCTTCCAAAAACCAAAGCAGTTTGCTATGGCAGGGTGGGAGCCCCGAGGCTCCCACCTTGCCATAGCAAACAGCAGTGTCCCTAGGGTGGGCACACCGGACACTGCAGGAGCCGGCCCTGGGGGGGTGGGGGTCCCCAGGGCCATTACAGGCTCCAGGAGGGGTGCCACATGGCCCCCTCCCAACATTACCAAAGTCCCGGGGAGGTGGTGGTCCCCGAGGCGTGTGGGGGGGCTCGGGCCCCCCACAGAGGTTCTTTTTTTTAAAAAACACAAGCCCCGGGGGGTGGCGGTCCCTGGGGCTGCAGGGGGGCCGTGAGCCCCCTGCAAATATTTTTTTAAAGCCCCGGGGGTGGCGGTCCCTGGGGCTTGGGGGGGGCCTTTGAGCCCCCCACCCATGTATTTTCGAAGCCCCAGGGGTGGTGGTCCCCGGGGCCCACCCGGGGGCTAATTAATAACGAAGTGAAAGAGCCCGCGCTTCGGGTTTTTTTTTAGCAGCCGGCTCCGCGGATCCTTCGCGCATTTCGCCGTTTTTAAAAAAAAATTACTTCTTTTTGTTGGCCCTGGGGGTCCTTGTGGGACCCCCTAAGCAGGCCTCGGGGGTCAGGGTGTTTCTACCCTGCCCCCTTTTCTTTTTTTTTGGGCATTTGTTTGACTGATTTCTTGTGCCTCTGTTCTACTTCCTGGTTTGGAGTGTTGACAGCCAATTAGCATACAGCTCGTGATCGGGAGGGTGCGCGGATCCTCCGTGGCCATAGATATTGAAACTTTTAATTTTGTTTTTCTCAGCAACTAATGAACGGATTTACACCATTTAACAAAAAGGGATCTTTCTGAACCAAGGGCTACCTTTACGCCAAATTTGGTGTAATTCCGTTCAGCAGTTAGGGCTGTAGCCGTGTCTAAAGTTTCCTGTGGGACATTGCATAGGGAAAACACGTCTTGGGACCCCCTTTTTTCTCGGCCCCCCCTTTACAAATCACCCCGAAACTTTCAAGATAGGAGCGGACCATGAGTTTTGAAAAATTTGCGAAGATTCGTCAACCGGTGCCAAAGTTATTGTTGCGCTTTTCCTATGGAAACTAAGTCCTAACTATAACTATCTACTGGCGACCGCCGGTAGATAATATGTGCATATGTGTGCGCGTAGAGGGGGGGGCGTGGCTAGCCATGATGGCGGACGGAGTGTGTTAGAGCTCCGGTGCCGCCGGGAAGCAAACATGGTCTCCACGGGGCCGAACGACACCTCGGAGGGGGTGGCCCTCAATACGCTGGCCTCCCCGGCTACCCCGGACACTTTGACACTGCTAGCGGCTGAGGAGACCGTAAGGCGGAGCCTAGTACCGCTGCGGCCTGTTCCCCTGGGGGCGACCGGGACCTGGGGTCCGGGACACGCCCGGCTCGCACGCATCCTTGAATAGCCCCTACGGGGCTGACTGCCATATCGGAGGGGGTGGACCTGCTTGCGCTGAGCCCCTGACAGCTGTGAGCGCTCCGGGCGATTGTGGCGGCCGGGGGTGCTGCACGGCAGGGCCCGGCGCTGATGCGGCCTACTCCCCTGAGGAAGACCGGGACCTAGAGTTTGGAGCACGCCCGACCTGCGGGGCTCCTGCTGCTGAAGGGGCCGACGCTGCTCCTGGCCGGGCTGATTGAGGCCTGATTATGCCGTTGGCGGCGCGGCAGAGAGATGGTAGCAATGAAGCCACCCCCGGGGACACACCGACCTGGACACCACGCCGCAGGTGCCCGCTGCCCGGATGGGACCTGCCCGGAGTGCCTAGAGAGCGTGGCGGATCTGAGAACCCTGCGGCCCTGTCCAGCTGCAGACCAGGAGGTAGGGGGGTGAGGCGGACAACACCTAAGGGCGATCACCGACGTTGAGCCCGGACATATCTCTCTTCCCCCCTGATCTCCCTGTAAGGGGACCCCCCGCCCCTCCCCGCCCCCGACTGGCTCCCGGGGCAAAGGCCCGAACGACCCGAAGAAGGGCCCACTGAGAGACGTCCCGAGTGAAACCCCCCCCCCTGTACAAAGTGGTGGGTCCCGTCGACGAAGCTCAGAGATCCGGCGAGGGAACGACAACTGATGGGGCTGGGTGCCAGCACGGAGTACTGCTCAAAGAGATCCCATCCTGGTCGCCGGATACACCAGGCTGGGGCTGGGGATCAGCAAGCCGATAAATTGGATTTGATTCTGCGAGAGATCAGAGACTCAAGACTCACTATGGAAACACAACTGGGCGCCCTTACCACCAATCTCTCTATACTAAAGGCCGACCCCTGCAAACTGGCTGACTAAGTGAAAGACAAGGGTGTGGCGTTGGCAGAGATAACCCCGACAGTGGCAGGTCAGACTAACTCCATCAAGCAACTACAGGAGCAGGTGACGACCCTTATGGAACGCGTGGAGGATGCTGAAGGTCGCAATCGGCGCAATAACATCCGCGTCATTGGGCTTCCGGAACCCAGTGAGGGGGCCCGCGCAACGGAGTTCATGGAACAGGGGTTCCGAGATCATGTCGCCACGGAGGGTTTGTCACCACTCTTCTGTGTGGAAAGAGCACACCGGATTCCTACGGGAAGGCCTAGAGCAGGACAGCCACCGCGACCGCTGATAGTCAGGATCCTTAACTATCGGGACAGAGACATGCTACTTCAGAAAACCCGGGAGAAATCATTAATTGAATACGAAAATCAGCGAATCTCGCTATACCCGGACTACACACATCAGGTGCAAAGACAAAGATCATCCTATTTTGTGGTCAAGAACAGGCTCCAGAACGCAAACCTCCATTATGCCCTGCTGTTCCCGGCTCGCTGACAACAAGACCCACTTCTTTGAAAGTCCTACTGACGTAGAGGAGTGGTTGGAGGTGATGGGCATTGAGGCGACTCAAGGAGCAGCATCCGGCAGCTCCAAAAAAGGTTCGGACTGAACAGGAAGAACCTCCCCCAAGTCATCTGCGGAGTCCAGACGATGCAAGCCCTCTACCGCACAGCAGAAAGAAGCCCGGCTGATAGAGTTCAACATGGTGGGCTCCTTCAGAGATGAACCCGAAACAATCTACACGCATACGGAGGACAGTACACTGCACTCAGACTCAGAACACAGCATGGTCCTGTTTCCGAATGTGACGCCGAGAGCAGCGGACAAACTACTGGACAATGGACAGGAGTGACTGTCTAACTCGGAGCAACCTGTGGCTCCGTGTCCTGATGATATCCTTTGATGGTGACCTACATGTGGCTGGGATGTGCGGGGTGGAGGGTGCGAGTCCCCTGAGCGATTGGGAAGTGTTTGATTCTGTGATACTTGGTGGTTAGGCCCAATCTACAGTATTAAGTTATTCTCCCATGACAGCTGCACTCTGTTATCCTATCAAAATTGGCTCTTGCTGGCTGGGATTCCCTGCCGATGACAGGGAGGGCACCCCCCCTGTCCCTCCCCCCCTCGGAGGCCGACAAGGACTATAACTCATATAAAGACATTCCCGGCGGCGCCGTTGAGCCGACAGCGCAGAACTGTAAGACTGTCTGGATAGGGTACATGCTAAGCCAACCGCCCGAAGGCGTATGCACCAATGTTTGGTTAGTTATGGTTTACATTTCATGGTTCGGCACAGCAGTGTTTTCAAGCTGCGCCAAAAGAGTTCAAGTTTGGGGTGGGCAGAAGTACGTCTCCTGGCTATTGCAAATAATACCTGTGCTACAGATGGGAGCACTGTTTCTCGGGGCACTTACTGGCGAGTATGGCTGACACTATAGGGAAGTACAGGCTGGCTACCTGGAACGTGGGGGGGCTTGGCGCTATACCGAAGAGACACCGAGTACACGCATTCTTACTCCGACAGCAGGCCCATATTGTCTTTCTGCAAGAATCCCACCTAACACAAGCCGAGGCACACACACTGCGAAAGAAGTGGACGGGGGCTGTATTTTCTACGACATACTCTGCTTTCTCCAGGGGGGCTACCATCTGGGTGAGACACGGTACTCCCTTTGTTGAACTAGAGAGAAAGGTTGACGACCAGGGAAGGTATATCCTAGTGAAAGGTACACTGGACGGCACGCTAATGGTTCTGGGCTGCGTATATGCCCCGAACTTTGAACAAGATGCATTCCTTGCGAGGGTGGGCAGAGCGCTGGCTGCCTGGGTGGACATCCCTTGGATCCTGAGAGGGAATTGGAATTTGGTCCTAGATGTAGACCTGGATAGGTCACACCCCCCCCCCCCCTCCAGACGACAGGTATACATAGGTAGACGGACTCCTATAGGACCTGGCTCCAAGGATGGGGACTGACAGACATTTGCCGATTATTACATCCAACACATAAGGAATATTCCTACTATTCCCCAATGCATGCCCTACATACCCGCTTAGATAGGTTTTTGTGTACTAACTCTCTGGTGTCCAAATGTACGTCCTCAGACTACCTGGCTAAAACCTTCTCCGACCACAGACCTCTGACACTCGACCTGCAGTGGGAACGGGTGCCGTCTCCAGTGCCTACCTGGAGACTTAACCCGTTATTGGACGGTCCTTTCCGCGCATCCTTGTCTGATGCCGTGGACAATTATTTCCGTGAGAACTGGGACTCGGCGACTTCTAACTTACTGGTGTGGGACGCTATGAAGGCTGTGATAAGGGGAACAGCCATAGGGCAGACAGTGGGTGCTAGGCAGGAAATCCACAGAAAACTGTGTGCTGTTGAGGACCGCCTGAAGACCCTAGAGGCGGCGGTAAGTGAGGTCCTAGAACGCAGGGAGGACTTGCAAACGAGTAATATAGAGCACACCGAACTTTTGGAGACGCTAAGAGTTATTGATCATAGAGACTACTTACGGCGGCAACAGGCCGAATCGGACAGATCGGGCGCTCTACTGGCGCGGCTGGTACGAGACAGTCCCAAGACCTCAGTGATTACACAAGTTAGGGACAGCACAGGGAGACTGGTAACTACACAGTCGGCCATAAATGATGCCTTTAGGGACCACCTCAGTACATTATAGTCCCCCCCCCCCCCCCATGGAGGACCAAGAGGAGATGATAGCCTTTATGAGGGACCTACCTTTCCCAGTCCTGTCCCGAGATGAACAGGCAGAGAAGGACGGACCCATCACACAGCAGGAAATCAAAGCGGCAATCCGGTCTCTTAATCGAGGTAAGACTCCCGGCCAAGATGGACTACCTGTAGAATTTTATCAGACCTATTCTACAACCCTGGTACCCGTCTTGGAGAAAATCTATAAGGAATCCTATGAGTCTGGTCACCTACCTGCCTCGACGATGCAAGCCTCAGTTATCTCAATCCTAAAACCTGGTAGGGATATTTTCGACCTCACTAATTATAGACCCCAGCTCTGCGAATTCAGGCCCATCTCCCGGCCCTAATACATTCGGATCAATGCGGCTTCCTACCGGGGAGGAGCACGTCCCAAAACACGAGGAGGCTCCATGTCCTTATGGCTGCTGCGCCGCTGGCTCTCCCTCGGGCCTTCTGTGTCGCACTAGACCTCCGACAGGCATTCGACTCCCTGTCATGGACATTTATGTTCGCGGTCTTGAAACGTTTTGACCTCCCCGACTCCCTAATACGGTGGATTCGGCTACTGTACACGTGCCCAACGGCCAGAGCACGCACTGGCCGATACGTCTCCTCTAGTTATGACATCCACCGAGGTACCCGGCAGGGTTGCCCGCTGTCGCCCCTACTGTTTGTCCTCACCCTTGAACCCCTGTCGATCGCCCTTCGGACCAGGATGGAAGGGGTGGGCATGGCCATCAGAGGAACGCACAACCTGATATCAATCTATGCCGACGACATCCTATTATATTTCAAGGACTTAGAGGAGAACCATTCGGCCCTCGCTGCCATTTTTGACTGGTTGCAGCTGTTAGGCCTAACGGTCAACCCGGCGAAATCGGTGGGGTTTTATTTCCAGGAGGGACAGAGGCCCTCCCACATTCAATTGGGTGACTCCCAAATTCTGATAGCGCAGACCACATTCAAGTATTTGGGCATAAACGTTTATAGACGACCGGAAGACCAGATTGAAGGTAATATCCGGCGGGCCATTAACGGCCTTCGTAGTAGTGTGCAATTCTGGACGTCCTTGCCGCTGTCCGTCATGGGTAGGATAGCGGTTTCTAAAATGGTCCTGCTTCCCCGCATGCTATATTACTTTGTAAATCTACCGGTTCTCCTCCCGCAACACATATATAACACACTAAACACGATTTTGATTACCCTCATCTGCGGCTGTGGACGGCGGAGAATAAGTCTCAGAAAACTTCAACTGGGTACCAGACAGGGGGGTCTTGGTGTACCGGACCTACGTGGTTATTACTATGCGAGTCAATTACAGTGGATATCGAGCTGGGTGGCGGGTAGGAACCTGCACGAAATTGACTTCGCCGGAGACCAGTTGGCGCGCGGAGAGCTGCATTCCCTCCTATTGCCCAAGGCCAAGATACCCCGGGATTGCCATCCTCTATTGCATACCGCCCTGATGTGCTGGCGAAGGGCCCTGGCGTATACGTCGATGGCCCAATTTTACGCAGATAACATTCCCCTGTTGGGATTCCCGACGCTGCAAGGACGGCTGACGCACCACAGGTTACAGCCCTGGACAGAAGCGGGAGTGGATATGGTAGGTGATCTGTTCGGAGATGACACACTGTTAGACCATGCCTCCTTTGTACAAGCCACAGGGGCTCCACCGCAACTATACTTTCTACATGCCACTGTGACACACTACGTAAGACATACATGGGCCCCACAGCGCAACAAGCCTGTGCAACACGAACTAGTGCACCTCCTTCATTACATGGGGACAGGGGGACACTTAGTGCGGTGGTTATACACTGGAATTAGAGAACACGCTGCTATGCCTCTTAACGCAATCAGAGACACCTGGACACTTGACACAGGGGAGGTTCGACGGATGGGGCCTGGAAGATCGTTCTGGAACACCCTAGAAGGGTATCCAGGAATGTGAAGTTTAAATTTATACAAGCCATGGTGCTGCATAGGGCATACCTGACCCCCCAGAGACTGCACAGGATGTTCCCTGCCTCTCCCCATTGTTGCCCCCGGTGTCAGGCGGATGAGGCCCGCCTTTTCCACATGATGTGGTCCTGCCCATGCCTGAGCGGGTACTGGGGACAGGTCCGACATATACTCCACAATGTCACGGGTATGCAGATACCGGAGGGAGCGTTGCCTAGCCTGATCGGACACAGGAAAAGACCCAAAGGGCATAGGGCCCCACTGAAGCTCCTGGACTTGGCACTGTTATTGGCAGTTAGGGTGTTAACCATGAGATGGAAGTCAGCGACCCCCAGCTGTAGAGACTTGGCGATCTGAATTATTAAAATGGGGCAGGGCTGAGGGCGTAATTCTCGGTAGGGAAGAAGAGAGAGGGCTATGGAAACACCCGATTGCACAAGAATGGGAGCGGATGCTGCTGGAGCTAGAGGGAGTAGATTTGACGCCCTCCCAGGCGGAGACCTCATAAATGAAACTGTCGGACGGGAGAAGGTGTGACCGGGAGAAGAGCCTAGCCCATGGTGCGCACAGGTTTGCCAGATGATGACGAGCACAAATATCTAGACGTGTCTGTGTTCCCGAGATTCCTAGGCCAATGGTTACAGTACACGAAGGGTGGAGAAACCAGGAGACGTACGGTGGGAGGGGGGAGTTGAAGGGGATGGGGAATGGTTATGACTTGACTATTTGGGACTAATGCTGCACAGATGCTGATGAGATGTATGATATTATCAGTAAGGACCCATATGTGAGAACCTATTACTTTACATGGAGTAACCTATGTTGTCAGTGATGTATTGTATGTACTCAGCTAGGAGAGACAATAAGTCAAATGCCTAAAGTTTAACGGGAGGAAATAAGAAAAGACTGTACAAGAACAATGATAAATGTTTGTGCAATGTAATATCTGAAAGCAATCGTGAATAAAGAGTTGAAAAAAAAATGTGTGCGCGTAGAGATAGAGAGAGGTAGAGAGAGGTAGAGAGTAGTAGAGAGATAGAGAGGTAGAAAGTAGAAAGTGAGTAGTAGTGAGTAGTAGAGAGTGAGTTGAAGAGAGTAGTAGAGAGTGAGTAGTAGAGAGTAGTAGAGAGTGGGTAGTAGAGAGTTAGTAGAGAGTGAGTAGTAGAGAGTGAGTAGTAGCGAGTGACATGCCAGATGCAAGCCCCTCTGCGCCCGTCCGTGCCTGGACTGCGCCCAGCGCCAGAACCCCTGGACCCTGCAAACGCCACGCCACCAGACTCAGCTACGACGCTAACACTCTCCACGCACTCAACACCAGCAAAACCATAGCTGCTTCCAGGCCGCCCCAAAACGCACCCATGGACCCTTCTCCTACCACACCAGCAGCTTCACCTGCGACAGAGCCACCAAACCTCCAAAGACCGGGCCCAACCACCTCCTCTGCATACTCCTGAACACCAGCTCTGCATGCCAACACGCCGTCGAGCTCTGGGACCTGCTCGACACCTCCTCCCCTGACATTGCCTTCCTGACCGAGAACTGGTGGAACGACTCCTCGGCGCCCGACATCGCCATAGCCATCCCGGACGGCTACAAGATCACCCGCAGGGACCGCACCAACGGAAGCAGAGGAGGAATAGCCAACGTCCACAAGTCCACCCTCAAGGTCTCCAAACACTCAGACGACACCCTCAACACCGCCGAACACCTGCACTTCCAGGTCCATACCGACCCCAACACCACCCTCAGAGGAACACTCGTCTACAGACCCCCCCGGACCCCGGCACAGTTCAGCGACTCCATCGCCGACCTCGCCAGCACCCATGCACTCGCCTCCACGGACTACATCATCCTTGGGGATCTGAACTTCCACCTCGAGAACGACGCCAACTCCGCCACCCTGATCGACAACCTCGCCAACCTCGGCCTCAGACAACTCGTCACTGCACCCACCCACGCTGCCGGCCACACGCTTGACCCCATCTTCTCCACAAACATCCACGTCTCCTTTGACCACACCACCGAACTCCACTGGACCGACCACCGCTGCATCCATTTCACCTTCAAGAAACCCACCGTACACTACTGAGCCCAACAGTTGCCCCACCGATGCTGGAGCAGTCACAGAGGACCAGCTGAACACCACCCTCACCCAGAACCCGCCAACCGGCCCAGACGACGACGCCCGCAACCTCAGACAGTGGATCGACGACTGCGCCAACACCCTCGCCCCTCTCAAGAAACCCCCCCAACAGCCGCAACAGCAAGAAAGCCACCTAGTTCACCGAAGAGCTCCAGACCTCCAAACGAGCATGCTGGAAACTGGAGAAGAAATGGCTACACGAACGAACACCGGACAGCCACGCAGCGCACAAGGACACCACACACAGAAACCACCACCTCATCAGATTAGCCAAGAGATCTTCCTTCAAAGCCCGCTGGGACAACAACGCACACGACAGCAAAGAGCTCTTCATCATCGTTAAGGAACTCTCCAACCCCAGCGCCAGCGCCAATGACATCCCGCCCTCACAAGAACTGTGCGACTCGCTGGCCACCTTCCTCCACCACAAGATCGCTGACATCCACGACAGCTTCAACACCTCGACCACCCCAACAACGTCAGTCCTCACCCACCCAACGAACACCACCTGCATCAACGGCCTGACCTCCTGGACCAACGTCAACAACGACGAGACACGCAAGATCATGAACTCCATCCACTCAGGATCACCATCAGACTCCTGCTCACACCACGTATTCAACAAAGCAGACACCGCCATTGCACCACAACTACGGAAGTTCATCAACATCTCCTTTGAGTCAGCTACTTTCCCAGAAAGCTGGAAGCATGCCGAAATCAATGCCCTTCTCAAGAAACCCTAGGCAGACCCCAAGGACCTCAAGAACTTCCGGCCCATCTCCCTGCTCCCATTCCCGGCGAAGGTCATCGAGAAAAACAACAACATCTTAGACCCATCCCAGTCCAGATTCAGAAGAAACCACAGCACCGAGACAGCCCTCATCGCCGCCACAGACGACATCAGGCACCAACTAGACAATGGCGAAACTCCAGCCCTCATCCTCCTGTACCTGTCAGCTACCTTCGACACAGTCTGCCACGCACACTAAAGACACGCCTCCAAGAAGCCGGAATCCAAGAAAAAGCCCTCGACTGGACCACATCCTTCCTCACCGGCAGAACCCAGAGCATTGACTCCCACCCTTCTGATCCAAAGCCACCGACATCATCTGCGGCGTACCCCAGGGCTCATCCCTCAGCCCGACGCTGTTCAACGTCTACATGGCCCCCATCGCACAAGTGGCCCGCCAGCACAACCTCAACATCATCTCCTACGCCGACAAGACCTAGATCATATTCTTCCTCACCGAGGACCCGCTCACTGCCAACACCAACCTCCACGAGGGAGTGAAGGACGTCACCGAATGGATGAGGAGCAGCTGACTGAAGCTGAACTCAGACAAGACGGAGATCCTCATTCTCGGACCGACCCCCTCAGCCTGGGACAACTCCTGGTGGCCGACCACGCTGGGAACAGCACCAATGATCACGCACGCAACCTAGGAATCATACTCGAGTCCTCCCTCTCCATGTCGAAACAGGTCAACGCCATCACCTCCTCCTGCTACAACACCCTCTGCATGCTCTGCAGGATCTACAAGTGGATCCCCACTGAAACAAGAAGAACAGTGACACAGGCCCTTGTCAGCAGCAGGCTGGACTACGGCACCGACTTTACGCAGGAATCCCGACCAAACACCTGCGGCAACTGCAACGCATCAAAAACGCCTCCGCCCGACTGATCCTCAACACCCCTCGCCGCAGCCACATCACCCCCCACCTGAGAGACCTACACTGGCTCCCTGTCGACAAGAGGATCACCTTTAAGCTCCTCACCCACGCACACAAAGCACTCCACAACACCGGACCAGC
Source organism: Lissotriton helveticus (assembly GCF_964261635.1). Taxonomy (NCBI): domain Eukaryota; kingdom Metazoa; phylum Chordata; class Amphibia; order Caudata; family Salamandridae; genus Lissotriton; species Lissotriton helveticus. The sequence goes on from NC_136061.1 coordinate 1,021,988,942, forward strand.
CTACTTTAACAGCAGACTCAGCTTCTACATCCCACCCGCCAGCTCTGCTCCGCCAGCCTCGCCCTCGCCGCTGTCCCCCGCATCCATCGAATGACCTTTGGCGGCAGATCCTTCTCCTTCCTCGCCGCCAACACCTGGAACACTCTCCCTACCCACCTACGACAGACCCAAGACCTACTCACCTTCAGAAGACTCCTCAGGACCTGGCTCTTAGAACAGTAGCGGCACCCCTCCCCCAGCGCCTTGAGACCCTCACGGGTAAGTAGTGCACTTTACAAGTACTGATTGATTGATTGATTGAATATGTATTTGAACACTGGGCTAGGTGCCACATGGAAGCCACATCTAATAACACTGGAGTGCTCACCTCAATGTTCCGTCCATGCCCACAGCATTACACTGGCACATACCAAGAGCAAGTACATGGCACAATCATGCGATCGATCGGCAAACACAGGAGGACAACCCGCGCATAGTCAACGATTCCTCCAATGGTTCTGTCCACTGGATAGCCGCATTTCAAGTTGCGTGTCACACGGAAGGGCATGGCGCATTGACCAGATTTGAAACGGAAAAGCCACAGAATACTTTATATGTGTTGAAGGAGCAGAAGATGGCCGCACACACGGCGCGCAGTGCAGGATGGCTCACGGCTCAATTGTGCGCCAAACAGAGATACTTGGCCATAACGTGACGAAGAGCGTGTCGTCACAGAGGTTCCTCCGGGTGACCAGCCCTGGAAATGCATGAGATAAGCGGCAGTTGGGAAAGAACAGCAACCAAACCAACAGTTGCAACTGCCCGAAGGAAGACAGTTAGAATGTGGTAAAAAAATGTTGTAAAGCAACTCACCACAGCTTCTGCCCTTCATAAACGGCAAGAACCAAACGGCACTAACAAAAAACGCGATGCACACTTGTTAACATAATTTGGCTGAGAGGAGATTTAAGTGAGAAACACCTCAATGCACCATGGTAGAGAGGTGTAGCAAACACAAACAGTGTGTTGAAGGCAGGTGATATAAGCGCTGCATCACTTGGTGTTGAAGCTTGAGAGAAAAGTGCATGTTTTCTTCCAAGATAAAAGTGAAAACGGTGTTGGGAAAGATGTCTGAATCAGTAGAAATAAGATTCAAAGTCCAAATTGGGTAGCGTAGATATGCACAAGGTCACACAGCGTAGGGAGCAGTTGCTCAAGATCACACAGCTCATAGTGGTAAGAAGGCATACCGTGCAGCCACAACATCTTCTTGCCGCTGTAGAAAATCAAGATGAAACAAACAGCTGTCTGTCACTGGTAGAAAGTGCGTGGCAGTGCAGCAGACTGTGGTGGTAAAGACAAAGTCTAAAATGTGTAAAGTAGATGAGCACAACACGCCTGTGCAAGGGCTGTCCGATGGAGTGGACACTGGTGGGGCTGATAGGCGAAGTTCTTCATCTTTTCTTGTTTCTTGATGTCTTCTTTTCTTAGTACTAGTTGTTTCTACTTTGTGCACATCTTTGTAGTTCTGTGAGCAAAACGCCTGTTTCTTATTCGTAGTTATTACCATCTTGTGGATGCCTCCTCTTCTTAAAATTTTGGTAGTTGCCTCTGTAGTTACTGTAAATTTCGCCATCTTCAGGTCCTATTGTTTGTCAGGTACCAAAGATCTGCTTGTAGCTCTAGGTTCGTCACCTTGTCGCCAAAATATGTAGTGATGAAGGTCCACACAGGAGGATGTAAATCAGGATGTTTTATTCATAAAGATAACAGGTAGTAAAGTCCAGAACATCATGTAGATATGTTGTAAATCAGAGCCACACCAGGAGCTGCCTTTCAGCTGCTCAGCCCATGACCAACTGTCACTTCACCTCCTCAGTCCCAACATTCCGAGGCATCATCAGACTCCAGCATTCTAATGAGTCAGAGCACTGGCTGAGCAGTGGTGGTAAAATACCTTACAATAAATGCAGGATACTACAAAATGTTTCACCAATGTATTATTACACAAAATTGACTAAGACTGGCTATGACCTACTGCCACAATTTTTCAACCTCTACACATGTAAATTATTCTTCAAAACCATTTTCCTAAAATAATGTCCTCATTTTTATAATTATTAGGGTCTCTACTATCATATCTTTAACTTTCAATTTCCTAACTACTTTTATCGTATAGTTTCACCACAATCTATTTATAATGCATTTGCACTGAAAGGCAATAGATCTGTTAGGTCTCATCATTAGATTCATTAGTTTTCATCAGTACTTGAGTAGTAAAACATCATTTCATGAGTAATCTTGTTATGAAAATCTATTAATATAGCCTTATAGCCCGCCGTAGCGGGCTATACCGCCCATTAAAGGCCCACTCCCGTGTTAAAGGCCAGAGCCGAAGGCGAGGGACTTTAAGAAGGGACGGGACTGTAATAACCGGTATAGCCCTGCTATGAATGGCTATAAAGCTATTAGAACATTCTGCCACTAGAGCGCAGAATGTTCTAACATATAAAACAAAGGCTTCTCGAAGCTCGAGGGGATTTAAATCTCCTCGAGCTCGGAGAGGCCTTTGTAAAACATTGGAATGTTGCTCTGCGGGCCTTTACCCTCCCGTAGACGAAGGGAGCATTCCCCTGTCTTCAATGGAGCTCCCAACATTCCAATGTTCTAATCAGCGTTATAACTATTTAGCAATGTATTTTCTCCTTTTTTAGGTTTTGCCTGGCGAAAAGATGCGCTCTGCGCATCTTTTTCGCGCAGGCGAAAACCTGATGAGAACTGTAGTGTGGGTTTGGGTCGGCCCTCGTCATTCATTGGCTGGCTCCATAAATGGAGCCTAGCCATTGGACGAGGGGCCTGTCCGTCAATGCCGGACCAGATTCGGGGGCGTTCCCGAGATTCTTTGGCTTTTGCCGACGTCACGCGACGTCAGCCGAAAGCCGGGAACGCCCCCGAATCTGGTCCGGCATTGCCGGCACCCGCCTTTCTGACCTTCTCTTTTTTGAGATGGGGCCCTTTGTCCACTGTCTAATAACTGGCGATGAAAGTGCAGCTCCTATTTCCATGAGTTTAAATGTGATGCGGGGTCGAGTGACGAAGTTAAACCTGCTTTTAAAATTGTAACTCGGGCTCTTAATTAGGGATTAAGGCAGACATCTTGCATTCTGCGGAATCGGTTACTGTACACACAATGTCAGATTTCCCCTGTCAATCACTGGTTTTCTCATGGCTCGCTGATCGCATTTTAAACAGCGATTAAAAGCAGCAGCCATGTAATGAGCTCGCCACCTGGCGCAGCGAGCTTTCTCTGCGTGTCACCCCCGTGAAAAGAGTTCAGCGCCCGCGAGCACAGGGCAGGGGGCGGCGGCATGGCGCCGGGGAGGAGAGGGGCTCGCCTGCCCTGCCGGGGGGCGCGGCTGGGGGTGGCTCTGTCGGGGGTGCCCGCCTTTCACTCCTCCTACGGCTCTTCCCCACTCCTTCCCCGCCCCCGGAGCCCGGACACAGTCAGCGCGGCGGCCGCACTCCACTCGGACCCGACTCCGGCTCCTGCTCCTGGCCCCCTCACCCTACCGAAACGGCTCCAGCAGGTTTCCGGGGCCCAACACCCCCGTCCAGCAGGTAAGAACGGCACCCCGGGAGGGAGGCGGGGAAGCAGCAGAGTGGCCTACTCGAGGCCCCGGCTGCGGCCTGGTCCGGCCTTTGTGCCCCTCCAGCCGGGGCCTCAGTTGGGGACGGGGTGAAGCCAGTGAGGATGGGTGGCGATAGCGTCTGGTGCCCATGAGTTTCCCTGCCCCTGTCCCGACCCATAGGAGGCCCGCACCGAAAAGGGCCATTGTGAGGTCTTGCCGCCCGTAACCTGCTGGCTCGGAACTGTGTAGGCTGCTTTGCAGATAGGACGGGGAGTGACAGAGACCACTCCTGCACAGTAGACCTCCGAGGTGAGCCCTGCATTGGCGGACCCGTCTGGCACTGCTTTCCCCACCCCAAGACGCCTGGAAGGGGAGGCCCGACTGGAGCATGAGCGCTGCTCCCTTGGGGCGGCGAGGGCACACCAGAGACTCTCTCTATGTTGCAGGCCTTTTGATCGCAGACCTGCCTGGCTCCGATTCCTCCCCTGATGCGCTTGGGAGTGGGTGCCCTGCTGGAGCACTGGGCAGCCCTGAGCCTGGGTGATTAAGACCGGGGGGCTTTCTGTGCCGAAGCAGCTGAGGAGTGCTGGCAGCCCCGCCTGTGCGCGGGGGCCTTCGCTTGCAGACCATGTGAAGCCCAAATCAATCGCCGACTGGATGCTTCACTGTTTGAAGTGAGGAGGGGGCTCGGTGAGCTGTTTCCTCATTGAAGGAGGCCTACTACAGACTGCCACAAGAGCTTTGCCCCGTATTATCTGCAGCACAAACAAGGCTACGGGGTCTCCCCTCTTGGACCGCATGCCCATTGACTCATCTACTAAACACAGTTGCAGGGCACCCTGCTTGGGACTTATGATACTCTGATCACTTTGAACAACCCCCTGGGGTGGTGCGCATGCCTGCCTCTGTCTGCACAACGGAGGGCCAGACACTGCTGTGGGTTCTGCACCTGGCCTCGAAGGACTACTGCAGGCGCTGGGTGCTCTCCACCCCCTCCACCGCTGACTATATTGATCATCTATTGATATCCTGTGGTTTTCAGCACCCCTGGTGAAGTGGTCCTGCTGTTTGGCTCCTGCTAGCTGGGGCCCCATAATAAACCACCCGATACAGATCGGGTCTGTCGCCCCTCGACCCCTCCACTTACTGTTCCAGACCAACAACTATCCCCCCCTCCACTGGCTCCCCGGGCTCGAAGGGCCCACTTGATGACCTCGCCTGATTCACCTGTCTGTTGCAACCGGAGCACTTATAACCCTGTGCAAGTCATTCTAGCCCAAGAGGCTGAATAGAGTTGCTGTCTTTCTAGCCCTGCTGGCTCACTATTGGAAAACCGGTCCCCAAGACTGCTGAAGGCCACCATAGAGTACTTCACAGGCCCGAGAGATTAATCCCACACTACAACCCGTACACACGAAAATCCGACTGCCCGTCTTAGGACCTTAGCCGAGCGCAGCAGCACCACCACCATAGGCTTGGGGCTCGGAGCCGCACCATGGTGGACCTGGGCGGCTGCCCCAGGAGACACCTCTACGAGCCCCTGCCGCCCCCCGCCCTGCTCTGCTGGGCCCTGCTGCTGCTCTGCGCCCCGGAGAGCTCCGCGCTGGCAGACTTCTCAGTTAAGACCCTCTCTGCTTCCCAGCCTGCCCTCTCCCAGCCTGCCCTCTCGCAGCCTGCCCTCTCGCAGCCTGCCCTCTCGCAGCCTGCCCTCTCGCAGCCTGCCCTCTCGCAGCCTGCCCTCTCGCAGCCTGCCCTCTCGCAGCCTGCCCCCTCCCAGCCTGCCCTCTCCCAGCCTGCCCTCTCCCAGCCTGCCCTCTCCCAGCCTGCCCACTCCCAGCCTGCCCACTCCCAGCCTGCCCTCTCCCAGCCTGTCCCCTCCCTGCCCTTTCCCAGCCTGTCCTCTTCCAGCCTGCCCTCTCCCAGCCTGTCCCTTCCATGACCTTTCCCAGCCTGTCCTCTCCCAGCTTGTCCACTTCCAGCCTGCCCTCTCCCAACCTGCCCTCTCCCAGCGTGTCCCCTCCCTGCCCTCTCCCAGCCTGCCCTCTCCCAGCCTGTCCCCTCCCTGCCCTCTCCCAGCCTGTCCTCTCCCTGCCTGTTGTCGTGTCCCGGCGGCAGCAGGCAGCAGGCAAGAGCGTGCACTGCGTCCCCGAAGTAACAGCCCTAAAGCAAGCAAGAAGTACGCCCCCTCCCACCAATCCCTGTTAGGTAGTGGAAACTGTCCAAACTGGGGTGCAGACAGCCCCTCTCACCTTTCAGCCTGGTACCACTGCACCAGCCGCACTACTTCCCTACTGACCATTCTCCACTTCAGCCCCGTCTAAATTACAATTCCTGCTTGTGACCCTTTTGCCTGCTTGTGCTCGTTTTCGTGACCCTGTTGCCTGCTTGTGCCTCCGTGTGCCCCTGTTGCCTGCTTGTGCCTCAGTTTTCGTGCCCCTGTCGCCTGCTTGTGCCTCAGTTTTCGTGCCCCTGTCGCCTGCTTGTGCCTCTGTGTGCCCCTGTCGCCTACTTGTGCCTCTGTGTGCCCCTGTTGCCTGCTTGTGCCTCCGTGTGCCCCTGTTGCCTGCTTGTGCCTCCGTGTGCCCCTGTTGCCTGCTTGTGCCTCCGTTTTCGTTTTCGTGCCCCTGTTGCCTGCTTGTGCCTCCGTGTGCCCCTGTTGCCTGCTTGTGCCTCCGTGTGCCCCTGTTGCCTGCTTGTGCCTCCGTGTGCCCCTGTTGCCTGCTTGTGCTGTGTGGGTGTGTGTGGAAGGCTCTGTGTGGGTGTGTGGAGGGCTCTGTGTGGCTGTGTGTGTGGGGGGCTTTGTGTGGCTGTGTGTGTGGGGGGCTCTGTGTGGCTGTGTGTGTGGGGGGCTCTGTGTGGCTGTGTGTGTGGGGGGCTCTGTGTGGCTGTGTGTGTGGGGGGCTCTGTGTGGCTGTGTGTGCGGGGGGCTCTGTGTGGGTGTGTGTGGGGGGGCTCTGTGTGTGTTTGTGTGTGTCATTTGCTAGAGATAAAGCTAGTGGCATTGTAAATGACAATGCCATTTATTTATGTTTAAAAAAAACATAAATAAAAATAATGTCAAGAGCAATGCCAATAGCTCTAACTTTAACAAAGGCAAAACCATTGCATTGTAAATGCTTGTTAACTCTTTCACGCACGCTTTTACAGTGCTGTTACACAACGTGTCTTTATTGCTGTACCCCTTCGTTCATTTTGTGCAATGTGCACATTCAGGTTTTTGTGTCTAAATCGGTAAAAGTGTTCTGTAAAATGTTTTTGAATTTTTTTGCACCCATTATCCATCAGCATATTGATGGACGCCATGCTAAGCACATGGTTGAGTGTCTTTCTCACCTAGAATGTACACACGTTTCCATGCTGACTTAGCAGGGCTTCAGAATTTAGCATGGTGAGAAGGATGGTAAACCTGGGCTTTTCCATTTGTTTACCGAATGTTAACTAAATATCACAAGTTTCTGTAAAGAGGCATGGTCAGACCAGAAAGGTAGCCCTGTCCATAGAAAGATTTCTCGGTTTTCCAGTCCAAGACGTTGTGAAGCATTTTCCTATGATGTTGCTTCTTGTTTGAGATATATAAAAAGGTAGGCAGTTATGAGAGGAAAATGTGTCATGACACATTCACCCTCTAATTTTTTGTTGCGTTCTTAGCCCCTTACTTCTTTTTGTGTTCTTGGTTTTTGCTTTTAGCAGTTTGGCTCATTTGTTGGTGCATCTACCCTCAATTTGCCTATCTCTTTTCTCGTTCCTGAGGTCAGGAGGAGTTTGGACCTTGCTTATTTCTCCAGTGTTTTTTTCTCCAAACACGAACTACAAGATATCCAAAGCAAGTTTTTTCCCTTTGTCTTTTTTCCTTATAACTGGGTCTTCTTAGGGAGACACTTTACGTTACGTAACTTTCTAAAGCACAACTAATCACCTGTGAGGATATCAAGGCTTTACACCATTCATGTTTAATATTCTGGTGTGGATGGTTCCATGGCTGCTTGAAAGAGCAATCAACAGTGGTACTCAACAGACCTACTTTGCATCCAGTCCATGACACATTACATCAATTACTCCTTCTGCTTTGTAATGAAGTGGATCCTACCTAGAAGCAGCACCAGGCATAGGTTTACGAAAAATGAAAATTGGAGCTCGTATGACGAACATAGAGGGACTTAAAAATCCTTTATCCAAATGTTCCTTCAGTTATTGTGTCAAGAGCTCCTCTTCCTTAACCTCTAAAGGGTAAACTCAACCGTGGAGAAAATCTGCTCCTGGCATTAAATTGATGGCACAATCATGTCAAGGTTCACTATGCTTGTAGTGCAGATCCAACAGGAGCGGGCGATTGTCCACACTTCTTGGAATCCACTGCCAACATTACACTAACAATTTGTAGGTTAGAAGTAGACACAGGGAATGGGACAAGAGAAACAGACACTGAATATCATCACATTACCTGGTTTCACAGCTGGGCCTGATGTGCACCGAAGGATCATTGATGCCTAAAGATAAGAAAATACTAGTATGGCTATGATAATGTCTTTGATAACTGGTGCCTGATATTTTATAAGGTATGCCTGCAGACACTCTCTGTAAATCCAACTCTATTCTGACCCTACCTAATTAAAATGTATATAATAACCGTGACCAGCACTCTGTTACTGTACGTTGTTTGCTATAGAATGCCACCTCCATTATTATGTGATCACATTCGGTGGCTCTGATTACATTCAGTGTATCAGGTCGACAATGGTAGTATGAAAAGCATTCATTAATATGTAGTTTGCCTACACACTCCGAAATCCTATATTCTTTCTAATTGATACCTTGATACCTAAGAACAAAAATAGATCTATGCTAGACGTGATTCCACCCACTTCTCTTGTAGACACAATGCAATGAACAGTGAGTTCTTAATCGTAATAGATGACTGTTCATGGAATCAAAGGGATTGTAATTGTAATTAATGAATCCTTGGGAAAACTATGAAGCACAGATAATGAGTTTGTAATCCTAATTTAGGACTCCTTGAAAAATAACAAATGCAAGTCTATACAGTTATACAACTGTGGTACAAAAATACTTCTTCTGATTCCAAGAAAGTATTTTGTTTACTTTTCAGGTTAAGCTTTAAACAGCAATTCCTTTTATAACAACTATGTATCACGGTCGCTTAACACAGATGATAAGGTCCACAGGAATTTATACTCAAAACATTCACAATGTTCACTGCCATTTGCAAATCTTGCAAGAGTCCTGTGGGTCTATGGGGCATGTAGTCCATTTTATCTTCACTCAGGTGTTTAGCGTAGTGCATCCTCCTAAGACACTAAAGGGCTTATTTACAAGGCCCTTGCGCCACTTTTGCGTCATTTTTAACATGGGAAAAGTGACGCAAAAGTGGCGCAAGGGGCTTGTAAATCTGCCCCTAAGCTTTTGCCCAGGCAGCGCTCACACTCTCAGCACCCTTTCATCCTGTTCTGCGCCTGCGGACGCACATGTGCAAGAGACTTGGAGTAGTGCATCTCCGCATGGAACCTGTGAGCAGAGATAAGCACATCTCACACTGCATTCTGGCAAATCATAAGGAAAACATGGAGGCAACTTGTCAGTTCCAGTCTTTCTAAAGACATCTGAATAATTTTTGTATGACTTAGATATAGTCCTCTTCAGGGGATATTAGTGTAGCTGTTTATAACAAGAACGACTTCAGTTTTGTGAGTGAAATGTGACCATGGATGCTTGCTGTAGCCACGTATTCCCTAAAATTGTGGCGCACGCCAGATCATCGATGATATTTAAGGCAATCTTTTCCATGTGACTGTATGCAATTGCCATAACCAAAAGCTCTGTAGCCCAACATACATCACCAGAGGTCAAAGGTGTTTGTTCAATTCCTTTTTTTGCCATAGTAGTAGATATACCTAGTGTATCGCGCTGAAGTTTTCTCTGGAATACTCTGTCCATTATATATCCTGATTCTCAAGTATCAATGAGGAGCATATTTACAAAGCTTATCGCCACCAGACCATCACTTGTTGTGACGTTTTGGTGGCGATAAGCCCTTTGCCTTATTAACAAGGTGGCGTTAAGCCACTTAATGTGGCTTAACGCTGCCTTGTGAATAAGGTCCCCTTTCATGCAGCACTTAGCGTGAAAGGGGCAGGGAATGGGTGTTGTAGTTGGGGTTCAGCCGCAACACCCATTGCTTTTTGATACAGCCCTCTTTTTGTAAGGGTGGCTTTGTTCTCCCTAAGTTGGCAGGGTGGGCCCAGACATGGGTCCCTTGCTCACTTTGACACTGGATTCAAGCTAGCCTGCCTGATGAGGGGTGTTACCCTGAAACTGGTCCCAGGTTACTTGTTTCATGTCCAGGCGATACATGGCTTGTAAGTTCGATCTGGACTGTTCCCATGAGGCACAGGGGTCAAGACTGATTTGCATCTAGCTGTGTCTGAACTGGGGGCGAAGTGAGCTAAAGAATGATGATGGATTCAAGCCAGATGTGTGACTGGGGGGTGAGTGTCTGAAAAGTTTCTGCGCTCCGTCCATCATCTCCTTGTGTTTGCTTTGTTCGTCCTAAGTTGGCAACGTATGCTCAGACATGGGTCCCTTGCTCACTTTGCCACTGGATTCAAGCTAGCCTGGTTGATGAGGGGTGTTACCCTGATACTGGTCCCAGGATGCTTGTTTCCAGTCCAGGGAAGACATGGCTTGGCAGTTCGGACTGGACTGGGTCAAGACTGATTTGCATATAGCTGTGTCTGAACTGGGGAGGCGAAGTGAGCTAAAGAATGATGATGGATTCAACCCAGATCTGTGACTGGGGTGAGTGTCTGAAAAATGTCAGCGCTTCATCCATCATCTCCTTGTGTTTTCGTTGTTTGCCCTAAGTTGGCAGGGTATGCCCAGACGTGGGTCCCTTGTTCACTTTGCCACTGGATTCAAGCTAGCCTGGCTGATGAGGGGTGTTACCCTGAAACTGGTCCCAGGATGCTTGTTTCCGGTCAGGAAAGACATGGCTTGGCAGTTCGGTCTGGACTATTCCCATGAGGAACAGGGTCAAGACGGATTTGCATATAGCTGTGTCAGAACTGGGGTAGCGAAGTGAGCTAAAGAATGATGATGGATTCAACCCAGATCTGTGACTGGGGAAGAGTGTCTGAAAAGTTTTAGCGCTCCGTCCATCATCTCCTTGTGTTTGCTTTGTTCGCGCTAAGTTGGCAGGGTATGCCCAGACGTGGATCCCTAGCTAACTTTGCCACTGGATTCAAGCTAGCCTGCGTGATGAGGGGTGTCACCCCGAAACCGGTACCAGGATGCTTGTTTCCGGTCCAGGGAAGACATGGCTTGGCAGTTCGGTCTAGACTGTTCCCATGAGGCACAGGGTCAAGACTGATTTGCATATAGCTGTGTCTGAACTGGGGTGGCGAAGTAAGCTAAAGAATGACGATGGATTCAACCCAGATTTGTGACTGAGGGTGAGTGTCTGAAAAGTTTCAGCACTCTGTACATCATCTCCTTGTATTTTCTATGAGTGTCGCTAATAAGACCAGGGAAACCCTGGTCTTCACCTGGCGCAATGAGAAGAAATGATTAATTTCTCCTCGTTTTTGTTGTTTCTCTGTATTGAAACAGTAAATCGCCACTAGTGATTGTTCATGTGCAGGAAGGTATCCATTACTGCACATAAATAATCATTAAAAAATGACGAGTTTCAACCTCTATGTCTGCTGCATAAAGCAGCACACATAGAAGTTACAAATTGCCATTACTGATTTGTATGGTGCAAGGGTGCCTGCATTGGCTCTAGTCAGCTAAATGTAGCTCCAGTGCTATGGGAAACACAGGAATGCTCCGCATTCTTGTAAATACTGCACATCCCTGCGTTTTCAGAATGGCGCAGCGCGGCATTAGCAATATTAGCTTAACGCCACGCTTCGCCATTCAGTTGTAAACATGCCCTAATGATTGTTGTCACTTACAAGACCTGATGGACTGTCATGGCTCAACCCGAGTAAAGAGTCCTGCCTTGTCACAATACAAAATCCCAATTTTCACAGACTTTCCTTAGTTTCATTAACAAGGCTTCTGATCCTTGGAAGTTGTATTGTCTGTTCTCTCCTTCCAACTGGGCAGACAAGATAAGCATGGCTGAGTTTCTTTTTTGGCTTTCCAACTTGTTTTTGGGTGTCAATTTGAAAGGTAAGATCGATTAAAGGCGTAGTCGGGCGGTTAACAATGAAAGCAACATCCTTGGGGTCCTCACACAGACCCTGGTAAAATGCTGTCACTGCTGCCTCATCTCTCCACTCTGCTTCCATGTGGAGTTGGTGAACTCTGATGCAGAAAACTAGTTTGCTGTTCCTTTGGTTAAGAGGAAGTAACCTCATGTGTCCATTCTGTGATCAAGGGATTTCATTTTGAGAAATGATATCAACCAAATTACCTTTGCAAGCTATAAAGTATTTTTGACTTCCCTTGCTCAATATTGTATCCCATTCTAGAGTATTGGATTTATCTATACCTAGTGCCTTTCAACATATACTAGTTTTTGTTGTGCTAATCGCAGTTGGTAGTGTTTGTGTTCTTTCCACTGAAGAGTATATTGAAAGAGATGCTTTTGGTTACTTTTTATTTCTTGTCCTGTAAATGTAGTGTAAATAGCTACTACATTTCACATGATGGGGTTCTCAAAACGAATTATTAGTCTTTGTTATTCTTTATTATTAATTTTTATGTATTACTCTTTACTATACAACGTAGTGTGCAATGGTAATTGTCTTTTGTGAAAGGATCTGAATCCTTAGTTTCATCTTTTCCTTTTATTTTTCATTTCTTTGTCTATTTCTTTATTGTTATCTCTTCCCTTACTTGTTTTTTGGCAACATCTTAGTCCTAGATTATTTCATCCCTTGTAGTTAGGTTCTCAGCATTGTGTGTGTGTATATTAGTTAGTATAATTAAAGGACTCATTGCATTATATCTTTTTACTAATGCATTTAATCTCATTGCAGTCAACTCACTGAGTGAAAAGAAAAAACCTTCTAACCAATAAATAATTAGACAATCGGCTTCCTAGAATTGTCTCACCCCACACTTCACCAGAGCTTAATCTGTGAAAGAATAAGGGCTGGGGCACAAGGTATTGCCCAGAAGCCAGCGGCCACTCATATCGAATGTTGGGGATGCTGAACACCAATGCTGCATATTCATGATTCTACCTTTTGTCATTTTCATCCACCAGCGAACACTCCCTTGCCCTTTATTTTTAATTCCTGCCTACTTTATTTCCTTGTTAATTCTTTCCCCCTTTTCTGTTTACTCTCTTATTCTGGGTCAAAGTCTGATAAGGAAAAGTAAGCAAGGGTCCCCAATAATGTGTTCCTGCAACACTGGCTCAAATTAAGCACTGCCTCCACCCCAGAAGCATCTTCCGCTCGCAGAACTATAGATGCACAACAACACCCACACCTCCGAACTACCCACATATATCATACCGCAAACATAACCAAATAATCTGTTGGGGAGGCGTCCAAGTAACCAATTGAATAATGTATCTTCCATTGCCTTAGTACCTTTAATATGTTGTTCTTCACCAACCATATCCTCCAACCACTATCAGCCAGAGGGGTGCCAACCTTCTTCCCCATGCTCCACTCCTAGACCTTAGACATTAGTTAGGGATGGACTGAGTACCTGAGTACCTGAGGTTGTGCTGACTTCCGTCCACCCATCAGCATCATGAGGTTGGCCACTTAATAGGTTCATTTGATGCAGCTGTCCTGAACCACCGCACACTGGTCCTATCCCACTTTTCATCTAAGTTTGACTGTTATTCTGTGGTTGTCCCACCAACCGCTACCCCCTCAGGTGCCCATTCATCCACGGGAGCTGGCCGTCTTAGATTTATCTTATGACTGTGAGGGACGTGGTTACCCACACTCTACATATACGGATGGTGATGCTCGCACTTTTTGGCTGCATTGGTTCCCAGAATTTAGAGCTCTGTTGGGCCCATCAACATTGATTGTACAGCCCGAGGCTACGCGCTGTTACACGAAGTAGGTGCTCTTTTCTGGTTGTCCTGATGAAGACCCCAACTTGAGAACTGAACTTACCCTATATTTCTTCAGGGGTCGAAACGTTGACTAACACTATCACACAAGCCTTGACGACTGAATCTTTATTATTGGGCATCCTCCATTGCTATGTGTGTACTCTGGAACAGTTGACCTGTGATAGGCCGGACAGGTCTCACTATGTGAAATCGATGTTTCTATATCACATCACCTCTTCCCTGTCCATCATCCTCACCCACCTGAACACAAATCCTACCTACCTTCCCTACGCCAAGAGCACTCTTATTGTAAATATACTTCTGTCTCTAGATATATGAGCAACTGTGTTGCCTATAGTGATCAATGCTTTGAAAATTAATTGCATTAAGTGCTGATTATTTTGAAAATAAATTGCATCCATTGCAGTTTATGAAAAATGTGGTCTTGTGAATGAGATAATTTGTTTATGTTACGTAAGATTGTTACTATTGCGACCATTTGTTTATTGTACTGGACCAGACAAGATCTACTCATGGGGTCAATCTGTCCCACTTCTCCCTGGAGAGCTGATGGGAGACTCGGCCATGAGTGGAGTCTTCCTTAGCCCTGTCTGTTCTGGGCCCTACAACTTCTTGTCTCTGCCTGGCATATCAGTAGGCATCTTGTGTCTATTCAGGCTGTATCCCAAAGTTTAGTTTCTCATTCTCCCAGTCCCATACCTCCACTAGCGTTTCAAAGGAGAAGGTTTTCTATTGAAATATTACTTTAAAGTTTTGCAGGGTTGAGGAGCCAAGTGGTATTGCGAAACACAAGTTCAGGATCCCCACCACCGTAACACCAATGCAGGATAGTGAAGTATTATGTGATGTGGGGGTCATGCCTCACTATGTAATACTATCATGATACCCCAGAGATGGTCCTTGGATTCACAATAATAAACCCTTTGGTCAGTCCTTGTAGAGTGGCAAAGAGCAGTCAGGCTTTACTAGAGAAATATCTGTTAAGCATTTCAGAGTACCAACATGGACAATAAGTAATTGATACGACTCAATAAAAATGCAACACCAATTTATAAAAATAGTGTGTTTTTATCTTAACTTAGACACCACAATGAATGGACTAGCATATGCATAACCCGGAGTTATAGATTTTTGAAGCAATATAAAATCAGTGCAAAATAATACAGTGAAACTTTATCAATGCGGTAAGGGAAAAAAATTGGTCCCTTGCAGGTTGGGTTGCGTGGAACCCTTGCAGGGTTAAGATCATGCCATGACAGTCAGTTCAATTTTACCTGGCCCATAGAATGCGGGTGCAGAGATGTCCTGGCTGTCCCTGGTGCTCAACGAGAACTGTGGGAAAAGCTGCTTTTACCCTTTACAGTGCTACGGGGAAACAAATGCAAACATACAACAACAGAGAGCTGAGTGAAAGTTGAATGGAGTTCCCTCTAGGTGCAGCGTTGATTGCAGAGGTCGGTTGCCGGACTGCCGACCAACAAGCCTTGGCAGAAGTAAGCACAGAGAAAGGTATTTTTGATATCCAATGATCCCCAGGTACACAGCAAGTGTCTGAAACTTTGTGGAAGGCAGGACTACAGTTCCCACATTGCTCTAGACCATCTGGATTTGGACACTCCCTCGGAGCGCCCAATGGCCAGCGATGCTTCAGATCCGTAGCATTGTTTTACCTGCAGTTTGCATAAGACAAGTGCCACTAGTCCAGGGGAGTCAATGGATGGTTCAGGCTCTTTTAAGGGTCCCTCTGTCAAGGCAAAATGAGCTTTAGCCTAGGATGAGTCTTGATCAAGCAGTTCTACAAGTGTTGCCACAGGGACAGAGTATCTCTCTTTTGGTTTGTGCAAAGTCCTGTTGTTGCTGACACAGGTCGTTTCTTTGTCCTCTTTGATGCAATTTGGTTCAGAACTGAAGTTCTGGTGTTAGGGGTGTTCCTTAAATCCTAGATTTAGGAGAGCTAGGGGTGTGGAAACAAGCAGTCAATGGGCTGCTAGTCCCTACAGCTAGTCCGACCCTGAGAGGACCACATCCGGGGAGTGGTTCACCTTTGCTACCCAGAACTCTCTATTCTGCCACTTCTAAAAATGTCTGAACCATTCTTCCAGTGTACAGACCCGGCTACCCACCCTGGAGGTATGGTCAGCCATCTTACCTATCTAATTTCCTACCTCCCGGGTGCCAATGTGCCTGGGGCAGGGGAAGGGCTGTTTCCTTCTCAGTGAGTCAGCCCTGATAAATATCGCAAGCGGTGCAGCCTTTGAAGCTCACCACCTTGATGTGCCCCTTCACTAGCCTGCCTGGGAGCGAGGAGGTGTGATCTCCTTCCTGCCCGGCCTTTGTTACTGACTACTGGGAGTGATCACACTGTTGGGCAGGAGGTCAGAACCCTGTCTTGGTGGCAGCAAGCGTGGGAAGTGTGGGCTTGCTAGCCAGAGTACAGAGAAGCTGGGGCAACCAGATGGGCAACCTCTAAGGTGGCCACATGGGTGCATGCCACATCACCATCAACTCAAAATGCATGTTAGGGGTGAAAAGGCACATTGTTTGATACCAAACATTAAATACTTTGGCGGTACCAAAATGGAGCTGCCAACCTCAGGAATGCCCGAGTGCCAGCCCATGTTATTTTCTGGACCACTGAACACTTATACTAGTTTCCAAGTGGGAAAGTCACTTTAGGTACGTATAAGCTTGCACTTATATATCCTCACCCTTAATACAATACACTCCACCTCCTGGGCTCCGGAGGCCCACTTAGGAGTGACCAACATATATTAAAAATAGTGCATTGACTGGGCCACACATGGCGAGGGCACAGTCGAGTGTGAACGGTTTGTAATGCTCCTGCAGTCTGAAATGGCAGGCCTGCTGTCAGTAGTTTCCTTGGGTCACCCAAGTTGGCACAACCAGTACTGCAAGCCCAGAGGTCCCCTTTACCACCCATGCCCTGGATACCACTGGTACCATATAATAGGGACTTATAAGGGGGTAAGGTGCTTGTCAATTGGGGTTGCCAATTTACACATATTAGTTTTAGGAAGAGAGAACTGGCACTGGACCCCGGTTAGCATCTAGAAATCCAAATGGTGGGAAAAAGTAGGGGGCATCTGTAAAAAAGCCCTGCTTTCTTACAATAGTTAAATAAAATCACGATACCAAGTAATATAATACAATTTATTTTCAAGAACAATCATAGAGGTAAATTCAGCAATCTCAGCTTCCAGCAATAAGACAGCCCAAGCTTAAAAAACATTCAGCCATCATGTGTTTCGTGACTCCTTCTGCTTTTTAGGTCGAGCATCCGAGACCTCTTGTATATACTTTAGTATATACTTATATGTGTATGTACTTTGTGGGCTCTGCAGATCAGCCCTAGGACTTGTCTGCTTTCGCTTAAGGCTTTTTTTTCTGTTCAACTGCCTCTATTTAACCGTCTTGATAGAAAACGACCAGTATAGGTCAGTAAAATACCAAAATTGCTTTCTGCATGTTCAACTGCCTCTATTTAACTGTCTTGATAGAAAATGACCAGTAGAGGTCAGTAAAATACCAGAATTGCTTTCTGCTAAGGGACTTTCTTTTTTTTTTTTTTTTCTGGCAACTGCCTCTTATTTAACTTTCTTCATAGAAAACGACCAGCAGAGGTCAGTAAAATACCAGAATCACTTTAGCACTCTCTAGATTCCAGTCCATAGAAATTGTCTTCAATGAGTACCCTTAGACAATAATATTTTTTTCAAATCTTGTATTTCCAGTGATATGACTGCCGAAGGCCTTGATTTTATATTAAAAACAGAGCTTTGGACTATACCATTTCCAGCTGAAAGGCCTTTTTTCTCTCCATGTGTTCCCATACCTGGCGTGTCATGCAGTTTAGTGCTTACTTTCCCTCCATGTTAAAGAACAGTAGATGTTTCAGCACCAGGTTAATGTGCTGCATAGCTAAATACATATAAGGTCCCAAAGGCGAGACCTTTGTTCATATCTGTAATTTATTTATTTATTTAGAAGTTTTGCATAGCGCTAGCTGGACCCGTGGGTATCAGAGCGCTTCACAACAGGTACAATTATGAGTAATTTTTGGCAAAGACAAACATCTGCAATTTACCAACTTAAGAGCATTAAAAAAACAAGGTTACAGTACAGATCTTCAGGCTGAGGGGTAACAGGAAGAGGAGTTAGTTGCCCTTCCTAAAGTCACTTGTGGATTTCTCGTTACGATCAGGAGCGCTCAAGGAAGAGGACTTTGAGTAGGATCTTGAATTTCGGGAAGGAGGTAGTCATTCTGATGTGGAGGGGGGTGGGGGGATGGAGTTCCAGATCTTAGGTGCATTTCCCCTGAAGGATTTATTTGCGGTTTTGTGTTTCCGTGATTTCAGTGGGATGAGTAGAAGCGTGTTGGAGCTTCTGAGGTTCCTGGACTGGTCAGCCTTTTTGAGTTTGGTGGCCAGGTATTCTGGTTTACCTGTGTGCAGGGCTTTGTGCATGAGACAGGCTGTACGGAAGCTGGCTCGTTGATCAATGGGGAGCCACTTCAGTTCCTTGAGTGCCGGAGAGATGTGTTCGAATTTCTTAGTTCCTGTGGCCATTCTTGCTGCGGCATTGAGGGTAGTGGTCAGGGGACCTAGGTGGGATTTTGCTGTCCCGATCAGGGCTGCGATTCCATAATCAATTCTGAAGAGCACCAGTGCCTGGGTGGCTTATTTAAGATCTTTCGGGGGGAGGAAGGGTTTTATTCTGTATAGCAGTTTCAGATTTAGGAACGCACTTTTGGCGGCCTTTGAGATGTGTTTTTTCATGTCCAGTTTGGGGTCCAGGGTAATACCTAGAGATTTCACCGAATCCGTTGGCGCATGGGCACCATTGGGGGCGTCAATGGCTTTGAGCCATTCTTCGATTTGGGGGTTTTCATCTCTGTTAGAAATGAGGAAAACTTCTGTTTTCTCTTGGTTGAGTGTAAGGTGGTTCGCTGACAGCCAATCTTTGAGCGTGACTTTTAGTCTGTGTATGTCTTTAATCGAGGTGGTTTCCAGATAAAGTTGTGTGTCGTCTGCATAGCGGTGGAAGGGGATGTTGGATTTCCTGAGAAGTGTGGTGAGGGGTTCCATGTAGATGTTGAAAAGTTGGGGAGAGAGTACTGACCCTTGTGGAACTCCTCTGTTGACGGGAAGGGGGTCAGACTCAACGTTATTGATTTTTATTATTTGCGTGCGGTTGTGAAGAAAGGAGGAGAACCAGTTTAGCACAGTCATTTCAATGCCCGCTCTTTCATGGAGGACTTTGAGGAGCAGGGTGTGATCAGTTGTGTCGAACGCGGTCGATAAATCTAGGAGAATGAGAAGGCTGCATTGGTCTGAGTCAAGTGACTTGTGAAGATCGTCTAAGACATTTAAGATTGCGGTTTTGGTGCTGCATCCCTTTCTGAATCCTGATTGATGAGGGTCTAGTAGCTTGATATTCTCTAGGTGTTGGGTTAGCTGTAGAAGAACTCATCTTTCTAGAGTTTTGGACAAAAGAGGAAGGTTCGATACCGGTCTGAAGTTGTTCATGTCCTCAGTGTCTAGCCTGTTTTTTTTAGTAACGGCGTGACTTGCCCTACTTTGAAGCAGTCTGGAATTATTCCTGAGCTCAGTGAGCTATTGATGATCTTGCACCAAATTGGGGCTAGGATTAGCTTCAGGTCTTAGCCAGGCTCATGGGCAGCTGATCTAGGGAGTGGGATGAGGGTTTAGCGGAGGCGATCAAATTGACTATCTCTTCTTCCTGGATGTGGCGGAAGGAGGACCAGTGAGTAGGTATGTTCACTGGGGTGTTTGGCCTCGAGGACTCCATGGGGGTGGCGGGAACTGTGCTGAGCGAGAGATCAATTTTGGCGATTTTTTTGCTGAAAAAGTTGGCAAAATTGTCGCAGTGATCTTTGGACGCCACTATGTTGAATGTCATCGGTTTGGGTGTTTGGTTCCTAATGATGTTAAAGAGTTCTTTGGGGCGGTTTTTTGCATTGTCTAAGGCGGAGCAGAAGAAAGTTGTGTTTATTGTAGTTTCTGCGTGCTGCCTTGAGTTGATCGCGGTGGAGGAAGGAGGGCTTGTTCCTCCAGATTCTTTCTGAGGTGTCTTCTTTCGTCATTTATTTATTTATTTATTTATTAAGCTTATAAAGCGCGACAGCTACCCAAAAAGGGTTTCCCGGCGCTAACAGTGTCACAAGCAGTAAAGCACAAAAGATACGCAGTTATTGATTGAAGAGCCAGGTCTTAATGGCTTTGCGGAAACGAGCATAGCAGTTCTCAGAGCGAATGTCTAGAGGGAGGGAGTTCCAAAGCTTGGGTCCCAAGAACGAAAAAGACCTGCCACCCATCCTGGACAGTCTAAACTTGGGCACAGCAAAAAGTTTTTGAGAGGAGGAACGGAGAGAACGTGACGGGGAGTAAGTTTTAACAAGAGATTGCAAATAGATGGGAGCATTACCCGTCCTGATTTTGTGCATATAACTTAGCGCTTTGAATTTCACTTGACTCTCCACCTTCAGCCAATTGAGATCACGAAGGCATCCAGTTATGTGATCAGTTTTACGACAACCACAAAGCAAACGTGCAGCAGCATTCTGCACTAACTGGAGGCGTCTCGTGACCGCCTTGGTCGCCCCCAGGTAGAGTATGTTACCGTAGTCCAACCGGGAGGTAACCAAGGCGTTCAACACGGACCTCTGGGTGGCCGTTGGCAACATCCGAACAATCTTCCTCAGCCAGTGCAGAATGGTGAAACAGATGGAAGACACTTTGTTGGCTTGGCATTGCAAAGTCAGATCCTTGTCAATGATCATCCCCAGGTTGCGCACATGCTCAGATGGTAAAGGAAGCGGGCCCAACTCAGAAGGCCAGTGCCTGGAACTCCAGAGGTCTTGTTTTTGTCCAAGGACCAGGACTTCAGTCTTTCCTCCATTCAGTTTGAGTAGATTAAGATTCATCCAATTGGATATTTCCCCAAGGCCAATCTGCAGAGGAGAGGTAGAGGCCTGGTCAGCTTGTGAAAGGGAGAAAACAATTTGCGAGTCGTCGGCATAGCTAAACAGAGTAAGCCCGGCACGATCAGCAATACGCGCCAAGGGAGTGACATAAAGATTGAAGAGGAGGGGGCTAAGGATCGAGCCCTGGGGTACACCATGGGGTGATAAATAGGTTTTGGAGGTTGCAGAGTGAGAAAAAATGTGAAACGTCCGATCAGTCAGGAAAGAGGCCAACCAACCCAGGGCTAGGCCACCGATACCCATGGCGGCAAGAGATCTGAGAAGTATATTGTGGGAGACAGTGTCAAAAGCTGCACTGAGGTCGAGTAATATCAGTACAGCTGTGTCACCTCTATCTAGCAAGAAGCGAAGATTCTCCGTAACGCCAAGGAGTGTAGTCTCGGTGGAGAAACCTGGGCGAAAGCCCGACTGAGAGGGATGAAGTAAGTTATTTGCAGTGATGAATTGAGAGATGTGGTGGTGAATATGCCTCTCTAGGACTTTAGAGAAGGCAGGCAGCAGAGAGATGGGACGGAAATTTGAAAGAACTTTGGGGTCAGCAGTGGGCTTCTTCAACAATGGCGTAACCATTGCATGTTTCCAACAAGCGGGAACAGAGGCAGACTTTAGTGAAAGATTAAGTATAGTGCAGATCATAAAGAGTTGTGGGGGATCCAATAACCAGAGTATAGGGATGGGCAGAGGATCGGTCGGGGAACCCGATTTTAACTTACACAGAATCTCACGAAGGGCAGCTGGTTGCAGATCAGGCCATGAAAGGAGCGAGGCATGGGTGGGGTTAGGAGAGCAATTTAAATCATCAGAATTAACAATAGATACAGGGGAAGTGTTGCTGCCTTAAGGTCGGGAATGTCTTGATAAATCTTGTCAATTTTTGCAATGAAAAACTGAGCGATTTCATCGCACTTGCTGCTCGACAAAGGCGGAGGTTTAGCTATGGTGGGAGAGCCAGCAAGGTTTTTGACCAAGTCAAGTAGTACTTTGGACCTATTTGCTGCTTCAGTTATGGTTTTGGTAACGTAGGCAGTCCTAGTCAGGGCGCAGGCTTTATGGTAATTCTTCAGAGCATTCTTATAAGTGGTGCCTGCCATGGGGGAGTAGTCCTTTCTCCAGATTCTTTCGAGTCTTTTGCAATAGGACTTATCCACTTTTAATGCTTCATTGAACCAGGGTGCCGGTGATCCATGGATTGCCTCCTTCTTGTGGGAGGAAGGAAGGCAGATATCAATAGCATCAAGAAGCCAGGATTTAGTAATACCTGCTGCTGCTTCCATATCAGTGGACTGAGTTCAGTAGGAAGATGTGTTGCAGGAACATTATTGAGAGAGACGATGTCCAACTTTTTCCAATCTCTCCTGCTAGTGACCAGTGGGCCTCTAAAATGAGGCAACACTTCAAAGGTGGTAAACATAACTTTGATGAGATAGTGGTCGGACCAATGAACAGGTAAAGCAGGTAAACAATGTAAATGAGGAACATTGGAAAAAATGGGGTCCAAAAAGTGACCACCTTGATGCGTGGGACCGCAATTCTGTAAAATAATATTCCTGGCTTCAAGATCGGCAATTAAAGTTCGGCCAATAATATTCTTGAAATCCTCCAAATGCACGTTTAAATCCCCTACAATTAAAAAGTTACTGGAATTAGTCAAATTGGAAGCTATAAAGTCAGAAAGTTGAACAGCCCAGACATTGGCAGGGCCAGGAGGGCGATAGACTAATAGACCAGTAAGAGTAACTTTAGGGTAAAGAGCCAGCTTAAAATACGCTGCCTCGCAATTTTTTAGGGTGATGGGATCGAGCTGGCATTGGTAGGTGTTTTTAAATATGATCGCAATGCCACCCCCGTTTTATTGGGTCTGTCGCACCTAACAATAGCGTAATTATAGGGCAATGCTTCAGCAATGTCCGGTCCGGAACCGTCATGAAGCCATGACTCGATAATAAAAAGAGCGTCAGGTAGTTCATCCGCTAGGAGGTAAAAAATCTCACGTTTGTGCTTTGGTAAAGAACGACAGTTCAAACTGAGAAACATGAAAGTGGGTTTATGGGCGATATTGATCCGTGGGGTGCAACTAGAACACAATTGAGGAATATCTAAAGAAAGTGAGCAGCCAGGACAATACTGGGGGGAACAACTAGCCATGTCAAAGATAGTGCGGCCATGCTTAGTTACGGATCTATACGCATACAGTTGATCGGTATTATAAGTGAGCCTCTTCAGTGGGTTTTGACCAGGGGGTATGGCCCCTGGGCCCGTATGGGCGCGGACGGGCGCAGACGGGCATGCCTTTGGCGCGCTTTTGGTGCGCGCCCGCTGCGCGGTCGGAGAGTGACAGGCATTTATACAGGAAGAAACAAATCAGCGTGCACAGGAAGTTACGCGTTTTAAGTGCAGGAGAGGGCGGGAGGGTCCAAACAGCTAGTCCGCAACCCTGCGCCTCCGAGCAAGATGGCAGCTTACCCCCTGAACATCCTGCTAAGCGCCTAATCGGCTGCGGGGATGACGGCTGGTGCGGGGTAAGTATGCTTAGTGCAAAGTGGCAAATAGCAGCTAGCAATGATTAAAAGATTTAAAAATAAAAACAGCTCGTAACTAGAGGCCTAACTTCCCCGGCTTTCCGCCTCAAGGAAGTGCTTCGTAACAAATCTACGCGCACAGGAAGTTACGCTTTTTAAGTGCATTGATGTCTGTGGTGAACCAGGACCTGGAGGGGGTGCTTCTGTTTTTTTTTAGTTTTAGGGGCGCCAGAAGGTCCAAGGTGAGCGTCATGTTGGAGTGGTAAAGGGAGGTGAGTTCAGTGGTTGAGAGGTGCTCCGTCATACTTGGGAGGAGCGTGCTTAGCCCTTCTTCTAGTGAAGCCCGGGGGACTCGGGCTGTGTTCCTGACCCATTTGGGGAGGGGCCTGCAAAGGGGGTTGAGATAAAGCCGGTTGGTTGATATGGAAAAGTATAATGTGGTGGTCCGACCAGTCCACGGGGATGATATAGTCCATAGTGATTGTGTTTCTGTCCGAGATGATTGCATCAAGGATCGCTCCTCTATGGTGTGTTTCTTCTGAGCAGTGTTGGGTTATACCGTTCTCTAGCAGGAGGCTGTTGAGAGATTGGATGAGCGGATTTTTTGTTTCATTCCACCTTAAGTTGAGGTCGCCCAGAATTATAGAGTTGTCGTTCCTGAGTGTGCATTGGGTGATCAGGTCAGAGAGCTGTGTTCCAAATTCGTTGGAGTTGCCTGGAGGGAATACACATACTTAAAAAGTCAGTATTCCTGTTCACATTATATACAGTATTATTATACATGCTGCTCGAAGCTCTCCAGTTCATACCTTTATGTCTCTAGTTGTAGTTTACAATGGCCCACCACAGTGTTGACAAATTTATAGTTTAATATGTCACATGTTAGCATTGCGTGGTAGCAGTCAGGGAGAAGGATTGAGCCTTCAACATCTGTGGACATAAGGGATCTGATTGCTTTATTATTATCATCCGCTTTATCATTTAGAAAAGTGTAGGCATTATTGATTAAAGATATACTTCATAAATCTGTGTGTAGAGAAAATTTCAAATAGTAATTTCCCCTCCTGCTTAGCTCAATTTACCCATATTTTACCACATGATCTCTGTATCTATCACTGGAGTCTGAAAAAAAAAATCTCTTTGCTCTGAAGTGATTTTCTGTTTGTTATTCACATCTTATAACACATGCTGAGCATTGAGTTAAGCATGCTGTTAGTCATATCATAGACCTAGGTACTCTGCCTTTTCTGCTTTTTGTGATAGCAATCTGATCTGCACAATGACAGCTATGTCTTCTTCACAGCTAATGCACCTCACACCGTTCTCACGAGAATGAAATCCCAGAGATGGAAGGAATCACATTTATGTCCTGCTAATGCTCTGTTTTAAGAAATGTCCTAATGTACTGGTCTTAGCTTGGAGAATAACCCTAGTATCAATTCATCTAGTGGGCTTATCAATTATAGTTCGCACATAATACCCATCAACTCCAGTGCCACTTATAATTCCAACTTCGCGCTTGCCTATGTATGGGCGCTACGGAATGACCAAATGTAAATTTGCTATTTTGCACTAATTTTAAAGCACTGTCGGAACCTGTTTTAAAAACTGTTGCGTCACTGAGGGCTCTGTTTTAACAGTTTGTGTGTGACTTACCGCCGCGCTCTGTTCCTCCGATACCCACAGTCCAGTCTGCCAACTCCCCGGTCCACCACGGGTCTTTCCCGGTTGTTGTGGAGGGAGTGAAGGCGGGACAGATCGACTCTTTCCGGGTTAGAGGACAGGGGGTGGGAATACTTCTGAAACAGTATTTAGTGGGCTCGTGGGGCGACGCGCATTGGATTCGCGGTTGCCTATGTATGGGTGCTACGGAATGACCAAATGTAAATTTGCTATTTTGCACTAATTTTAAAGCACTGTAGGTACCTGTTTTAAAAACTGTTGCGTCACTGAGGGCTCTGTTTTAACAGTTTGTGTATGACTTACCGCCGCTCTCTGTTCCTTCGATACCCACAGTCCAGTCCGCCAACTCCTCGGTCCACCACGGGTCTTTCTCGGTTGTTGTGGAGGGAGTGAAGGCGGGACAGATCGACTCTTTCCGAGTTAGAGGACGAGGGGCGGGTATACTTCTGAAACAGTATTTAGTGGACCTATGAGCACGACGCGCAGCGGACGCGCGCTGCAGGCGTGCCGGCGGCACGCCTAAGGCAAGCCCGTCTGTGCCCGTCTGCGCCCGACCGGGACCAGGGGCCACCCCCCCTGCCCGCTACTCGATCCCACTAAGGTACTCGCACGGAGATCTTACTAATTTAAGGGCAAACTGCCAGCAGCACTGTAAATTGTTAAATCTTGAGTATCCTTCACCTCCTTGCCCGGGCTGTAACTTTTCTTTCTCCCAACATGGGCAGAGAACGCCAGGAGAGACTAGGTTGCATAATAACACTAATCCACAGAAAAGGGTGATTAAACCTAGAGTCTTCAAATTTCTCAGTACTAACTGTAGATCATTACCGAAACATAAGGAAGACATCCACGACTTATTAAATGATATACAGCCTGACGCCATTTTTCTGACAGAAACTTGGCTTAATGACAGCTCTGGCCCAGACATAGCTATAGCACTCCCGCCTAATCATTCGTAGAGATGGTAAGAATTGAATCGGGGGAGGTCTTGGTATCATTTTTTAAAAATAATTTAGCTGTAAATGGGAAGATCTGCCATTAAATAATTGTGAAGCGGGCCTTTTTAAACTAACCCTTACACCCCAGTATACACTCTCAGGGATGTTGATCTACCGGCCCCCAGGAACAGCAGGAGAATGGGTGGCTGCACTTCCAGATTTTATCTCCCCTTATATATTGGAAGCCTCCACCTTCTCCATCTTAGGAGATTTTAACCTACACCTTGAGGATTTAAACTACGCGACGAGTTTAAACTTGATATCAAACTTGGAAACTCTTAATCTGCGCTTATGCAATTCAGGACCCACGCATAAGGCAGGACACTTGCTTGACCCGTTTTTTTCTAATATTGATAACTTAACGTGTGAGCCCTCATTGCCTTTACTCTGGTCAGACCATTATCTGGTTAGTTTTGAAATTATGCTGTCAATTTCACAGAGTTCTGACGGCACTGAGGCCACCTGGGCTAGAACTTGGAAAAAACTTAACATAGACTGTCTAAATACTCAATTAATTAAATCGAAACCACATTTTAAAGACACTAAAGTCACTGATATAAACACAATTAATAAATGGTTATTGGAAGCTGTAGACCAGAGGTCTTCAAACTTTTGTAGGTTGAGCCCCCCCAGCTGAATTTTTTAAGATGTTGGGCTCCCCCTACCATCTGACAGAAATTTCTGGAATCTGGTACACTACATAATCGACTGCCACGAGCATCTCACAGGCCATATTCGGCAAATAATGTTTAACACAATAAGAGTGCTTAGTAAACTGCAGGTTTGTGAATGGGTGTGGTGAAATGACAGAGGCTTATTACACAGCTCAATACACAATTTTCCAAGAGAAAATGCGCGCACATTCTTTTTATTAGGATGCTTTGTTTTACACATGACCTAGATTAATAATAACACCACTAACATAAATGTGTGGACCCGTTTTGATCTAAAATTGCATGAAACAAAAACATTTCTCTGCAAATAGTAATAGACTCTCTCACATCAATCACATTAAGAAGAAATTAAACAAAACAGTATTTACAAGAATCTGTTTAGGAATTATTCCATGCCATCAGGGCAAAAACAAAGCTGCCTCTATTAAGGGAACCAATGAAAGGCTGGATTGCAGTGCATGTAAATATGTCCTTTTGTAATTTAGGACGAAAACCTTGATGGGGCACAACATGCCCATA
Source organism: Lissotriton helveticus (assembly GCF_964261635.1). Taxonomy (NCBI): domain Eukaryota; kingdom Metazoa; phylum Chordata; class Amphibia; order Caudata; family Salamandridae; genus Lissotriton; species Lissotriton helveticus. The sequence continues at coordinate 1,022,016,033 of NC_136061.1, forward strand.
CTTGTGTACAGGGGCGCAACAAGACCCGAACTTCGGGGGGGCTAACACTCCCATCCAGGGCTGGCCCTAGCACTGGTCACACATAGTGCAACAGTCTATTTTGGCCCCCCTCCCCCATATCCTCCTCTCCATGAATTTCCACACTACCACTCACCAACAATGCACCCCATCTCTCTATAGCACCTTTCTGGCAAACATTAAAATGTTTTATAGCGCGACTCATAGTTTACCCACACTCTTTGATCTGCATGGTACACGTTCTTTGCAGCAGGCACATTAAACCTCTGCGCGGGTGTCAGAAGTACCCATGTGAGTGCACGTTGAGCGATGCGACAGTGTGGGAGTAGGGTAAGAGGAGTGACTGCAGGGTGAGTGAGGTGACCATATGAATTTGGGTGCGGATGTAAGTGCAGAGTGGGACAAATGAATGTATGGTTAGTGATGGTCTTATTTGAAGGAATATGCACATTGAGCAGTAAGGGGGACATGTGAGTGAAGTGTTTCATTGGTGCAGAGTAGTGTGCTCGTGTGATTGCAGGGTGAGGTACAGGGTGAACAGCACAAGTGCACTGTGAGTGTAGAGTGATCACTGTGAGTTCAGAGTGAGCTTGTGAATGGTTGAGTGCATGGTGATCAGAGTCAGTGCATGGTAATCAGAGTCAGTGCATGGTGATCATTGTGTGTGCATTGTGATCATTGTGAGTGCAGAGTGATCACTGTGAGTGCAGAGTGAGCTGGTGAATGGTGTGAGTGCATGGTGAATGGTGTGAGCGCATGGTGATCAGTGTGAGTGCATTGTGATCGCTGTGAGTGCAGGGTGAATGGTGTGAGTGCGTGGTGATCGCTGTGAGTGCATTGTGATCGCTGTGAGTGCATTGTGATCGCTGTGAGTGCAGGGTGATGGTGTGAATGCATGGTGATCAGTGTGAGTGCATTGTGATTGCTGTGAGTGCAGGGTAAGAGGGTGAATGGTGTGAGTGCATGGTGATCAGTGTGAGTGCACTGTCATCACTGTGATTGCAGGGTGAACATGAAAGTGAAAAGCGAGAATGAGGAGTGAGTTGTCTGAATGCAGGGTGCATTCCCAGACACTTGAAGTAACTCAGCAGGTTATTGACGGCAGCGTAGGGTTTCAGATATGTTAACCTTTTGCTATTATGGCATTAACCAGGGATCAAGGTGGAAGAAATAAATGTGCTGATCTTTCAACAAACTTTCAGTTTTATGGTTATGGTTGCCAGCTCATTATTTTGATGGCCCAGTTGGTACAAAAATAAATAGTCAGCTAAAGCTGTATTGTCAGCACTTGTCTGTGCATACTTTGAACAGCAAATATATAAATAGTAGCACTTTTAATTGTGTTTTAGGGCTCCCTGAGTGGTCCATGAATGATAAAATATAAAATGGAACAAAGACAGAAAAGTCAAATTACAAATGTATACATACTTATTTATTTTTAAGCATATTTGGTGTCAAGACAAGCCATTTGCAGGCTGTTTAAAAACACATGGATGGCTGGCATTTTTCTTTTGGTAACTTGAAGCCCTGTGGGTGTTGCGGTGCCTGTCTGTGCACATTTAAAAGAAACGTTGCCATCCTGTGCACATTTAAAAGAAACTTTGCCTGCCTGTGCACATTTAAAAGAAACTTTGTCTCCTTTCTGCAAAGAGCTTCCTCACAGTACGGGGTTAAACTGGTAGATCTGCAATGCTTCAGCTGCTTTGGGAGGCAGGATGTCTCCTTTCCTAAAACTGAAAGCAAGTAAAGACTGTCCTTTCAGCTGCAGTGGGAAGCAAGGAGTCTCCTCTGCTATGAAATCAAACACACAGGAACAGGACTTTCTGTTAGTTTGCTTTCCTTTTTAGCAGAGGAGACCCTGCCTCCCACTGTAGCTGAAGCATCCCAGCTCTACCCATTAACCCCCTCCTGGGAAGGCTGTTAGCTCTCTACATCTCAAAAGCACCAGTCCATCCCTTATCTATTTCCCCGCCCTCGCCCTCCCCCTCCAGCCCTCAGTTACCAGAGCTCGACAAAAAACAGACTCCATTTGTAGGGGTGAAGACTTGCACGCCTTGGGACAGTAATAGACTCTGAAAGGAAAGATCTTCATGTGGAGTGCGCGCCCCCCTTGAGATGGTGTCGTGCCCCACAGATTGAAGAACTCTGCTGTAGACTCTATTATTGCACTTACAAAGAACAAGCCCAGATATTGCCACCCCCCAGCTCCTTGGTTCTCGGAGCTGCTAAAAACAGGCACTGGAGGAAACACTATGACATGGTTGGAAAAGAAGCATATAAACAAGCCATCAAGGACAATCAACTATCCTGCAAGTTAGCAAAGTCAGATTTCATGAAAAAAACATTCTGGCTGCACAAAATAATCCCAGACTTATTTTTAAAGTAGTAAAGGATTTAACGGGTGCAGCACACCAACCCGAACCCCCCAAACTGTCTTCCAGTCAATGCAGCTTATTAGCGAACTATTTTAATGATAACATCTCCCAAATTTACACTGATTTCAGGGGAACCTATGACCCGAGCCCCATACCTACCTTAATGACCTCTAACAGATTCAATGAGCCGAGAGATTCACCGAGGAATCTGCTCACTAGTTGGAAATTATTAGATCTCGATTCCTTTACGGAGATTTTAAAAAGCATTAGATCTGGCTCACCTAAAGATCCCATCCCAGTTCACATCTTAAAACAACTAGACCCGCGCATCTTAAATGTAATCAGAGTGCTGCTCAATACTTCGCTGAAAGAAGCAGTGGTACCAGACACCTGGAAACATGCCATGGTCCTACCGCTACTTAAGAAAGCGAATGGGGATCCAGAGGTCTCCCCGAACTTCCGCCCTGTGTCACTTCTACCGATCTTTTCCAAAATTATGGAAAAGCATGTGAACAATCAATTGGCAGAATTTGTTAACACCAACAATCTTCTTTACCCGTCACAATCCGGGTTCAGAGCTGGATATTCAACCGAATCCACACTCCTGGGAGTGACTGAAACTATCCGTCAGAGACTGGACGAGGGTGGTACGGTGGCACTCATTTTATTAGATTTGAGTGCCGCATTCGATACCATCTCTCATGTAACTCTGATCCAGACTCTGGAAAGGAAAGGGGTGAGAAGCTCAGCCCTGAAATGGCTAGAGAGCTTTCTGTCCAATAGGTAATTTCAGGTGTTTTCTAAAAAACAATAACTCGAGCACTCTGACCTCCCCTTATGGAGTGCCTCAGGGTTCGATCTTAAGCCCGCTGCTTTTTAATATTTACATCAGTCCACTAGCGGAAATAGCAGAGGAAGCAGGCCGTACAATATTTTCCTGTGCGGATGATACTCAGCTTGTCTTCTCCTTAGCAGCAGCAGAAAAGACTGAGGTGTCTCCCCTTCTTAGTGGTCTTCAAAGGATTGCGGAATGGATGCACGCCAACAAATTGAAACTGAATGGCGATAAAACTGAGCTGCTTATTCTTGGTAACCATAAAGAGCTCTGGGATCCTTTACATTGGCCTACTGAAATGGGTCCTACCCCGCTACCAGCGCAGTCCGTTCACAATTTGGGCATTGTGATCGACGACAAACTGTCTATGCGACAACAAGCTACAAAAGTTGCCTCTATCTGCTTCGCCATTTTAAAATTGCTAAGGAAAATTCTTTGGCAGCTGCCTGAAGGGGCGCAAAAGACAGTAGTCCAGGTCCTCATTGGCTCAAGGCTGAATTACGGGAACATCTTATATCTAGGTACTAACAAAGAGGTCACTCGGCGGCTGCAAGTCATCCAAAATGCGGCAGCCAGGGTACTTCTTCTCCTCCCCAAGCGGACGCACATCTCCGACCATCTTCACAAATTGCACTGGCTCAGGATGGGCAAGCGATCTAAATTTAAAGCGCTATGTTTCATGTTCAGAATTAACATAGGGACGGCTCCCGGTTACTTATGTAAACTGGTCCAAAAATACATTCCAACTCGTAACCTTCGCTCAATGAATCAGGCTAAGTTTGTGGTCCCCAGATTCAAACGAGCACGAATGGGCGGCCGTTCTTTCGCTCAGCTGGCTCCGGCCTTATGGAATTCACTCCCTCTTCCGTTGCATTTGGAACCGAGCTATTTAAAATCCCGAAAAGGCATTAAGATCTGGTTATTCCATCAATAAGCTCTTACTTGATTTAACATTCTAGTGTCCCTTCCTAGTTGAGCACAGATCCAAGGTGCCGGGAAACCCTCTGGGTAGCTGTTGCGCCATACAAATTCAATAAATAAATAAAACTATGTCAATGGTTACTTTGCTCCAGTCCTTATTAGGTACACCAACCAAGGCAAGGGTAGAGTGTGGTTGGAATGTACCATATCATTAGCAGGATACACAGTGCAATACTTCTTGTTCTGTTGCACTGCCTAATCCATTCCTGGCCACCAGTACCTCAAAATGACTCTGATTTTGGTGAAGATTGATCTTCTGCAACATGATTTCCTCAACCTACTCCTCTTCTTCTTCATGGTCCGCGAAGGGTAAGCTAGAGAAGAAACAGTGAGCTGTCACATTATTAACTCCTGACGTGTTCCATTCTAAAATTCCCCTAAGTGTAAAAGACATAAGGAAATCCAAGGTGTTGTGCTCTCCTAAAAATGGATTTCAGTTACTCTTGTTTCATGTAGATAGGGTGACCTTTTTCTGACTTCCACAAAGTCGATCGTTAGTATGAATTCTTCTTTTCATGCTCAAAGGGCCAGATTCATCAAACCAAAATCCGCTCGCAAAGGGCCAGATTCTGAGAATCTGGCCCTTTGCGAGCGGTATTTTTGCATTTGGGATGCATCATCCCAAAAGCAAAAATCGCAATTTTAGAAATCGCTACATTGCGATTATTTGCATTTAGGGAATCTCAATTAGAGATTCCTTAAATGCAATGCATGAACCATTTCAAAATTGCGAATTCGCAATCTGGGGCCGCTATTTACCGCGAAGTCTGACTACTTGGTAAATAGCAAAAACTTAGAAAAATGCACTTTAGTGCATTTTTCTAAGTTGTATGTTACACACACACATGTCCTTGGGACATGTGTGTGCCAAGGACATGTGTGTGCGCAACACCAGTGTACATTACCATTTCAGGGGTGCAACAGGGTGTCCTTTGGACACCCTGGCACCCTTGAAATTGCTTCCTTATTTGCGATTCGCTAATTGCTAATCGCAAATGAGGAATGACTCCCCATTCATTCCTATGGGCCTAAAGGCCCATAGGAATGAATGGGAGAGCCATTCCTTATTTGCGATTAGCAATTAGCGATTCGCAAATAAGGATACAGTAGAAATCGCTAAAAATATTGCGATTTCTACATGCATCCCGTTTTGCAGCATCATCCAGGGCATGAACGATGGAACTCATAGCCCCTGAAAACAGTCTCTACTGGGGCTAATCCAAACACCATCTGGCTGAACATTAAGGCCCCTATCGTTGCGAGGAAAGAGGTTTATGAGTGGGACTCAGAGTGTAAGCGCTCTTGATACTAAGTAGTGGACAAGTCTATTACACTAAAAAAAGTGGCTTATCTAATTGTGCTTACCATTTCTTTGATATTCGGCAGAGGGTGGCGATCTCCCCCAATTCCTTACTTCATTATCCCTGAGATTCAAACATATCCTTACTGCTATACCACCAGCTTTAGATGCCATCACTGTTGGGAAAAGCCACACTGAACTCTCAGGGGGAGATTTACTAAGATTTTACGCTGCGTTATCATCACAAAAGTGACCTAAATCAGTGCCATTTTTTTTTCAATTTACTTACCAGTGCTAAATTTGTTTAGCGCTGGAAATAATGTGAAAGTAATGCAAAGCACCGCATAGAGCTGCTTTGTGTTTCTTAGTGCCAAGGGGTTTACCATGGGTGGAGCATGTGTGTTCCAATGCAACCACCCAAGGTTTCTGATGCTAAACCCTATTTACTAAACAAAGTAGACAGGGTATAGCATCAGAAAACTGCTCCCTTTTGAAGTAGATGCAACGAAGGAGAAATGCTTTAAATTATCCTTCCTTTTCCGACTTTGTACGTGTGCTACACTTTACAGCATTCATACAAAGAGGGAAAAGGGTTAAAATCAGTCTATGCGTAGGGACTCATTTACAAGAAAGTGCTGCACCACAGCACAACAAGTCCTTTGGCTGTGCCACCCTGCGGCACTTTCAAAGAACAGGGATGTGACATATTTACAATAATATGTCGCATCACAGTGCTTTCCCGTGCGCTGGCTCACAATTGGCTGCCATGCGCTAATGCAGGCAGCCTTTCACTATGGTGCAAGGATGCCTGCGTCATTGGGATGATTGTTTATATGCAGGAAGGATTCCCTTCCTGCACATAAACAATCTGAAATGGCGTTTTTCAAATTCTATGTGTGCTTCATTAGCACAAATAGAACTTGCAAAACATCATTTTTCTAAATGATTTTGTATGTGTGGGGTGTTACTCCGAAATCCGTCCCAGGATGCTTGTTTCCGGTCCAGGCAGTTCGGGCTGGACTGTTCCCATGAGTCATAGGGTCAAGACTGTTTAGCATGTAGCTGGGTCTGAACTGGGGTGGCAAAGGGAGCTAAAGAACGATGATGGATTTAACCCAGATCTGTGTCTGAAAAGTTTCAGCGCCGTCCATCATCATCTTTTTTTTTTTGTTCTTTAGTCCTCATTTCACGAATAATGCTCTAGATTCAAAGAGACAGGGCCTAGCCAAACCAGTAAGAGACAAAGAAAGGTCCGGACACTCCCCATGGGGGGAGGGATAGATATTATCCCCGGGTCAAACATAAAGTTGTGCCTCCTTGATGGGCCATGGTGCCAACTCTTCGACAGGCAAGTGCTTAAGATAGAATGGACCTGCCACTAAAACTGCCTGTGCATCATGTTGATAATCATTGGACCGTGGAACACACAATTTTGTATTGTACCTAAGCAAAAATCTCAACAAAAAAAGAGACAAAGACAGGTGAACAAAATAAAAGAGAGAAGGACACATGAGGGAAAGGCAGTGAGATTTTGTGAGGGCTATACTCAGTGAGAAATGCTAGAGAAATACCTCTTAAACCAAACGTCCCAAAGCTCCCAAAATGTTGTTTTCTTAACAAGCTTATTTACACGGTCAAGGTGTGAGACCCTCTGTATAGAACGGATCCATTCAAGTTCAGTGGGGAAACAAGGGAGGATCCATTTAACACACAGTTCCCTTCATGCCAAGAGAATCAAAACAAAAATTAGAGCCTTCTGAGTTTTAAGAGAGCTCTGATTGTTCACCCCACCTGAAATCACTCAAAAAACACAGAGGACACAGTCAACTCAATCTCTTGACCCATAATAGCTGAAATGGTCTTAAGTACATTTTACCAGAAAGACTGGATTGAAGGACACTGCCAAAACATGTGGACCTCATTCACGTTGTTCTCACCACATTTCGGGCATTTCTTTGTCATACCGCTCCCCATTTTCGACAATATCAGTGTGCGTCCAGTATGCCTTAAGGACAGCGAAAAGATGGTTTCTCTTTAATGGGGCAGCTTTCACTTATGACCTCAAAAGAGACTTGGGGCCATATGTAGGTAGCTGAATACCGGTCGGTAGCGGCCGAAATTCTGTAAATTTGCCGTTACCGTCCGGTATTCAGGCCATCAAGATGTAGGATGTCAAAAAGTAGGGATTTAGTAAATATAAATCGGTAAATACCGATTCATCATTACCGAATTCATAATTTACCGAATAAATGTTTACCGAATTCTAATTTACCGAATCGGTAAATATGAAACGGTAAAAGGAGAAAAGATATGTAGGTAAAATCCTAAATACTGAATTTCATGAAATTCTGTATTTAAGAGTCAGTAAATAACACCAACTGGAAGCAGGTGGTAATCATCCACATGGTATATAAGCAATCTCAAAATGCAACAGTGTGATCACTATGGCGGCTTTCTACGTCATTGGAAGGCGGCTACGGCTACAGGCAGCAGGAGAGAGGATCTGGAGGCGGGAGGAGCAAGTCTACAGACAGTGGATCACACTCTTCCAACTTACTAAGGCAGAGATCCATGAGAGGTACAGGCTACACCCCCCACACCATCCTGGACTTGATAAGGGACCTGCACCCACTCCTGGAGCACCCAACACCAAGGGCGCACGCCATACCACCACATGTACAACTGGCAGTTACCAGGGGGTGATAGCTGCGGTAGGCGGGGTGTCCCAGAGTTGCCTGTCCCTGTTATTTAGAAAGTTCCTGAATGCCATGATGCAGAGAATGCACCACTACATCATTTCCCAAGCACACAAGCGGAACTGCAGAAAACCAAGAGAGACATTTATCAAATGGCACAGTTCCCGCACGTCATAGGCTGTTTTGATGGGACACACATTCCAATCTGCCCTCCTGCAGCCACAGAATATATCTACAGGAATAGAAAGTTCACCCACTCAATAAATGTGCAGGTGATCTGCGACGCTGGCAACATAATTACTGACATTGTGGCCAAATTCCTTGGGAGCACCCACGACTCCTACATATTCCAAAACAGTGGGATCTACACACGCCTTGCTGCTGGAGAATTTGGGGAAGGATACCTGCTAGGTAAATCACTGTGACACACCCTGATAGATACTGCTGCTGATTGTTTTTTTAGTATGTAACTAATGGCACTCTCTTTCCCACCTAGGCGATAGCGCTTATGCTGTGTGGTCCTTTGTCCTCACCCCCTACCTGAACCCATCAACCCGGAGTGAGAGATGTTACAATGTGGCACACAGATCAATACGCGATGTTGTGGAGCGCACCTTTGGACTATTGAAAAGCAGGTTTCGCTGACTCCACAAAAGCGGAAGTGCACGTCAGTACACACCCATCATCTGCTGTAAAATCATTGCAACCTGTGCTATGCTGCACAACTTTACCACAAAGAGAGGTACAGAAGTTGAAATAACTTATCAAGAGGACATTGATGATGGCCTTGAACAGCCAGAGCCCTACGCAGCAGGAGCAGCGCCAGCAACAGATGGGAGACTAAAATGGGCAGAGATCACACGCAACTATTTTTAAGTACATAAGGAGACACAGCCAGGCGTTGCATGTGCATGACATAATTTAATAGCTGGGCACTACGTCAATCAGCAAATGGCACACCATGCCAGTCAAATTGGCGACAACCTTAATCGTTAATCACGGGTTACTTCACCCAAATAATGTTCATGAAGGTGTGGGCAGCATTAATATCTGCACCCACGCACTACAGTGCTGGATGCCTGCTGCTGGCTTTCCACACTGGCTGTTGATTCAGGGCCCGCAGAATGGCGCCTGCTGCTCCTCCGGGTTACTGGTACAGGAGTGCTATTGCTGCTCCTGCTGGTGTTATCTTCGCTCTCCTCCACACCTAGAGCACCAGCGTTGGCTGACTGGGTGGTCAGCAGCAGTTCCATTGCAGATGTCACCTTCCCCATCCCCCCAGAGACATCAGTGCAGCAGTGCATAAGCCCCTCCTGCATTGCCACAGAGCGCCTGCATAGCAGGGAAGGGGCCGTTGCCAGACGGTTCACCGTCTTGGTGTGCTGCTGCGTGTACTGCCTCTCCCTGCGCTTTCTTGCCCTGTCCTCATCAAGTTTGTCGCAGAGTTCCATCATGGACTGGGACATGTCCCGCATTCCCTCTGCCATTTCCCTCATGCTTTCTGCCATGGAGCTGATGCCCCGGTCTATATTGCCCATCTTTTGATTTAAGTGCCACATCTGTCTTTGCACTGATTGTATGGCCTTCCCCTGCAGGCGCTGTACTTTAACCATGGTGGCCTCCAGCCTGCCGAAGACCCCCTCACCCTGCCGAGTTGTGCTGCTCTCCCGGACCCTACGGCGTCTTGCACCTGTGTGCACACCCTCGGAGGTGGACTGCAGACCAGCATTGGTTGCCTCCAGTGGAGCAGTTGTGGTATCACCCTCCCTTTTGTCGTCAGAGGACATCTCCATGACATGGCGAGTGGGTACAGCATGCCTCCTGGGCCTTACCGCTACTGATATATTTGAGGCTGGTGAGGCTGGCTGTGCTTGTGAGTCCTGCTGTGGTGATCCATTCAGCAGTGGCGATGCTGGCTGTGCTGTTGTGGCTTGCTCTGGTGGTGAAGCAGCCTGTGGTGTTGGTGCGGGTGGTGGTTCAGTGATGTGGCCTGCACTTGTACGGGCATCCTCAGTCCTTCCTTTACGGGGTGCCCTTCCCTCCTTCTCCTGCGCTGTCCTGCGCGATGACTCTCCTGTGGACAGATATGGACATTAGCTCAGTTTTGCTGCAACTCGGTATTTCACTATTAAATTATAATCCTGTCACACTATCTCAATGTCCTCAACTGCTTCTGAATGATGTGTGTGGCATGCCTTGTTGTTTTGTGTGATGACTGTCATGATGGGTGTTTTAATGACTACCTCTCCCATAATGCATTGCTGGTCTATCACAAAACCTGTACTGGAGTGTGAGTCACACAGCCACCTTGGGGAAGGGGGACAGGGAAGGGGGGAGGATTGCTGAGCATGCTTCTTACCGTGTTTTGTTGCAGCTCTGGCTGAGCTGTCGGCATCCCTGATCCCAAACACACTCTCTGGCTCCAGGGCCGACTCCACCAGCTGCTCCAGGTCAGTGAGGGCAGGTGCCCTGCTCCTTCCTCCCCCTGTGACACTGGCCTCTTTCTTCTGTGCTGTCAGCTTCTTTTTGGTAATGATCCTGAGATCATACCAGCGTTTTTTAAGTCATCTGTCTCTCGTGGGCTCACACCTATGGTGTTCACCTTCGCCTGGATTTCCAGCCAGGGCTTCCGTTTCAGAGCCTCTGCTACCTGCAGGGACTGCTTCCCAAAAAGCTGGGTGTGGTGTTTGACCACCTCCTCCACAAGCACCTGAAGCTCACTTGTGCTGAACTTCAGTTTTCTTTTTCTATCTGCTCTTTCCCTCTGTGATTCCTGGGATGCCATCTTGCAGTTCTGCTCAGCTCAGTACAGCCAGTGGCTCAGTTGCTCACAGCTCTCCAGAAGGTTCTGATTGTCTGCACCTGCATGGGTGTGGCCACTTCCTGGTAGTGAGGTGGGGTGGATGCACAGGATTGGTTGGTTCCTGGGTTGCTTGGTTGTGGGGTGTGGTGGATGCACATGATTGGTTGAATCCTCAATTGCTTGTATTTTGAATCTCCGATTCGGTAAATACCGATTCGGTAAATACCGAACCAGTATATTTTACAGAATTTTCCCGAACGGTAAAATTCGGTATTTAGGAGTCGGTAAAATAGATTTACCTACATATGGCCTTAGGGTGCTTCCCCTAAGGTTTCGAGTTCTTCACCTGGCAGGTCTATCCTCCAGATATCTGTAAATGGCTTCTGTGTGTCTTCACCAGTTTGGATTATCATCCAAACCATTTTGCTACTTCTTTCCATACTGTAGACCTTGAGCAGATCTTGGTTGCTAGATCTCAATTCCCTTCACGCTCCTTCCCTAGTGATTTTACCCAACTTGAAATCTGATAATATTTAAACTTTGATACAGAGTTCTCAGAAGAGATGTTGCCATGAGATCAACTCACTGTCCACGATAAGTTGCCCCCACCTTAGTATCCTGCATGTTCGAAGCGGAACTGCAAGTACATCAACTAAGCAGACTGGAGTGCCTGGGGAGTCCCAGATGGGTGCTGCGTCGCTGTAATAAGGTATTTGTTGCATCAACCTCACCTGAGCCCATACTTTAGCAGCAGCAAAAAGAACTTTCAGCCTCACCTTCTTAAAAAATTTGGGAGGACCAAATTTTAGGAGAGAGAAGTCTGCTTGATTCATGATACTCGTACAGAGAGCCTCGAAAAGTGGGGAAAATGTTGAGCTTTTCTTTAATAGTTGACAAGAATTCTTTAGGTGGAAGGCATAATAATATATATATAGAGGTCCGGGGAGGCAATGTCACCATGAACTTTCTTTCTCCTAAGCTTCTTTAAGGATATTCTTGGGTTTTTACTTTCCCAAATGAAGCTAGAGAAGAGCCCATGTACTTTCCTAAACCAAATCTTTGAAAATTCTAATGGGATAGTATCAAATAAAAAAGTAAACGTAGGTAGAATTGACATTTTTAAAAGGTTTGATCTACCCAGAATAGAAAGTGAGAGAGTGCCCTATGCTTGTAACTGTGATCTAACACTGGCAGTTACTTTGTTGAAGTTCACCTGAGCTATCTTTTCTATACTGTGGACTATTTGAACACCTAGATATCCTATTTCCTATTTTATGAGGTCACTCCTGTAAGGGGTATTTCATTTCATTAACTCGTTTTTTTGCTGCTTAATTGAGTATCCAGATGCCCTCCCGAAATTCTCCAGCTGCTCCCATGTCAGGAAGTGACTGTTCTAGGTTTTCTGTCAATATCATGAGATCATCAGCATACAACCCTATTTTCTTTTCCCAACCGTTGCAGCTGAAAGGGAGAATATCCTGACACGCTCTTAATTTACATGCTGGTGGTTCAATATACATGTTAAAAAGAAGGGACGAGAGAGGGCTTCCCTGTCTAGTCCCCCTACATATTTTTATTTGCCTTGTTAGATTTCCATTGACAATGACCCTGGCAGATGGATTTTTATACAGGGCCCAAACAGCTGCTATAATGTTTTTTTTTAAATTAAAATGCTGAATCGTTTTATGTAGTAAAAGCCAGCTGACCCTGTCGAACACCTTTGCAGCGTCGAAAGTCATTTCTGCTAACGGGATCTTATATTCTCTTGCCATATCAATTGCCCCTATTAAATCATGTGTTAATTCATGAAGTTGCCTCCCCTTCATGAATCCCTTCTGATCAAGATGTAATAATGATCCTGCTACCTTATCCAAACGTTTCTTTAAGATCTTGGTGTATATTCTGTGGTCGCTATTGAGAAGGGAAATAGGCCTGTACGACTCACAAGTCCTCGGGTTCTTGTTCGGTTTCAGGATGATAGTTATAGTGGAGTCATCATAGGATGCAGGGAGGTCTTGGCCAGATTTAAAGGTGGAATTAAACAGTAGGAGCAGGTTTGGCGCTAGCTCTTGTTTTAAGATGTTATATATTTAATTTGAAATGGCATCGGGCCATAGGCTTTCACTTTCTTTAAGGCAGTAATCATTTTTCTGGGTCCAAAAGCGCAGGGAGTTCCAAATCTGAGAAAAAGTCTTTCACAAGTTCTTCACTCAGGGTTGAATCCGCTGAGTAAAGATCTTGGAATAATTGGGCAAAGGCTTTCTCAATCCCATTACCCTTAGTGATGATATTTCCAGAAGTCGGGCATCTGAGGTATTTTATCATATTCCTAGACTGGTGCGCCTTAGCTTTCCATGCCAGGAATTTGCCACACCCCTCCCCATATTTGTGGTGCAACAGCCTGCTGGCTTCCCACTTTCTTTTAGGTATTGCTTCAAGATAATCAGCCAAATCATGTTTTTGCCATAATTAGTTTTTGTGTAATATTTAAATCATTCAGTGTATAATCTAACGCCACCTGGTTTGTATGTATTACAGCTTCAAAAGTTCTGATTTCTTCTCTCACTTTCTTATTCTGGGCAATAGACAAGGAAGTTAAGATGCCTCTTAAGAAAGCCTTATATGTGTCCCATACAATATGAGGAGGTGCAGAATTTGCATTATATAGGAAAAACTCATGTGTGGTTTTTTCAACCTTTCAATTACTGATGGCTCCAAACGTAATGAGCGGTTTAATGTCCATCTACGAGAAGGGGGCTCTTCGCAAGGGTGATTTCCAAAACTACAGCCAAATGATCAGACAGGTGCCCTGGAACATGGCTGACCTTAATTGTGTTCTTGCTAGTGGAAAGATTTACAAGGAAAAAGTCAATCCTGGAACGATGTCCACATTTTTTATTGTGAAAAGTAAAGTCCCCCCCCATGTCTCAGCGTTAGGCCCCATTTCTCTCCACATGTCATCGGCTGTTTCAGGGCAATTCTCATATTTTGAGTTGCCAACACTGCTCTTTTAGATGTTGAGTTCTGCCCTGGATCCAGAACTATATTATAATCACCACCCATTATGATAGGGTCTCTAATGTCAATTAATTGTAGAAACAAAGCATGTAGGGGGGCCGGGTCAGACATGTTGGGGCCATAATAGCCCTCAAAGTTCAGCCAAGAGCAAGTAATTTTAGCTCTAGCAATAGCCTACCTACCAAGTGGATCCACAACATAATCTCCAAGTGTTGCTTGGGTGTTTTTTTTAATAATGGCAACCCCTAGTATTGGACATTGTCTGAGTGGTGTAAATACAGTGTTCTATCAATTTCTGATTTTTGAGTATCGCTGCCCACTCCTCTTTACGTAGATGTGACTCTTGTATAAATAAGACATTATGGTCTAAAAGCCTCAGATATTCTAAAATGTTTCTCCTAGAGGGGACCATCAAAAATGTTGGCCTTTCAAGCCTACCAGAATCCGTCATATAAGTAGGTACCTAGTGACTTGAGAAAGTGTGGTGGTGTTACACATGATTAAAGAAATGGGTGATTGATATGGGCCAATTAAGTATGTTTGAATTTTATTGTTCGTGAATGAGGACAGTTTTTTCTTTTTTCCCATATGCTCCCCCACCAGTGCATAAATTCAAAACCTCTATTTTTTGTATTTTATTCTTACTTGTGACCCCGCCCAACCCTTCCATCTCACCCTCCCTTCCCTTTCAGCCTCCCCACCCCAGGGAACCCTCCCACAACACTAGAGGTATTTAGAGGTACCCCCCTTCGGACTCTCTCCCTACCTAGGCAGAATTAAGTTTTGTCATTTGGATGTACTTTTGATCTGGTCAATCAAGGAACTAACTTCGGAAGGGTCTCTAAAATTAAACTTTTTATTGTTCCACATCACCTTAAGAGAGGCGGGGAATTTGAGTTTTGCGGTGGCACCCAAGCTCCTCAGTTCTTGTATATGTTACCCTAATTCCCACTGCCTATCTTATGTAGTGCATGAAATGTCCGACCTGATGTGGAAGGACCAATCTCCTTTTTCGAATTCTCCAGTTTTGAGGCCCCCAGCAAGAATCTTTTCTTTGATTTAAATATGTTTTAAAGTTGACTAATATCCTTCTGGGGTTTTTCCACCCTGGGCTCTTAGTGAAAGGGTCTCTGGGAATTCTCTATATGTCATCTTCCAGGGACTGTTTCTCTATATCTGGATGGAGTACTCTAAGAAGGCCAATAACAAAGGACCTTATGTCTACCCCCTCAAGGTCTTCTGGAACATTTAAAATCCTAATATTATTTCTTCTTGCGCTGTTCTCTAAGCTTTCTAGTTTATCCGTCAGTTCTCTATCCCTTTGTTTTAGCCTCATGACTTCAGATGTATTTATGTCGACTTGTTTTGAGAGGTCTTCCACAGCAGTATCTACTACTCCAACTCTTTCCATAATATTGTTGATTTTTCCTTCCACTGTTTCACGGGCCTCTTGGATCTTTTGCTGGTTACATTCAGATACCACAAATTTTTCCCTGATTTCAGTTCTCAAGGGAGCCAGCAAGCTCTCTGTGGACGATTGTCCTCCCGGACTGGGCTCTATACCCGGTCACTCAGCCCATTTCCCTGTTGGGGCGGCTGGCTCGAGGGGATCTCAGGCCTGGCATTGACCTGAGTATGGGCGCTGTCACCCTCTGCCAGAGGGGTAAACCTGTTTTCAAACAGCATAGTATTATTTCCCGCCTCCATTGCCTCGATATTTACTATACTGAACTGATTATTAGTGTTCTTAGGGGTAGGACCAGTACTCGTGTCTGTGGCCACTAAAGAGATAGAAGTAGAAGTAGAAGATTGAGCCTGTACCTTAAAGTAAGTGCGAAGTGAGGGCGTAATCTGAATATTAGCCGGTTGAGCAGATTTGTTTCTGGGTGGCTTTTTACCCACAGTTGGAAAAAGCTTTTCTGCTGGGGTTTTGTTATTTTGTGGCAGGTGGGGACAGGTGTGAGATGTTAAAGTTTTTGGGGGGTTCGGTTGTAGTGTTAGAGAGGTGATTGCCTTGGTCATAACCTATGAGGGGGGACCGGTCTTGGTCCTATATAGCTCGACTTCTGAGAGTGTATCTATTTAACCTATCATTTTCACCTGCACACAACTCTCCCGGATACTTCCTCCCAGAAATTTGCTGACCTTCACTGCTAAAGCCCTTCCCCACATTAGTTAAAGACTCCCGGTCCCCCTTCTTCCTCCTCCTTACCGGGGTCATTTAGGGAAGCTGTGCGTCATCGGCAGGTTTAGTCCCAGGCGCTACACCGCTGCTGCTGTATTGATTCACTGAAACGCAGCCAACGATGCCCGGAGCTATCGCCAGGCTCCTGTCCCCCCAGAAGCCAACTCTTGCTATGGCACGCCGGCCTCTGGTGATCCGTACTGCTGTCTCCGCCCAAAGACCGCCCTGCGGCCGCCCCACTTTCACTGCCGCAACCACGACCTCCAAAACAAAGAAATGCACTGGTGAAATTATCCCGACACTGTCCCACACCTCACCCTGAAGTCATCAAGTCCGAGTGCGTCTACATCCAGGATTGGGTATTTTTACATTTATCACAAGAGAAACGAGAGAGTCCGCGACCGCTCTAACAAGCGGCTGCCATGTTCCCCTTCGCAATTATTAACCGTCCATCATCTCCTAGTGTTTGCTTTATTCGCCCTATGTTGGCAGGGTATGCCCACACGTGGGTCCCTTGCTGACTTTGCCTCTAGATTCAAGTTAGCCTGGCTGATGAGGGGTGTTACACCGTAACCGGTCCCAGGATGCTTGTTTCCGATCCAGGGAACACCTGGCTTGGCAGTTGGGGTTGGGCTGTTCCCATGAAGCCCAGGTTCAAGACTGATTTGCATGTAGCTGGGTCTGAACTGGGGTGGCGCAGTGAGCTAAAGAACGAGGATGGATTTAACCCAGATCTGTGACTGGGGTGAGTGTCTGAAAAGTTTCAGCACTGTCCATCATGTGCCTTAAGTTGGCATGGTATGCACAGATGTGGGTCCCTTGCTCACTTTGTCACTGGATTCAAGGTAGCCTAGCTGATATGGGGTGTTACCCTGAAACCGGTCCTAGGATGCTTGTTTCCTGTCCAGGGAAGACCTGGCTTGGCAGTTCAGGTTGGACTGTTCCCATGAGGCACAGGGTCAAGACTGATTTGCATGTAGTTGGGTCTGAACAGGGGTGGTGAAGTGAGCTAAAGAACGATGATGGATTTAACCCAGATCTGTGACTGAGGGTGAGTGTCTGAAAGATTTCAGCGCTGTCCATCATCTGCTTGTGTTTACTTTATTCACCCCAAGTTGGCAGGGTATGCCCATGTGGGTGCCTTGCTCACTTTGCCAATGGATTCAAGCTAGCCTAGCTGATGAGGGGTGTTACCCTGAAACCGGTCCTAGGATGCTTGTTTCCTGTCCAGGGAAGACCTGGCTTGGCAGTTCAGGCTGGACTGTTCCCATGAGGCACAGGGTCAAGACTGATTTGCACGTAGCTGGGTCTGAACTAGGGTGGCGAAGTGAGCTAAAGCACGATGAAGTATTTAACTCAGATCTGTGACTGTGGGTGTGTGTCTGAAAAGTTTCAGTGTTACCTCCATCATCTCCATGTGTTTGCTTTATTTGCCCCAAGTTGGCAGGGTATGCCCGGGCATGGGTTCCTTGCTCACTTTACCACTGGATTCAAGCACGCCTGGCTGGTGAGGGGTGCTACCCCAAAACCGGTCCCAGGATGCTTGTTTCCAGTTCAGGGAAGACATGGCTTGACACTTCTGGCTGGACTGTTCCCATGAGGTACAGGGTCAAGACTGATTTGCATGTAGCTGGGTCTGAAGTGGGGTGGCGAAGGGAGCTAAAGAACAATAGTGGATTTAATTCAGATCTGTGACTGGGTGTGAGTGTTTGAAAAGTTTCAGCGCTCCGTCCATCATCTCCTTGTGTTTGCTTTATTTGCCCTAAGTAGGCAGGGTATGCCCGGACATGGATCCCTTGCTCACTTTGCCACTGGATTCAAGCATGCCTGGCTGGTGAGGGGTGTTACCCTGAAACCTGTCCCAGGATGCTTGTTTCCAGTACAGGGAAGACCTGGCTTGGCACTTCGGGCTGGACTGTTCCCATGAGGCACAGGGTCAAGACTGATTTGTATGTAGCTGGGTCTGAAGTGGGGTGGCACAGTGAGCTAGAGAACGATAATTGATTTAACCCAGATCTGTGACTGGGGGTGAGTGTCTGAAAAGTTTAAGCCCTCTGTCCATCATGTCATTGTGTTTGCTTTATTTGCCCTACGTTGGCAGGGTATGCCTGGACGTGGGTCCCTTGCTCACTTTGTCACTGGATTGTTATCACTGGATGATGAAGGTTGTTACCCCAAAACGGGTCCCAGGATGGTTGTTTCCAGTCCAGGGAAGACCTGGCTTGGCAGTTCGGACTGGATTGTTCCCATGAGGCACAAGGTCAAGACTGATTTGCATATAGCTGGGTCTGACCTAGGTGGCAAAGTGAGCTAAAGGACGATGATGGATTTAACCCAGATCTGTGACTGGGAGGTGAGGGTCTGAAAAGTTTCAGCGCTCTGTCCATCATCTCCTTGTGTTTGCTTTTTTTGCCCTAAATTGGCAGGGTATGCCAAGACGAGGGTCCCATGATCACTTTGCCACTGGATTCAAGCTAGCCTGGCTGATGAGAGGTGTTACCCAGTAACCGGTCCCAGGATGCTTCTTTCTGTTCCAGGGAAGACCTGGCTTGGCAGTTTGGGCTCGACTGTTTCCACGAAGCACAGGGTCAAGACTGATTTGCATGTAGCTGGGTCTGAAGTGGGGTGGCGTGGTGAGCTAAAGAACGATGATGGATTTAACCGATATCTGTGACTGGGGGTGAGTGTCCGAACAGTTCCAGCGCTCCGTCCATCATCTCCTTGTGCTTGCTTTATATGCTGGAAGGGACACCTTCATGTACATAAATAATCAAAAGAGATGATTTCCTTATTCTATGTGTGCTGCATGCAGCACGCATAGAAAGAGGAATAAAATGATGAGAAATGAATACATTTCTCCTTGTTGCGCCTCCCTACGCCTCTCTAAGGGAGGCGTAGCATTCAGATGCATTTCCAGGTTTACAACTTCTCTTAAATCTCGAAATGTGTCAGGTTCCAAGGGTGTTGCGTGGGAACACCCACAGCAACACCCATGGAATGCCCCTTTCATGCAAAGTGTGGTGTGTAAATGGGCCATATTTACAAGGACAGGAAAAGCATTGCAGGGTGGCTTTTCCTGTCCTTGTAAATATAGGGCAGGAAAATGCGCTGCTGGTGCGTCACAAAAAGTAAATAAGTAAATAAGCCCCCTAGTATTTTGTTCTGGAAGTGTACACTTCCAGTGCAAAACGTATACTCGACTCACGGAGACATCCTTGCACTATGGCGCAAAGGTGTCTCCATCGGCCACGGAAGCCGATTTCAGCGCCAGTGCTAGAGAGAGGAGAGGAGATTGCCATGTTTCGGTAAATATGGCGTTCTGCTCCTGTCTCCTTTTCACGCAGCGTAGCATTTGCAGCTTCTGCACTGCTCTGTGTGAGTAAATGGTGAATTTGATCCTCAATACTTTCAATGACCCTCTGCATTAAGCTTTGTTTAACTTAGCTTCCAAGTATTATTTTTAAAAATAGGGCATAGGACGCACCAGTGTACTTTTTAGAACCCCAAATGTATCTGTGAAAAAGCCTCTAGAAAATCTGCACAAGTGTTACTGTTAGCCACATTTCTTTCTATGGTTAGGACGGGATCAGATTAATTGGGCTCTAACGTTATACCTTTTTCTGTGTCTCCACCCGTGTCTTTCATTGGTTAAAAACACTTTCCCCACGGTTGACCTCCCTTAGAAACAAGTTCTCATTACCAGCATTTCCTTCTGAAGTTGTATATACCTTAAAGTGATCAAGCAGCCCCACCTGTCGCGAGAATGCGTTTAAAAGCTTCCTGTTTACTAACGTCTGTGGAGCAAGAGTCAGCAAGGGCGCTCGCTGCTTGACCTTAAATCATCAATTCACATCTGGGTGATGGAAGCACCTTTTAATTTGAGCTGCACTAGAAAACGATGTTTCCTACTTCTTCTTCAATTGTCTCTACCAAATGCACTTCTTCCGTGCTATTTACTTTGCAAACAGACCCAAAATGCCCTCTCTTATCACACTTCCACCATGGAGAAGATTTTGCAGAACACAATGAGCTGTTCACTTTGTGGTCAATAACAGAGAAAAAATGTTGGCTAGTTTCTCCGGGACATGTCGGATATTATTCCCTATGACCAAATGAACACTAATTAAGTAATCACGTGTATTTGAGATGTCTCAAAACAGTAGTATAATTCGGTACTTTGTCCTTTTTTTTACGTATAAACTGCCCAAAAATATATTTAATTCCAGGGCCTTATTAATTCCCCCTCTAAAATGGTCCTCTAGTTTCTAAAAAGTTTCATCACAAGGTACCCCGGTACAATCTTTTACTGCAGGTTTCAGCAGACTCTTCTAGGCCTCCCTTGACTTCACCCTTGAATTATACAGAAGAACATGTTGTTTTTTCAAAGGTGAGAAATCTCTACTCCCCTCCCCCCCCAAAAAAAAAATGTAATAGCAGTTACGTCAGACTCGGATAATTTTACCCACTGCATCCATGGCAGATTGGGTTCACCAATGGCATTTATTAACCGCGGGGGTTCTGGAATAGTGGCAGATGCCATTTCTAGAGGCAGTACACCCAATAAAACTATAAGTTAAAGTTATAAACTAAAACACTGGATAATCAACAAACAACTATTATTAATTGATACTATTTCCAGAAATAAACCAACATGGTTAAAAGTTTACATGTAGAGACTTGAGTAGAAATAGTCAGTGAACTTGAAATACTCAACACAGATTAGCAGTATAGTTCCTGCTTTAACCAGTAGGTGTTGTATATGCCCAAAATATATCGCACCAATAAAGTTTTACCAGGAACAGTTTGGAAATATGTGGTGAGTGCCACTCTCTCTAGCGTCCAGTCACTAGCACAAATCAAGATGCTAAGGAAATCAGAAGTGATCATGGCAACAGGCAAGGAAGTTACAATCCCTACAATGGCGTATTTGGGTAAACTAGCTCTCCTTACAAGTACAATTTCCTGACCCTTGCCCAGTGGCGTAATGAAATTTGAGGGTGGCCCCCTGCAAACTACATGGAGGGGGCTCCCCTCCCATTCTCCATGCCAGTCTAGAGCTCTCATGCCAGCGACCTGCCATACTGCAGGGGAGGCGGGCTATTGTTACGCCACTGTCACCAATACAGCCGTTATAAGTAACACTGAATGGTGGAGTTAAAGGTTGGGCTTAGTCTGCCAGCTGGCTATCATAGGTGGTGGTCCATTCATTACAGGGTCCCTACCATCAGTAGGCCGGCGAAGTTTGCCCAATTTTAGGTGGGTTTCCTGATGCAGACTCCTGTCATGATATACAACATCGGGCCCACTCATCGTTCAGTTTTGACAAAAGTGCATCCACTGCTCCTTCTCGTTTCCGTTTTAAAACATCCACTGTCTCTCTCTCCACTGTCTCTCTCCCCACTCTCTCTCTACTCTCTCTCTACTCTCTCTCCACTCTCTCTCCACTGTCTCCCTCCACTCTCTCTCTCTACTCTCTCTCCACTCTCTCTCCACTGTCTCTCCTCACTCTCTCCTCTCTTTCTCTCCACTCTCTCTCTCCACTCTCTCTCCACTGTCTCCCTCACTCTCTCTCTCCACGCTCTCTCCACTGTCTCGCTCTCCACTGTTTCTCCACTCTCTCTCTCCACTCTCTCTCTCTCCACTCTCTCTCTCCACTCTCTCTCCACTGTCTCCCTCCACTCTCTCTACTCTCTCTCCACTGTCCCTCTCTCTACTCTCTCTCCACTCTCTCTCTCTATCCACTCTCTCTCTCTCCACTCTCTCTCCCCACTCTCTCTCTCCCCACTCGCTCTCTCCCCACTCGCTCTCTCCCACTCTCTCTCTCCACTCTCTCCACTGTCTCTCTCTCTACTCTGTCTCCACTCTCTCTCTCCACTCTCTCTCTCCACTCTCTCTCTACTCTCTCTCTCCACTGTCACCCTCCACTCTCTCGCTCTACTCTCGCTCCACTCTCCACTGTTTCTCTCTCCACTCTCTCTCTCTCACTCTACTCTCTCTCTCCACTGTCTCTCCATTCTCTCACTCTCCACTCTCCACTCTCCACTCTCTCTCTACTCTCTCTCCACTCTCTCTCCACTCTCTCTCTCCACTCTCTCTCTCTCTCCACTCTCTCTACTCTCTCTCTCTCTCCACTCTCTCTCTCTACTCTCTCTCCACTCTCTGTCCACTCTCTCTCTGCTCTCTCTCCACTCTCTCTCTCTGTCCACTATCTCTCCACTCTCTCTCTCCACTCTCTCTCTACTCTCTCTCCACTCTCTGTCTACTCTCTCTCTCTCTGCTCTCTCTCCACTTTCTCTCTCTCTCCACTGTCTCTCTCCACTCCTTCTCTCTACTCTCTCTCTCTCTCCACTCTCTCTCTACTCTATCTCCACTCTCACTTCAGTCTCCCTCTCCACTCTCTCTCTACTCTCTCTCTCCACTCTCTCTCCACTTTCTCCCTCCACTCTCTCTCTCTCTACTCTCTCTCCACTGTCTCTCTCTCTCCAATCTCTCTCTACTCTCTCTCCACTCTCTCGCTCTCCACTCTCTCTCTACTCTCTCTCTACTCTCTCTCTACTCTCTCTCCACTCTCTCTCCACTGTCTCCCTCCACTCTCTCTCTCTACTCTCTCTCCACTCTCTCTCCACTGTCTCTCCTCACTCTCTCCTCTCTTTCTCTCCACTCTCTCTCTCCACTCTCTCTCCACTGTCTCCCTCACTCTCTCTCTCCACGCTCTCTCCACTGTCTCGCTCTCCACTGTTTCTCCACTCTCTCTCTCCACTCTCTCTCTCTCCACTCTCTCTCTCCACTCTCTCTCCACTGTCTCCCTCCACTCTCTCTACTCTCTCTCCACTGTCCCTCTCTCTACTCTCTCTCCACTCTCTCTCTCTATCCACTCTCTCTCTCTCCACTCTCTCTCCCCACTCTCTCTCTCCCCACTCGCTCTCTCCCCACTCGCTCTCTCACACTCTCTCTCTCCACTCTCTCCACTGTCTCTCTCTCTACTCTCTCTCCACTCTCTCTCTCCACTCTCTCTCTCCACTCTCTCTCTACTCTCTCTCTCCACTGTCACCCTCCACTCTCTCGCTCTACTCTCGCTCCACTCTCCACTGTTTCTCTCTCCACTCTCTCTCTCTCACTCCACTCTCTCTCTCCACTGTCTCTCCATTCTCTCACTCTCCACTCTCTCTCTACTCTCTCTCCACTCTCTCTCCACTCTCTCTCTCCACTCTCTCTCTCTCTCTCCACTCTCTCTACTCTCTCTCTCTCTCCACTCTCTCTCTCTACTCTCTCTCCACTCTCTGTCCACTCTCTCTCTGCTCTCTCTCCACTCTCTCTCTCTGTCCACTATCTCTCCACTCTCTCTCTCCACTCTCTCTCTACTCTCTCTCCACTCTCTGTCTACTCTCTCTGTCTACTCTCTCTCTCTCTGCTCTCTCTCCACTTTCTCTCTCTCTCCACTGTCTCTCTCCACTCCTTCTCTCTACTCTCTCTCTCTCTCCACTCTCTCTCTACTCTATCTCCACTCTCACTTCAGTCTCCCTCTCCACTCTCTCTCTACTCTCTCTCTCCACTCTCTCTCCACTTTCTCCCTCCACTCTCTCTCTCTCTACTCTCTCTCCACTGTCTCTCTCTCTCCAATCTCTCTCTACTCTCTCTCCACTCTCTCGCTCTCCACTCTCTCTCTACTCTCTCTCTCCACTGTCTCTCTCCACTCTCTCTCCACTGTCTCCCTCCACTGTCTCCCTCCACTGTCTCTCTCCGCTCTCTCTCTCCACTCTCTCTCTCCACTCTCTCTCTCCACTCTCTCTCTCTCTCTACTCTCTCCACTCTCTCTCTCACTCTCTCTCTCTCTACTCTCTATCCACTCTTTCTCCACTGCCTCTCTCTCCACTCTCTCTCCACCCTCTCTCTCTCTCCACTTTCTCTCTCTACTCTCTCTCTCCACTGTCTCTCTCCACTCTCTCTCCACTGTCTCTCTCCACTCTCTCTCTCCACTCTCTCTCTCCACTCTCTCTCTCTCCACTCTCTCTCTACTCTCTCTCCCCTCTCTCTCTCTCTACTCTCTCTCCACTGTCTCTCTCTCCACTCTCTCTCCACTCTCTCTCTACTCTCTCTCCACTCTCTCTCTCTCTACACTCCCTCTCTACTCTCTCTCCACTCTCTCTCTCCACTCTCTCTCTCTCTCCACTGTGTCGCTCCACTCTCTCTCTCCACTCTCTCTCTCTGCTCTCTCTCTATTCTCTCTCCACTGTCTCTCCACTCTCTCTCTCCACTCTCTCTCTCCACTCTCTCTCTCTCCACTCTCTCTCTACTCTTTCTCCACTCTCTCTCTCTCCACTGTCTCTCCACTCTCTCTCCACTGTCTCCCTCCACTCTCTCCACTCTCTCTCTTGTTACATTATTTCTCTTCAGTCCTGGGTCAGCAAGGAGCTCAGAGGAAGCTCAGAGGAGGCTGCAGACTGCAGCTGCCTGGGAGAAATCCACTCACTCTACCGATGAGCTGAGGGGCCCCCCTTCATTTACTGAAGACTGTGGACCCCCTGCACTGCGGGGGCTGCGGGGTGTTTGTTACGCCCCTGCCCTAAAAAAACGGGACATGGATTTAAAATGAAGATACGTGTCAGGACACCGGAACAGTCCACCGTAAACAAGGACTGTCTGGGGTGAACCGGGGCGTCTGGTCACCCAAGTCAGAGGCAGCATTTCTTCACACTTGCTAAGGAGACCTGGGTTCCTATTATGTATAGGGCGCACTTTCCTTGTTTGCGCCTTGGTGCACCTTAACACAGGTGTGCCAGGCGCAAACAGGGAAAGTGCACACTATCACATAGAATGCACTGCCCTAGGGCAGCCACAAACTCGCATTCATGTGAAAAACTGAGCTGCTACTATGAAGCCACTCTATGTTTTCACAGTGCATGTGGCACCCACCTACACTTTTGAAGGGTAATAGTGCGGGAGGTCCATAAGATCCCCTTTTCCCCTCCAGAGGGCTGCTCCCAGGGCGCACTGACAGGCAAAGGGATTCCCTCATTTGCATGGGGCACACACCCATGCAAACGAGGGAACGCCCTCTTGAGAGAGCGCTGGCACTGTATATGTGCCAGCGCTTCCAGTTCTGTGGCCCCTTCTGTAATACCAAAATGGCCCGGGCGTGCGCAAAGCAGGTGCAAATGCTCTTTGCGCCCCCTGGAAGAACAAACAGCTCCTGAGGCAGCCGGCAAAGCCTCTTTGGGGCGCTCTGAGGAGAAACAGAAGTTACTGGCTCTCTTCACAGTGGGCCGACTAGGTTTGGATACCTTTGCAGGGGTCAATAATGAGCGTCTGTGGAAAGTGCATTCATGGTATGGTAGCAGAGGAACTGCCTCTCATACACCTACGAGACCCGACAGCACAATCTCGGTTATAAACCTGCAGTGGCACACAGGCAGTGCTAATAATAAATAGGTGCTGAAGGGAAGGTGATACACCACAACAGGTAGCTGGAATAACATAACAATCTTAGGGCCATATTTACCAGAGCATTGAGTCATGCTTGCACCAAGCAACGTGGTATATCAATGCCGCAAAGCTCCAAGTCATATTTATGAAGCCACACAAAGCCACATTGCGTAGCTTTGAATGACTTCATAGTAGTAATGTAATGCAGCGCAAACCACTGTGTTGCATTACTCTGTGCAAGGAAGGTGTTCCATGGGTGTTGCAGTGGATGTTCCCACGCAAATCCCATGTTTTTTACGCTTTCCCAGATTTACCAAACCTGGGAATGTCTCAAAAAGATAAGCCTCTCCATGTGAGGCATAACAAGGTTAATTTCTTTATTTCACCTGTTTTTTCCTCTTTCAATGTGTGCTGCATTCTGCAGTGCATATAGAAAGAGGAAAACACCTCTATAAATTGTTTTTGTGCATTTACTAAACCCATACCTAGAATCCAGTGTACGAGGCGCCGATTACACAATTTTAGGAGATTTTAATCTACATCTCGAGAAGAGCTCGGACACAGCTGTAGCAGCACTTAATGATGCCCTGGCAAATCTGGCCATGGAACAGCTGGTTAGGCAGGACACCCCCATTGCAGGACACACGCTGGATGGCTTATTTACCTCCAACAGGGGGTGAAAATACTGGAAACCGTAGTGGTCCCTTGGTCAGACCATAAGGCGATCATTTTTTCAATTGAGACAACAGAAGTAGTAGCCAGGTCCACCCGACAACCAAAGACAGTCACATATTACGACTGGGCCAAGATAAACACGCAGATATTACAAGAACAACTTCAGTCGTTGGTCCCCGAATTGACCCCAGACAGTAATGCGGCCACAGAGCAAATTACAAATTGGATAAGTACCGCAGCGAGTGCTGCAGTCCCATTCAGAAAGGTCAAACATAAAAGGAAAACACCATCTCAACCTTGGTTCTCGGAAGCGCTTAGGGTGCAAAAAAGAAACTGCAGGAAAGCGGAGAAAGTCTGGAGGGCGAACTATGAACCAGGGCTAAGGGAAGAATATACAAAAAACTTATAGTGACAGAAAAAAGCAGTTACTATACGTTTAAAATCAACAAGGCCAGAAACTTAAGTAAGGAGCTATTTGCCACAGTAAAGAAACTGACAAAAATAGGCAATAACGACCCGGTAGATATGAGCTCCGATTTCTGCAACACGTTGGGAGACTTTTTTGTTAACAAAGTCTCCGCAGTATATGACTCCTTCAAAAAAACAGATTTATCCAGAGGTTCAGTCGCCTTTAGATGACAATGATATAACTAGGGAAAACCAGTTAAATGTTGAGATTAAGATTGCGCTCCCTACGACACAACAGAGCACCCAGTTTATCTTCCAGCCACCATCAGAGGAGCAGATTCTGCAGGCAATTATGACCACCCGATCTGGCTGTCCTTTGGATCCATGCACTCCCAAGGTGTTGCAGATTTTTCCCGAACTTTTAAGTAAACAGCTGGAAAAACTGTTTAGGCACATTGTAACATCTGGAGTTTTCCCGGAAGCCTGGAAATCCATGTCAGTAATGCCACTCCTAAAAAAACCTAACCTTGACTCGGAAGATCCAGGCAACTTTAGACCTATAGCAAGGATTCCTTTCGTGGCAAAGGTGTTGGAGAAATTACTGAATAAACAATTAGCCCAATTCCTCTCAAATGGCAATATCCTTGATCACTCTCAGTTTGGTTTTTGAGAGGGACATGGGACTGAAACGGCACTGCTTATGGCAGTAGAGGAGCTGAGGAGTGTTTTCGATGCCGGGGGGCAGGCCGCCTTGGTCCTTTTGGACCTTTCGGCGGCCTTCGACACGGTCAGCCACGAGACACTCCTGGATCGGCTGGCCAAAGCAGGTGTTCAGGGCTCAGCTTGTATGCTCCTGGCCTCATATCTGAGCAATAGATCCTTCACAGTAGAGTTGGGAGAAGCAAGATCGAAGACTTTTAGATCTCCGTGCGGTGTGCCGCAGGGGTCCTCCTTGAGCCCCACCCTTTTTAATCTGTACGTGGCACCACTGGCGGCAATTATCAGAGATAATGGGTTCGTTGCAGTCTCCTATGCTGACGAAACACAAATAGTTGTGTCCATAGCTAGTGATGTTGAGGAAACTGCGATAAAATTCAAGTCCTGTATGACGCAAATCAAGCAGTGGATGCAGAGCAACTGCTTAAAATTAAACGGGGAGAAAAGTGAAGTTATGATGCTGGGATCGGATGCCAAGGTATGGACACCAGAATGGTGGCCAGTTAGCTTGGGCAACTGTCCGTCCCCGGTTCAGAAACCTCGGGATAACGTTGGATAACAAGCTCTCCTTTGATGCTCAGGCTAATAAACTGACTTCGGCAGTAGGGTATATTTTAAAAATGATAAGGAAGCTCCTATCTTATATCCCGCTTGATACAAGGAAAACGGTGGTTACAGCACTGGCCCTATCAAGGCTGGACTACGGAAACGCACTGTACGCAGGGGCCCAGGCCCAAATTTTAACCACACTCCAGCGCTTGCAGAATGCAGCAGCCAGACTGGTGTTGACGTCCCGAAGTACGAGCCAATAACTCACAGATTGGATCACCTCCGTTGGCTCCCAATATCTAAAAGAGTGACGTTTAAATCACTCTGCCTGGCATACAAGGCCCTGCATGGCTCAGGCCCTCAGTTCCTTAGAACACGGCTCAAACCTTACGAACCAGCCAGAACCCTCAGATCTGGACAGTTGAGACTGCTTCCGGTCCCAAGGTTCAGACAGGCCAGATGGGGAGGAAGGAGCTTTATTCTGCAGACGGCTAGGATTTGGAACTTACTCCCACTCACGATTAAAAACAGCACTTCTCTGCTCTCCTTCCGCAAGGAAGTAAAAACTTGGCTGTTTAAGGCAAGATAGATCGGAGCAAGCCGGACCATGTGACTCTGCAACAGGATTAGCACCAAGACGCCCACAGGCAATTGCGCGCTTTATAAAATAATAAATCAAATCAATCAAATCAGAAGGTCTCCCTTCCTGCACAAAGGCATTCTTCTGCCTACAACACATGCAGTACACCATAGCGCAAGGGTGCCTGCATTTACGCTAGACTAGGCGCCAGCGCAGGGGGGAAGATAGGAATGCACCATATTGGATAAATACATTGCATTACTGCCCTTTCACTGTGATGCAAGGCAACGCACCAGGTTAACTTGCTGCGCTACCCTGCGCCACAATTCCCATTAATAAGTCCCTTAGTCCATAACCAGGGCCCCCCTGCAGAATGCGTAGAGGGGTCCTTGAGTCTTAGATATTTTACAGACATTTGTTGGCTGTGGGTTGGATGGGGGGCCCTTGAAGAATGGCGGCCCCTTTGGAGGGCTGCAGGGGCATGCATTACGTCCCTGTCTATACGCCAAGAGAGACAGAGAGCGAGAAAATGTGTTGAACAGAATATAGCCGGTATATAAAATGCAGATTTTTTTGGCAGAATATTACAATAAAAATGCATAAGTAACATAAGTTGTTTGTTAGATGTTACAACAATTGGCTGACTTAAGCAACTGCTATACACTGCTCCTGGGATTCCATTCACATGGAACATATTTAACCCTTAAAAAAAAAAAAACACAAAGCAACCTTACAAATAAATCTTTTAATCTTATAGATGGATTTCTATTTCTGCCTGATTGTTTAACTTAGGCAGCTACATTGTCCTCTACGCAACTGCTAAAAAGAATTCACCCCCAATCCTTTTACCGAAGGTACACTTGTGGAGTCTAACCTAATTCCACCATCCTCTTCTCCGCCACAGCTTCTAAAGCAGGTTCCTATCCTCAAAATGTAATCCCTGCCTGCCTCATCAACATCCGCATCCTCATGACAAGCTACAAGTCTTCTCAAGTTCCACATTCCCTACATATTGGGCCACCACGATATGATGGTTGACCTTCACCATCTTAATCGGTTTAGCAAATTTGGACTTTGTTGACTTGTCCTGGTTTGACAATCCTTAACTATTCTCCTACTTTGAAATCCGGCAACTACACCTTTCTCATCATGCCTAAACTTAGACACACTTTATTTGGCTTCTACATATCTGGCAACCGCTTGACAGGACACAGGGTCTTCCTCCTTGCACACATCCGTTTTTTTAACTACCCTGGACACAATTTGATGATAGCTCCCATCCTTTAAGTAGCCTGAAAGAGCTTTCTTAAGTCGTTCTATGTGGTGTAATGCTGTTCATCTAAACCTTCTTATGTAAAAGCTCTATCTGAACCATTTCATTGGACAAAGCCCATACAGTAATGTTGTTAATTTCCCTATTAAATCTTCCTATTTGCTCATTGGTTTGTGGGTCATATTGGGCTCTAGTGACGTTTCTGACTCCACATTCCTTAGAAAAAGTCTTAATCCCCTTTGAAACTGTTGAAACACTGTTTAGTATCCCTCCCTGACAAATAGTTTCTTAAAACATTTCTTACCATTTGAAATTATAATCCACTACAACCAGGGAAATCACATAATCTATGGGAAGTTTACAGTATAGCCCTGAAATGTCAAAGGCCAATTTCTGCCATGCATGTTATGGCCACTTCAGAGGGGTGAAATGCAGAAAAAAGTTACAGCGCCCTATAGCCCAATCAACACGGAGTCACAGAACTTGATCATCAACTTCTCTCAAACTTCCATCTCAACCACACAAATGAAAGTTTTACAAAAAGGTTTCACCTTCGTTCCCACTTACACTACTAATGATTTAGAAACACAGGTATGTTTCTACAAGTTTATGCGGACACTACGCCTTAAACACTTCTTTTCTAATGTCTGTGTACCTCCACCATCAACTGAGGAGCATACTCTCATGGATCTACGTCCCAAAAGTTCATTTCTGGCCCCAGTCAGTCACAAAACTCTTGACTTATTCGAAGCACTTGTGCATAAAGACCTTGACATCATCAATCAAACTACGACCTATAAAAGACAGAATCTTTCAAAAAATTAGAAAATCGCAATAACTCAACTGGCTACCAACAGCAACATCATGATATGTCCCGCAGACAAAGGCGGGTCTCTGGTAATCATGGATACCCAGTTTTACTTGGACAGTTTGCATAATCATCTTCTTGATTCTAATACGTACTTGGAGATAAATTCAGATCCCACCCATGAGTATTCTGCCATTCTCCAGTCTCTTGTCGACAAAGCTGTTTCTTTTGGAACCATCACGGATAAAGACCGACGCTATCTAATCAAAACACATCCCTACATTCCGTATCTTTACATGATTCCCAAAATTCATAAACATCCGGTCAAACCCCCATTCAGACCCATCGTAAGAACATGTAATTCAATCCACGAACCTATTGGCACCTACATACACCGACACCTTCAATAATCTGTTACACAAATGTAAAGTTATCTACAAGACACCACAGATTTCCTATCCAAAATCATCAACATTTCTATTGACCCAGAAGTTCCTGTATTACTCTGCACCATCGATGTGAATTCGCTTTACACATCCATTCCTCATAATTTAGCTTTACAAGCCATTGAAACAGCACTCTTAAGAACCAACAAATCATCTGATCTACAAGTATTTCTCTTGGAACTCGTTCAATTCACTCTGTTTCACAGTTATTTTAAATATCAAGAAAAAATTTTCATTCAACTCTCCGATGTGGCGATGGGCAACTGCGCCGCACCATCATACGCGAACCTCTTCATGCAAGAGTACGAAACCCAACACATACTCACTGTTCCACACTGGCAAGACTACCTTAAAACCTACTATTGTTACATCGATGACATTTTCTTAATCTGGACTGGCACTGAACAACAACTGATTTCAGCTATTAACCATCTCAATACCATCAACGACAGGATTCAATTTACCCACAATATCCACGCTTTAAGAATTTCATTCTTGGATGTTGACATCGATATCAATAATTTCAAACTTGAAACCTCCATCTACACTAAGCCAACTGACCTCAACAACTACCTCCATTATTCCAGTTTTCACCAACCCAGTCTCAAGAAACATCTTCCGTACTCACAATTATTGCGAGCAAAGATAATTGCATCTACGAATGAAGCTTACATACACGACAGCACCATCATAATTAACAAATTTCTTGACAGAGGTTACCCTAACCAAGTGGTTAAAGCTGCCAATAACAGAGTCATGGCCATCGATCGTTCCACTCTACTGCAACCCAAAAGCATCACAAGTTCTGATAAGCAACGGAATGTCTTTGTTTCCAAATTTTCCACCAAAAGCAGCCTGATCAAAAAATGCATCAATAAACATTAGCAGGTTCTGCCGCTCGAACCTGAGTTCAACATGATCTTTGATGAAACTCCAATTTTTGCGTACCAACGTTCAAGGAACCTACGAACCATGTTGAAACCTCGCACCATTTTACCCACCATTTTTAAAGGAACTATTCCATGTCATAATTGCACAAACTGCCACAGTATAATTCCTGGGAACACCATAACACACCCCTCCAAAGGCACTCCCATTCCACTACGCGTCAATGCTACTTGTGACACCATGATGTTGTATATTTATTGAAGTGTCCTTACGTTGGCAAAACTGAACGCAAGATTAAAACCAGACTCATTGAACACCGTAGTAACATCCGAAACAAAAATCTGAAATCCTGCGTCGCAGCCCATTTTGTTCAACACAATCACAACATCAGTCAAATCTGCTTTCTTATATTGGAGGTGGTCAACAAACCAGAAGGTATAGACCCAAGAAAATTCCTTCTCCAAAGAGAACTGCACTGGATTTACAAATTGGGCTCCGCCCATCCCAAAGGCCTCAATGAAAGACTGGAGTTTAGCAGTTTCCTGTAAACATCCTCTTTTACCTTTGTTTCATGTAACCGTTGAGTCTCTGTTGACAGCACCTTTTTCCCTTTTTCCTCTTTTTTCCCTTTTTTTTTTCTCTTTTTCTCTTCTTCTCTTTTCTCTTTTCTCTCTTTTTTCTTTTTCTCTTCTTCTACATGTTCTTTTCTAGTTTCTTTTTCCAGTTCCTCTTTTTCATCCTATCATCCTTCATACTCCTTACAACCTCTTTTCCTACCTTTTCCTATGTCACTCTTTTCTGTTCTTAACTTCCACTCATGTACACATTTACCTGTTTCGCCTTTTTCAGTTTCTTTCTTCCCTTTTTACTTCTGTCATCCTTTACAATTGTTTCTTCTTATTTTTTACTTTTTACTATTTCTGTTATTTCATTCTTTCCTAATCTCATTATTATTCCCTGAGCCAGGTATACTCTCATTATTTCCAATATCATTGCATTTTTTGTATTGAATTCACTGTATTGCATCTTGTACGATACTCGTTCCTTCACCCCTTAGTTCTCCCGTCCTATTGTTTACCTAGCCCCATTTCGCCCCTGTTCAGTCTTTTTCCTACTGGGCTCTTCCGTGTCACTACCCCAGTCCTCTTTCTATGATTCACACAGCCCGTTTAATGCGCACGCGCACACCTCGTTTTCGCCATCGTATTCCGAAGTCGGCGTCCCATCGCTTCGGCGTTTCGTGTTTCCCGTTTCTAGTCTATTCATTTCCACATTACCGGTAAGCGTTTCTTTCATTTTACCTTTCACATTGATAATGTCAGTCACGGTTTTAGGTTGTCCATTTTTTTTGCCTGTTTCACAGTTTCACTTATGCGGTTCATTTTACTATCATTGACCCCACGTACTTATTCACCAGGGTGATTGTAACACACATTTTTTCAGTTGCCATGGTTCTCCCTTTCATTTCTCTACTACTTCGGCTCACCATCTGCTACTCACGCACTCCTTGTTGGTATCCATTCGGCTACCAGCATGTGTAATTCTGGGATCCCCTCACCTACCGTCCCACGTCCACCTTCAGTTTTTTCTAAGCATGTTTCACGACTCAAGTGGACACTTATTTACACCTGATATCTCATACCTCGGGCCCTGCCACCTTTTAAATTGCGGTTTTCTTATTTTCCTCTAGACCATATGGACCCCCTGAAGAAGAGCTCAATTGCTCGAAATGCATCGGGGGCATTCAAGTGTTTCTTTATTTAGATAAAGCACGTCACTTTGAATCCATGTTGTGGAATTTTTTCGAAATTAAACATAAATGAACTGTCTTCAGTGAACATAAATGAGCTGTCGTCAGTGGACATAAACTACTTGCATTTTTGAATCAACACAAAAAACAAAGTGAATAAAACTTTGAAACCACGAATACCATTGTGTAATCTACAGCTTTTTACTTTAGCACACAGGAGCGCTCAGAAGCCTCACCTTACACCTGTAAGGTTCCCTATATTCACTTCAGAGGGGTGGCAGGCCGTTTCGGTTTTTAAGGTTGTTTCACATTTGCAAAACTCCATATAATCTCTGACCCACGTATACACAAAAGCATCAATGCTCGGTCACCCCAAAAACATTATTAACAGTTATTTCAATGAGGACATTCCAGCTGTCCCTCATGGGCAATGTCCAAAGTATTTTTAGAGATATCTTCTAGAGGTTCACGTCTGCCCGATTTGAAGGAGTCTCATTGGGAATCTAATTCACTAGTCACATGATAATATGGTGTATGCATGGAATCTGTCTTGCAGCATTGCCAACCATTCTGAACACACCCTCTCAGTCTTCAGGACTTCAGCCTTATTCTCTGGCTTCCTCCATGCTTTCCTGCATATCCCACATAAGTCACCACCTACCATGATGGTAGCACACACTTCCATGTCATTGCTGTGAGACTCAGTAGTGCTCCTCCTGTCTCACAAGGAAGCCTTGGAAGGCAACCTGCCATGGCATTCTTTTCGCCAGGGATATAAACTATATAAAAGTTGTACTCTTGCAGTCAAGAACAAAATCTTGCATTGCAATCTGTAGACTATCTATCATCCATGCTTTTTCCTGTCTTACCTGGCAAACAACATAAAAGGAGGCCATCTCCTGATTTCTGTGGCTGTAAAACAATATGTGATGTTACAACGCGATCAAAATTATAGCGGAACGTTACTTCGCAGTTTTTACAACGCAAGTCGCTATAATAACTTGCGTTGGAGGGCGCTGGACTTAAGAATAGTATGATTTACTATTCCAACACCAGTCTACGAACAGTAGGGAAAGTGTTGGAATAGTAAATCATACTATTCCTTAGGTTCTAGCGCCATCCAGCGCAAGTCGTTGTAACACCCACGATGTAAAGGCATTGCGATGCAATGCCTGCGTGGTAATGGATGTTTCCTGCTGTAAAAATCTGCCTCTTCATCTTTTTAAGAATACAGCTGTCAACCACGAAACCAGTGACCCACAAGGTGCACACAGGGGGTTGTCTCTATCTCAGGTGATATGATGAGGTAGAAATAAAGTGTCAATGCAGGATTCGGGATAGTGTAGTCCTCAAGACTAGATGAAAAAAAGTGTCCCCAAACCAAGAATAGAATTGAACTGTATTTCAAATACCAATAAATGCATAAGTTAATGCTGATATGTTTGTCAACCTATATTCAAAAAGGCTCCAGATCAGTAATTTAGAAACCATGAAGTTTTATTAAAATATTAAAGTGCAATACCGAAGGTAAACAATACACAGTCTCAATTGCATAATATATGTCATTAAAAATAAACAGCATGAACAAATTAAGAAAAAATGGTCTAAATCCAGAATATGTGCTTTCCGCAGCATCGCTCACTACACTTTAGATCTGGAAAGATGACGTGATATTTAGCTCTAGCCATAAAGTGCTTCAGAAGGTGCTGCAGTTGCAGGCACTCAGAAATGTTTAACCAAAACTGAAAACATAAGCCATATCCCGTTCTAGCCGTGAAGTAACCCCTATCAACTCCAGCCAGAGGCAAACTGCCCTTTGCTCCCGCCATGACGATGCACCTGAATGCATGGAAGGACCAAGCGCGACTGACACAGCCCCAGCCCAACCAGATGTTTAATAAGCTAACAGTGGAATGTATCATGACAGTTATAGTCTGCAGGGTGCCTGTCACAATCACAGAGCCGCACTCCTGGGCTCCTGGTTTTGCATCGCAACAGCACCTTCACGCAGACATCTGCGCCTGAGTGTTCGGGATGCCTCTTTGCTGGGGCAGCTGTGCGCTATACAAATCTAGATAACATTATTAACATTTACCACTGATCTGCTGTGATGAAGACAAGCATAGGACTCTCTGCCGCTTTTCAACACTATTTTCCAGCCCGTAGGAACACAGCTGGATGCCAAATTAAGTGCTCCGTACCTCACTAGTACTGATGAAGTCCCCACCCTAAGGCTGGACTCACCTAGTTTACCAGATAGGGGTCGAAACGTTGACTTCAACTTGATCACAAGCCAGGACAACTGTAATTCATTTGACAGTGTTCATAGACTGCTATGTGATTTCTCTGGAACAATTGACCTTTATTAAGGCCGGATCAGCATCACCATATAAATATGATGAATATATGTCACACTACCCTGTCCTTGTCCACTACCCTCACGTTTTCATTTTAATCACAATCACTTCTCATTCCCCGTTTCCCAACCCTGAGCACCTAATATTGCCACAATTAAGAATCTCTACTCTATTGTAAATAAACTGCATAAACCTGCAAGTTTGACTTCTAGAATTGGTATTGTGGATGCAACTCACTATTGGTTTTTGCTATCAGCATTGATATATAATATGAGTCAGGGATCCCTCACACATTGCAGGTCCCGGGCCTTGCACAGACTTGTCCTGCACCTGGCGGAACCCCATGGGTGCAGTGCACTGGGACTTCAGGGAAGAGCTATAGCACCCCAGAGTACAAAGATGTACCCCCATCACACTGGAAGGTAGTGAAAAACAGACATACCTGGGGGACAGAGTTTAGCAACAAGAGCCATCCCTGCACCCCGGTGCCACTGCACCAGATTTCATATTAATGGAAGCGGGAGTCCCTTCAATACCACAGGCTGCTGACTCAAAGACCGGCAGAGATGCCGCAGGATAAGTCGCTGTGCCATACCTTTGACCTTCTGCAAGGCCCCTAGCAGCTTGGACGAGCGCCCCCTGACATCTCTAGGTGTTCCTGCCTGCCAGCCTGCATCTGTAGAACATCCCTCTCCCGCACTAGTCATCAAGTCCAGACAAGGAGCTCTCTTCTTCCTTCCTCCCTATATTCCTTGTACACGAGGGTGCAACACAAACAAAGGTGTTAAATAAACCCACTTCACACAACAAACCCAGCATCACGATTGACATAACTTGGGCACTCCCATTCTGTTGTTGGTCTGAGTGGCCAAAGACAGAATGACTACGGAGCCTTGTTCTCGTACTCTGGGGGTGAGATTCCGATCAGTGCGTGGAGCAGGTCTCCAGGCTTCAACCCGACCCTTTTCACTGTCACACAGCTCAACATACCTCGAGGCGATATACATTAAGCCAGGGCTGCTTATATAAAAACATACACATTCTTTTTCCATGACGACGGGGTGGCGAAAGGCAAAGGGTTTCGTTAATTCTTGTCAGACCTCGTGGAATGTCGGTGGCATAGTGTGGTGGGAGGGGCTCCTGAAGTTATTAAAAATTAAGAACAAAGGGGCATATTACCAAGGGTGGCGATATTGAATTATCGCCCGTTTTCGTCCGCTAAGCGACGATAATTCCATTGCCCTATTATCAAGCTGTCGCTAACACCAGTTAGCTTTGGGGCCCGATTTGCATGTCAGCGATATTTATCGCTAATGACATGCAAAGTGGGCGTACCCAACCGGTTAGCGACTGAAAACAGTCGCTAACCTCGCTATCACCTATTACCAAGAAAGGCGAAGCGATGGAAATATTCGCGCTAAGCGCGAATATCGCCAAACGCTAATGCCTGCAAATACCAGTTCTTAGCCATGTTATCCAATGGGAGGTGGATAACATGGCTAACAGCATTTGCACGCTAATGCGTGAACACCACTGTTTTTCCAGCGATATTCACGCTAACGCCTGCAATATTATCGCTTTTGAGATAAATGTTGGTAATAGGACGTTATCTCAGCGATAATATTGGGCGAAGCGCGGCGTTAAAAAAACTAACGCTAAGCTCAGTTAGCGATAAATATCGCTAACTGTTGGTAATATGCCCCAAAATGTCCAAATGAAATGCCGGAGAAATATACCTTAAAGCGTCTAACATGCCCTAATCACGAGGAACTAATCGCCAGGGCATGCAGCACCAGAACCCATACAAAGTACACAAACACAACTAAGCAGATATTACTCCCCATCATGAGCTGTTGGTGTATATTTATTTCTCGATATGCTCGAAAAGCGAGCCCTTTCCAAACTGTGGATGCAGGTGGCTCCTACGAGGCTACAGCTCCTGTAACATGGCAGGAGGGATGAGCGGTCGAACGGGAGCACCAGGCACAAGGAGGAGTTGGAGGGGCTGCCCCATGCCTTCTTACAAACAAGACTTCAACATGCCCAATCCCCCTTAAAAGGAATCCCAAACCAAACGAGTGGCCAAACTGATGGTGGACATCTAAAAGTGCAAAAAGGCGAATAAATAATACAAGCAACGGAGCGGGAGGCAGCAGCAACACAACTGTAGCATTAACAAGGGGTGGGAGGAAGGAATGTTATATTTAAATGTAAGCAGCTATGACGCTTGAGCTGAAGACAGGCAAACAGTAACGGAGCAGGAAACCAAGAAAAAAAATACACCCTCAAATAACAGATAAAGAACCATTGCAGACTGAGACAGTACTTAGTCACTGCTCTGTGGGAGGAACGGAAGAAAAAAAGAGGGACAAAGTGGCACGACTCATCACTAGCAAGCAAGTTTTTTTAAAGGACACTGAAACAAACAAAGCTGGGGGATGGCTTTAAGCCCACAAGAGAAGTATACTAAAGTATACAAGAGGTTATACGCTTACGCTCAACCTAAATAGCACCTGAGATTGATCACAATACCTGCTTATACAGAACCCAGATACCACGCTATTTCTGATGTAAAACCAGCATGGTATTGCTTCTCAAATTTAGAAAAATTAGAAGCATGCCAACAGCTTGACAGCAAAGCCGGTAACTATAAAACATGCAGGAAATGGACCAAGAAATACAAATCAAAATGATGTACAAAGGCTTATAAGAGATGTGGTAATAAAGGCACAGGTGGACAGTGAGGAACGAGAAATAATGGTCAAAGATGTTATTGACAGATCATTATTACCTCCCCACCCAGTGGGTATTTCGAGTTGTTGATAGACGTCAGAGGAGTGGTGCATCTGGATGGATACTGTAATCACAATATCTAATACTGCAGTAAGTATGATAGTGAACCGCAATCCATTGTTGTGGGAAGCGAACATCCAGGGGAGTAACATATGGCTGCGCTTACTCTGCGGTGCAGGGGAGAGAGGTGCAGGCTTCTAGTCAGATTCCAGCCTAGCCCTCTCAGTCCCCTGTTAACTTCGCCTGCATCAACTGCATGTACTTGTCGCCCGGCTCTCAACCCATTTATTCATTAAAGACTGCCTGGGTGTGTGTGGGTGGGGCTTTGTGTACTTTTCAGCCCCCTCGAGTTTCAACATGCCTCTGCAAGCATCATGAGTGATCCACAGGCGGCTGACTGGACTTCACGATTAAGAAGAAAAATGCTTCCAGGATGTGCAGACTCTGAACCTAAATCACTGGTGCAGTTTTTTGCGGCATTTGTGTCTATTAATTAATTATGTGCTTATATAGCGCTGGAATCACTCCCGAAGGGGTACCTCCGCGCTTCGACCGCTGCGAAACCCTTCCTGGCTTCCCTGAGAGATGGTCCCTTAATGGGTATCTCCAGGGTGAGACCAGGCATCCCCGGCGGTCTGGTGGGGCCGTTAGTGAAGATGAGGCAAGCTAGTGCCCAGAGTTGCCGAGTGTGATCGCTGATCAGAGTGGGCACCGAGGCGAGAGAATTATCGAGTCCGCTGACCCTGGTCCAGAAACCTGCCGCGTCGGGAATCGAACCCTGTTCCCGGGCCGTCCTCTGCTCTCGGGTCTGCCGCCTCTAACCAGTGAGCCACACTACTCCTATAGTGACAGAAAAAGCAAGCATCAGTATATGCATGAGGTTTCCCCTATTTGATTACTAATAAGCTGTTTTTGTTGTAAGTTGTAGCTTGGTGAATAGTCGTGCAATACACTGAAAGTCTGTTCAAGTGTTATAACTTGTTTTTTAAGAAAGGCAATATATGGTGCTGTTATTGGTGTTATTTTAAAGTGGGGAGATTAGATAAATGGGTTAGAACTATAATAAAAAAATATGTACCTGATGATAACAAAATATAAAAAAAACAGGGAGATTTACACATTGAAGAGAAGTCCAGCAAAGCTGGACTTTTCTACGTGCGTGGAGCAAACACAGCTGAACTGAGACATAGGAAGAACGTTGCTATCCATCTGGACGGTGCTCATTATATGTACCTGGGAAAGATGATTATCCAAGAAGACCCTACCGCCAGTTGGCTGCCCAGCTCACTGAGATATCTTACCTGCCACAACAATTCGATTATAAAAGCACAGCCTGGGATCATGAGGAAAACACCAATCCAAGGCGTGTATGCGTTAGTGAAATGAGCCACAGGACCCAACTTCAAAAGCATCATCATCCCTTTGAAGGGTTCTGCGATACGGCCTAATTACAAAAGCAAGCCCATGTGAGTTATGACGGTATACAGACATAGGGGTCGATTCCGAATCGTACCCTGCAACGTCCCCCGTACGTACGATGAAGTACGATCCGTACCCGGAGCTGGACTCCGTACGAATCGTACAGGGACCGTATGAATGAAATCCCCAAACGAATCTCCCTCGGAACCCGCTGTACGCAACATCTGTACGGTTCGCGGCTGCTTTTTCCGAACCGGCAAGTACGATTCGTGTTGGGTACGCACCGTATGACCCTTTTTCTATGGGAGCTGAAAACAGCCATAAAAGCAGAGTTCACCCCGAAACAGGTACGGAACGGCCCCTCCCTGGTACGGTGCATACCCCCCATGATCGCAGGGGTACGGTGCGTACCCCTGCGATCACTGGGTGTACGCACCGTACCCCGCAATCTTGGGGTGGACGCACCGTACCCCATGTACGCTAGGTGTACGGTGCGTACCCCATGTCCGCTGGGTGTACGGTGCGTACCCCCCATGATCACAGGGGTACGGTGCGTACCCCTGCGATCATGGAGGGGTACGCACCGTTCGGTGTGTATGTGAATGTGCGCTTTTCCATACGAATTGCCCTTACCTGACGTGGACCGTACGAATCGCGTCCTGATACCCCGGTCCAGATCGTACTCGCCGAGTCGTACGGTGTGTGTACGAGTCGTACAGAAACGGCTCCGGATGCGACTCGTACGGACGGGAATTTTACCGGATCGGAATCGGCCCTATAATATCGACCACAAAAATATCGAGGTAGCTAAATATCGAGTTTAAAATATCGAGTAGACAGAATATAGATAAGACAGAATATAGACTACAAAAATATCGAATAGAAGGACAATAATATCGAATCAAAAATATAGAATGGACAGAATATCGAATGGACAGAATATAGACATCAAAAATATCGAGGGACAGAATATAGACAGCAAAAATATCGAATTTTAGGTAAGTAAGTAAGTAAATTTATGTTATTTAATTTTTGCGTAATAAAATTCAGGAGCGGGTTGTGGATTTATAGGGGAATAGGGTGGGAAGTAATTTAATTATAATTAATTGAATATTTTAATTTATTGGTATTTATTTACAATGAATTGTTAATTACTTTTTAATTGGCATTTAATTAAAATATAATTGGTAATTAATTTTTATTAATTGATAATTATGTTAATTTTATTCATTTATTTTCTGGAGCGGGTTGTGGGTTTATAGGGGAATAGGGTGGGAAGTAATTTAATTATAATTAATTAAATATTTTAATTTATTGGTATTTATTTACAATTAATTGCTAATTAATTTTTAATTGCATAATAATTAAAATATAATTGGTAAATAATTTTTATTAATTGATAATTATGTTAATTTTATTCATTTATTTTCTGGAGCAGGTTGTGGGTTTATAGGGGAATAGGGTGGGAAGTAATTTAATTATAATTAATTAAATATTTTAATTTTTTTATTGGTATTTATTAAAAAATAATTGTTAATTAATTTTTAATTGGTAATTAATTAAATTATAATTGGTAAATAATTTTTTTTAATTGATTAATTGATAATTATGTTAATTGGTTTTTTTTTCTGGAGTGGGTTGTGTGTTTATAGGGGAATAGGGTGGGAAGTAATTTAATTATAATTAATTAAATATTTTAATTTATTGGTATTTATTTACAATTAATTGCTAATTAATTTTTAATTGCCAATTAATTAAAGTATAATTGGTAATTAATTTGTATTAATTGATAATTATGTTAATTGCATTCATTTATTTTCTGGAGCGGGTTGTGGGTTTATAGGGGAATAGGGTGGGAAGTAATTTAATTATAATTAATTAAATATTTGAATTTTTTATTGGTATTTATTAAAAAAATAATTGTTAATTAATTTTTAATTGGTAATTAATTAAATTATAATTGGTAATTAATTTTTTTTAATTGATTAATTGATAATTATGTTAATTGTTTTTTTCTTTTTTCTGGAGCGGGTTGTGGGTTTATAGGGGAATAGGGTGGGAAGTAATTTAATTATAATTAATTAAATATGTTAAATTATTTATTGCTACTTATTTACAATTAATTGTTATTTAATTTTTGAATTGGTATTTAATTAATATATAATTGGTAATTAATTTTTATTAATTGATTAATTGATAATTCTGTGCATTTTATTTATTTAATTTTTGTAGTGGGTTGTGGGTTTATAGGGTAATTGGGTGTGAAGTCATTTAATTGTAATTAATTAAAAAATATAATATACAAATTGGTATTTATTTTGAATTAATTGT
Source organism: Lissotriton helveticus (assembly GCF_964261635.1). Lineage (NCBI taxonomy): Eukaryota > Metazoa > Chordata > Amphibia > Caudata > Salamandridae > Lissotriton > Lissotriton helveticus. Next base: position 1,022,058,661 of record NC_136061.1, read on the forward strand.
TAATTATTTTTAATTTTTTAAATAATTTATTGTTATTGGTAAATATTTTGTAATAATAGGTAATTATTTTTTAGTAATTAAAATAATTGTATTATGTTTAATTGAATAATTATTATAATATCTTTAATTGGGAATTAATTTTAAATAATTTGTAATTGGTATTAATATTTAATTTATTTTTAATTATATATGAAATATTTACTTTCCCTACTGTTGCTCTATTTGGAGTGGGAAGAGTCATTTTTACCTTCCTGCTATCCAACGCTTTCCCTACTGTTGCACTCACTGGAGTGGGAATAGTAATTTTTTCCCCTACGCTATCCAACGCTTACCTTACTGTTGCACTCTCTGGAGTTGGAATAGTAATTTTTACTCCTACGCTATCTAACGCTTTCCCTACTGTTGCACTCTCTGGAGTGGGAATAGTCATTTTTACCCCTACGCTATCCAACGCTTTCCCTACTGTTGCACTCACTGGAGTGGGAATAGTAATTTTTACCTCTACGCTATCCAACGCTTACCTTACTGTTGCACTTTTACCCCAACGTTATCCAACGCTTTCCCTTCTGTTGCACTCACTGGAGTGGGAATAGTAATTTTTACCCCACCGCTATCCAACGCTTACCCTACTGTTGCACTCTCTGGAGTGGGAATAGTAATTTTTACTCCTACGCTATTCAACGCTTTCCCTACTGTTGCACTCTCTGGAGTGGGAATAGTAATTTTTACCCTCCTGCTATCCAACGCTTTCCCTACTGTTGCATTCTCTGGAGTGGGAATAGTAATTTTTACCCCTACGCTATCCAACGCTTTCCCTACTGTTGCACTCTCTTGAGTGGGAATAGTAATTTTTACCTCTAGGTTATCCAACGCTTTCCCTACTGTTGCACTCTTTGGAGTGGGAATAGTAATTTTTACCTTCCCGGTATCCAATGCTTTCCCTACTGTTGCACTCACTGGAGTGGGAATAGTAAATTTTATGCCTACGCTATCCAACGTTTTCCCTACTGTTGCACTCACTGGAGTGGGAATAGTAATTTTTCCCCCTACGCTATCCAACGCTTACCTTACTGTTGCACTCTCTGGAGTTGGAATAGTAATTTTTACTCCTACGCTATCTAACGCTTTCCCTACTGTTGCACTCTCTGGAGTGGGAATAGTCATTTTTACCCCTACGCTATCCAACGCTTTCCCTACTGTTGCACTCACTGGAGTGGGAATAGTAATTTTTACCTCTACGCTATCCAACGCTTACCTTACTGTTGCACTCTCCGGAGTGGGAATAATAATTTTTACCCCAACGTTATCCAACGCTTTCCCTTCTGTTGCACTCACTGGAGTGGGAATAGTAATTTTTACCCCTACGCTATCCAACGCTTACCCTACTGTTGCACTCTCTGGAGTGGGAATAGTAATTTTTACTCCTACGCTATCCAACGCTTTCCCTACTGTTGCACTCTCTGGAGTGGGAATAGTAATTTTTACCCTCCTGCTATCCAACGCTTTCCCTACTGTTGCATTCTCTGGAGTGGGAATAGTAATTTTTACCCCTACGCTATCCAACGCTTTCCCTACTGTTGCACTCTCTTGAGTGGGAATAGTAATTTTTACCTCTAGGTTATCCAACGCTTTCCCTACTGTTGCACTCTTTGGAGTGGGAATAGTAATTTTTACCTTCCCGGTATCCAATGCTTTCCCTACTGTTGCACTCACTGGAGTGGGAATAGTAAATTTTATGCCTACGCTATCCAACGTTTTCCCTACTGTTGCACTCACTGGAGTTGGAATAGTAATTTTTACCCCTACGCTATCCAACGCTTTCCCTACTGTTGCACTTTCTGGAGTGGAAATAGTAATTTTTACCCTCCCGCTATCCAACGCTTTTCCTACTGTTGCACTCACTGGAGTGGGAATAGTAATTTTTACCCCTACGCTATCCAACGCTTTCCCTACTGTTGCACTCATTGGAGTGGGAATAGTAATTTTTACCCCTACGCTATCCAACGCTTTCCCTACTGTTGCACTCTCTGGAGTGGGAATAGTAATTTTTACCCCTACGCTATCCAACGCTTTCCTTACTGTTGCACTCACTGGAGTGGGAATAGTAATTTTTACCCCTACGCTATCCAACGCTTTCCCTACTGTTGCACTCTCTGGAGTGGGAATAGTAATTTTTACCCTCCCGCTATCCAACGCTTTCCCTACTGTTGCACTCATTGGAGTGGGAATAGTAATTTGTACCCCTACGCTATCCAACGCTTTCCCTACTGTTGCACTCACTAGAGTGGGAATAGTAATTTTTACCCCTACGCTATCCAAAGCTTACCCTACTGTTGCACTCTCTGGAGTGGGAATAGTCATTTTTACTCCTACGCTATCCAACGCTTTCCCTACTGTTGCACTCTCTGGAGTGGGAATAGTAATTTTTACCCTCCTGCTATCCAACGCTTTCCCTACTGTTGCATTCTCTGGAGTGGGAATAGTAATTTTTACCCCTACGCTATCCAACGCTTTCCCTACTGTTGTACTCTCTGGAGTGGGAATAGTAATTTTTACCTCTAGGCTATCCAACGCCCTCCCTACTGTTGCACTCTTTGGAGTGGGAATAGTAATTTTTACCTTCCCGGTATCCAATGCTTTCCCTACTGTTGCACTCACTGGAGTGGGAATAGTAAATTTTATGCCTACGCTATCCAACATTTTCCCTACTGTTGCACTCACTAGAGTTGGAATAGTAATTTTACCCCTACGCTATCCAACGCTTTCCCTACTGTTGCACTCACTGGAGTGAGAATTGTAATTTGTACCCCTACGCTATCCAACGCTTTCCCTACTGTTGCACTCTCTGGAGTGGGAATAGTAATTTTTACCCTCCCGCTATCCAACGCTTTCCCTACTGTTGCACTCATTGGAGTGGGAATAGTAATTTGTACCCCTACGCTATCCAACGCTTTCCCTACTGTTGCACTCACTGGAGTGGGAATAGTAATTTTTACCCCTACGCTATCCAACGCTTACCCTACTGTTGCACTCTCTGGAGTGGGAATAGTCATTTTTACTCCTACGCTATCCAACGCTTTCCCTACTGTTGCACTCTCTGGAGTGGGAATAGTAATTTTTACCCTCCTGCTATCCAACGCTTTCCCTACTGTTGCATTCTCTGGAGTGGGAATAGTAATTTTTACCCCTACGCTATCCAACGCTTTCCCTACTGTTGCACTCTCTGGAGTGGGAATAGTAATTTTTACCTCTAGGCTATCCAACGCTTTCCCTACTGTTGCACTCTTTGGAGTGGGATTAGGAATTTTTACCTTCCCGGTATCCAATGCTTTCCCTACTGTTGCACTCACTGGAGTGGGAATAGTAAATTTTATGCCTACGCTATCCAACGTTTTCCCTACTGTTGCACTCACTGGAGTTGAAATAGTAATTTTTACCCCTACGCTATCCAACGCTTTCCCTACTGTTGCACTTTCTGGAGTGGGAATAGTAATTTTTACCCTCCCGCTATCCAACGCTTTTCCTACTGTTGCACTCACTGGAGTGGGAATAGTAATTTTTACCCCTACGCTATCCAACGCTTTCCCTACTGTTGCACTCATTGGAGTGGGAATAGTAATTTTTACCCTCCCGCTATCCAACGCTTTCCCTACTGTTGCACTCATTGGAGTGGGAATAGTAATTTTTACCCCTACGCTATCCAACGCTTTCCCTACTGTTGCACTCTCTGGAGTGGGAATAGTAATGTTTACCCTCCCGCTATCCAACGCTTTCCCTACTGTTGCACTCACTGGAGTGGGAATAGTAAATTTAACACTCTCGCTATCGTATGGTAAATATATTTTATATTTTTTATTAATACTATGTTTATATATATATTTCACGGCAACCAGGACATTTCCATTCAGCCACCCGTGTTTGTCCTGCATAGCACCAGTTTACAGGGACTGTTTTCAACTTACCCAGCTCCGCGCATCTTCCACCCAGATACAAAGAACTCTGGGAGATGTAGTGTTTACAACGGTACTTCGGGAAGGGCGACCACATGACCAAGAGCCCTGAGTGCCCCAACCAATAGGAGGGATGCAGGACTGATTTCAACATGGGTGGGGCAGCATCCTGGTACAACAGCGGCACCTGAGGATGGCAGAGAAAGCCGAAATGCATCGTGCCTGACAGCTGTTTTGTTAAAGGACCTCCAAAGTTATTTCCCCGTGTGGCCTCTTTCCTTTCATCATTGGAGGAGTTTTTGCATTTGTTCACGCTAGCCAGAAGCGTGTCAAGAGGCCCCATTCCACAAGTTGGCCGGAGCGTTGCTGGCATCTGCGTTTGCAGCGCTTCTTTTTCTCCGAGGTATTGGAACTGCTCCGGCCCGCCTCGACGGGTAGGAAAAGCAAGGGCTGCTGCCAGGTGCAGCTTGTGACTTCACGAGGGGTTTTGTTCACTGTAATTGAAACCTGCAGCCCAGTGACACCTATTATTCGAGGCTGGAATGTTAGGGGACCCGAGGAGGCGCTTTAAACTTTCACGGCAACCAGGACATTTCCATTCAGCCACCCGTGTTTGTCCTGCATAGCACCAGTTTACAGGGACTGTTTTCAACTTACCCAGCTCCGCGCATCTTCCACCCAGATACAAAGAACTCTGGGAGATGTAGTGTTTACAACGGTACTTCGGGAAGGGCGACCACATGACCAAGAGCCCTGAGTGCCCCAACCAATAGGAGGGATGCAGGACTGATTTCAACATGGGTGGGGCAGCATCCTGGTACAACAGCGGCACCTGAGGATGGCAGAGAAAGCCGAAATGCATCGTGCCTGACAGCTGTTTTATTAAAGGACCTCCAAAGTTATTTCCCCGTGTGGCCTCTTTCCTTTCATCATTGGAGGAGTTTTTGCATTTGTTCACGCTAGCCAGAAGCGTGTCAAGAGGCCCCATTCCACAAGTTGGCCGGAGCGTTGCTGGCATCTGCGTTTGCAGCGCTTCTTTTTCTCCGAGGTATTGGAACTGCTCCGGCCCGCCTCGACGGGTAGGAAAAGCAAGGGCTGCTGCCAGGTGCAGCTTGTGACTTCACGAGGGGTTTTGTTCACTGTAATTGAAACCTGCAGCCCAGTGACACCTATTATTCGAGGCTGGAATGTTAGGGGACCCGAGGAGGCGCTTTAAACTTTCACGGCAACCAGGACATTTCCATTCAGCCACCCGTGTTTGTCCTGCATAGCACCAGTTTACAGGGACTGTTTTCAACTTACCCAGCTCCGCGCATCTTCCACCCAGATACAAAGAACTCTGGGAGATGTAGTGTTTACAACGGTACTTCGGGAAGGGCGACCACATGACCAAGAGCCCTGAGTGCCCCAACCAATAGGAGGGATGCAGGACTGATTTCAACATGGGTGGGGCAGCATCCTGGTACAACAGCGGCACCTGAGGATGGCAGAGAAAGCCGAAATGCATCGTGCCTGACAGCTGTTTTATTAAAGGACCTCCAAAGTTATTTCCCCGTGTGGCCTCTTTCCTTTCATCATTGGAGGAGTTTTTGCATTTGTTCACGCTAGCCAGAAGCGTGTCAAGAGGCCCCATTCCACAAGTTGGCCGGAGCGTTGCTGGCATCTGCGTTTGCAGCGCTTCTTTTTCTCCGAGGTATTGGAACTGCTCCGGCCCGCCTCGACGGGTAGGAAAAGCAAGGGCTGCTGCCAGGTGCAGCTTGTGACTTCACGAGGGGTTTTGTTCACTGTAATTGAAACCTGCAGCCCAGTGACACCTATTATTCGAGGCTGGAATGTTAGGGGACCCGAGGAGGCGCTTTAAACTTTCACGGCAACCAGGACATTTCCATTCAGCCACCCGTGTTTGTCCTGCATAGCACCAGTTTACAGGGACTGTTTTCAACTTACCCAGCTCCGCGCATCTTCCACCCAGATACAAAGAACTCTGGGAGATGTAGTGTTTACAACGGTACTTCGGGAAGGGCGACCACATGACCAAGAGCCCTGAGTGCCCCAACCAATAGGAGGGATGCAGGACTGATTTCAACATGGGTGGGGCAGCATCCTGGTACAACAGCGGCACCTGAGGATGGCAGAGAAAGCCGAAATGCATCGTGCCTGACAGCTGTTTTATTAAAGGACCTCCAAAGTTATTTCCCCGTGTGGCCTCTTTCCTTTCATCATTGGAGGAGTTTTTGCATTTGTTCACGCTAGCCAGAAGCGTGTCAAGAGGCCCCATTCCACAAGTTGGCCGGAGCGTTGCTGGCATCTGCGTTTGCAGCGCTTCTTTTTCTCCGAGGTATTGGAACTGCTCCGGCCCGCCTCGACGGGTAGGAAAAGCAAGGGCTGCTGCCAGGTGCAGCTTGTGACTTCACGAGGGGTTTTGTTCACTGTAATTGAAACCTGCAGCCCAGTGACACCTATTATTCGAGGCTGGAATGTTAGGGGACCCGAGGAGGCGCTTTAAACTTTCACGGCAACCAGGACATTTCCATTCAGCCACCCGTGTTTGTCCTGCATAGCACCAGTTTACAGGGACTGTTTTCAACTTACCCAGCTCCGCGCATCTTCCACCCAGATACAAAGAACTCTGGGAGATGTAGTGTTTACAACGGTACTTCGGGAAGGGCGACCACATGACCAAGAGCCCTGAGTGCCCCAACCAATAGGAGGGATGCAGGACTGATTTCAACATGGGTGGGGCAGCATCCTGGTACAACAGCGGCACCTGAGGATGGCAGAGAAAGCCGAAATGCATCGTGCCTGACAGCTGTTTTATTAAAGGACCTCCAAAGTTATTTCCCCGTGTGGCCTCTTTCCTTTCATCATTGGAGGAGTTTTTGCATTTGTTCACGCTAGCCAGAAGCGTGTCAAGAGGCCCCATTCCACAAGTTGGCCGGAGCGTTGCTGGCATCTGCGTTTGCAGCGCTTCTTTTTCTCCGAGGTATTGGAACTGCTCCGGCCCGCCTCGACGGGTAGGAAAAGCAAGGGCTGCTGCCAGGTGCAGCTTGTGACTTCACGAGGGGTTTTGTTCACTGTAATTGAAACCTGCAGCCCAGTGACACCTATTATTCGAGGCTGGAATGTTAGGGGACCCGAGGAGGCGCTTTAAACTTTCACGGCAACCAGGACATTTCCATTCAGCCACCCGTGTTTGTCCTGCATAGCACCAGTTTACAGGGACTGTTTTCAACTTACCCAGCTCCGCGCATCTTCCACCCAGATACAAAGAACTCTGGGAGATGTAGTGTTTACAACGGTACTTCGGGAAGGGCGACCACATGACCAAGAGCCCTGAGTGCCCCAACCAATAGGAGGGATGCAGGACTGATTTCAACATGGGTGGGGCAGCATCCTGGTACAACAGCGGCACCTGAGGATGGCAGAGAAAGCCGAAATGCATCGTGCCTGACAGCTGTTTTATTAAAGGACCTCCAAAGTTATTTCCCCGTGTGGCCTCTTTCCTTTCATCATTGGAGGAGTTTTGGCATTTGTTCACGCTAGCCAGAAGCGTGTCAAGAGGCCCCATTCCACAAGTTGGCCGGAGCGTTGCTGGCATCTGCGTTTGCAGCGCTTCTTTTTCTCCGAGGTATTGGAACTGCTCCGGCCCGCCTCGACGGGTAGGAAAAGCAAGGGCTGCTGCCAGGTGCAGCTTGTGACTTCACGAGGGGTTTTGTTCACTGTAATTGAAACCTGCAGCCCAGTGACACCTATTATTCGAGGCTGGAATGTTAGGGGACCCGAGGAGGCGCTTTAAACTTTCACGGCAACCAGGACATTTCCATTCAGCCACCCGTGTTTGTCCTGCATAGCACCAGTTTACAGGGACTGTTTTCAACTTACCCAGCTCCGCGCATCTTCCACCCAGATACAAAGAACTCTGGGAGATGTAGTGTTTACAACGGTACTTCGGGAAGGGCGACCACATGACCAAGAGCCCTGAGTGCCCCAACCAATAGGAGGGATGCAGGACTGATTTCAACATGGGTGGGGCAGCATCCTGGTACAACAGCGGCACCTGAGGATGGCAGAGAAAGCCGAAATGCATCGTGCCTGACAGCTGTTTTATTAAAGGACCTCCAAAGTTATTTCCCCGTGTGGCCTCTTTCCTTTCATCATTGGAGGAGTTTTTGCATTTGTTCACGCTAGCCAGAAGCGTGTCAAGAGGCCCCATTCCACAAGTTGGCCGGAGCGTTGCTGGCATCTGCGTTTGCAGCGCTTCTTTTTCTCCGAGGTATTGGAACTGCTCCGGCCCGCCTCGACGGGTAGGAAAAGCAAGGGCTGCTGCCAGGTGCAGCTTGTGACTTCACGAGGGGTTTTGTTCACTGTAATTGAAACCTGCAGCCCAGTGACACCTATTATTCGAGGCTGGAATGTTAGGGGACCCGAGGAGGCGCTTTAAACTTTCACGGCAACCAGGACATTTCCATTCAGCCACCCGTGTTTGTCCTGCATAGCACCAGTTTACAGGGACTGTTTTCAACTTACCCAGCTCCGCGCATCTTCCACCCAGATACAAAGAACTCTGGGAGATGTAGTGTTTACAACGGTACTTCGGGAAGGGCGACCACATGACCAAGAGCCCTGAGTGCCCCAACCAATAGGAGGGATGCAGGACTGATTTCAACATGGGTGGGGCAGCATCCTGGTACAACAGCGGCACCTGAGGATGGCAGAGAAAGCCGAAATGCATCGTGCCTGACAGCTGTTTTATTAAAGGACCTCCAAAGTTATTTCCCCGTGTGGCCTCTTTCCTTTCATCATTGGAGGAGTTTTTGCATTTGTTCACGCTAGCCAGAAGCGTGTCAAGAGGCCCCATTCCACAAGTTGGCCGGAGCGTTGCTGGCATCTGCGTTTGCAGCGCTTCTTTTTCTCCGAGGTATTGGAACTGCTCCGGCCCGCCTCGACGGGTAGGAAAAGCAAGGGCTGCTGCCAGGTGCAGCTTGTGACTTCACGAGGGGTTTTGTTCACTGTAATTGAAACCTGCAGCCCAGTGACACCTATTATTCGAGGCTGGAATGTTAGGGGACCCGAGGAGGCGCTTTAAACTTTCACGGCAACCAGGACATTTCCATTCAGCCACCCGTGTTTGTCCTGCATAGCACCAGTTTACAGGGACTGTTTTCAACTTACCCAGCTCCGCGCATCTTCCACCCAGATACAAAGAACTCTGGGAGATGTAGTGTTTACAACGGTACTTCGGGAAGGGCGACCACATGACCAAGAGCCCTGAGTGCCCCAACCAATAGGAGGGATGCAGGACTGATTTCAACATGGGTGGGGCAGCATCCTGGTACAACAGCGGCACCTGAGGATGGCAGAGAAAGCCGAAATGCATCGTGCCTGACAGCTGTTTTATTAAAGGACCTCCAAAGTTATTTCCCCGTGTGGCCTCTTTCCTTTCATCATTGGAGGAGTTTTGGCATTTGTTCACGCTAGCCAGAAGCGTGTCAAGAGGCCCCATTCCACAAGTTGGCCGGAGCGTTGCTGGCATCTGCGTTTGCAGCGCTTCTTTTTCTCCGAGGTATTGGAACTGCTCCGGCCCGCCTCGACGGGTAGGAAAAGCAAGGGCTGCTGCCAGGTGCAGCTTGTGACTTCACGAGGGGTTTTGTTCACTGTAATTGAAACCTGCAGCCCAGTGACACCTATTATTCGAGGCTGGAATGTTAGGGGACCCGAGGAGGCGCTTTAAACTTTCACGGCAACCAGGACATTTCCATTCAGCCACCCGTGTTTGTCCTGCATAGCACCAGTTTACAGGGACTGTTTTCAACTTACCCAGCTCCGCGCATCTTCCACCCAGATACAAAGAACTCTGGGAGATGTAGTGTTTACAACGGTACTTCGGGAAGGGCGACCACATGACCAAGAGCCCTGAGTGCCCCAACCAATAGGAGGGATGCAGGACTGATTTCAACATGGGTGGGGCAGCATCCTGGTACAACAGCGGCACCTGAGGATGGCAGAGAAAGCCGAAATGCATCGTGCCTGACAGCTGTTTTATTAAAGGACCTCCAAAGTTATTTCCCCGTGTGGCCTCTTTCCTTTCATCATTGGAGGAGTTTTTGCATATATATATATGTATTTAAAAAAAATTATATTCATTATTTATTTATTTTAATGTTCTTAAAGTATTTTAAATATGTTAAAGTTAGTTATATTTATTATTTCATTAATTTAAAATTACTTTTAACAATTTCAAAAATTCGATATTTTGACTATCTATATTTTTGTAGGTCTATATTTTTGATTCGATATTTTTGTACTTACCTATTTGAAGATAGGAAGTCGATATTTTGGCATTCTATATTTTTGACTCCATATTTTTGTAGGTCTATATTTTTGCCATCGATATTCTATCAGTGATTCAGTTATGACTCACTGCACCTTTCGACACACCTCGCCTAAGTCCCATATGGGTCGGCCGCCACTGCACTTCTTTTAGTGTTCTGTGCTCGCTCATTTGAGTTCCGAGCCACTGCACTTCTTCACATACCTCTCGCAGAACCATGACGGTTGAGTACTTTGTTCTGTCCAGGTGTCCTTGGCCTGAAGCATACCTGCTTGAGATTTTGGCATAACCATAAGATGAACTACAAATTCAGACAAAAAAAGTGTTGGTGACAAAGATCCAATAGTGGGCAGCAGTATATGCGCGTAACATCTTAACATCAGCATGGAGTGATCCGTCTCGGATGGAGCAGGCCCATCACCGATGTGAATGCAATGTTCTATTGAAAGAAACAAAGTACAACAAAGACACTTGTTTCCATAGCAGTGATCCATTGAGAGGGTGCTTTTTATTGCATTCTCAACAACCCAGTGTTTTTCTTAACACAAACACTGGCAGAACCGATAATATTGGATATGCCACCCCAGTTTTCATATATTTTGAAGTTTTGAATGCAGCTGCATAGTATAGTAGCATGTGTATAGCGTCACACGCCCCTATCGAGCGGCTATGCACAAGCTACAATCCTCCAGATTGCCACAAAAAGCTGCAGGCGCATTTAAGGATAGCGGCTGTAACAAAATATTTTCGTAGTAACCCACTTGGGCTTGGACACGTGTGCCAAGTATACAAAGTACACATGCTTAAGGTATGTTATAATAAGCTTAACGCCTTAACGGCGGCTGCGATTTTGCGGAAGTGCGGCACTTCCGCAAAACGGGCGGGGTCGCGTCGGCCATTAGCCGACGGCAGCACTGGGGAGGTAGTGCTGCCATCGGCCAATGGCCGACGGCAGCACGGAACGGGTTAAACAAGCACCTGTCCATGTTCCAGACCTACCTGCCTTTCAAAAGAAATAGTCCAACATGTGCCTGACTCTGCTCACGCACTATGCTCGAATTTGAGACATTTTACTGGTTTAAATGGGCAGCTACTGTATGTTTGCATTTCTTTAATTTGGAAGGGTGACCTCCACACTTGTCAGCAGAGGTGCAATACTTATAATTGAGGCTCCCTGTTTGCCGTTTTTACTTATTTTTACAGGTGAATACAGACAGAAAAAACATTTATTTTCCTGTCTGTATTTATTTTTAAATGTGGATAAAAACGGAAATTGGGTTGCTTTTTGAGTAATTCTTAATATTGTCTGCCGTGACTGCCAGGCCAATAGCTGTGTGGATTGATACGAAAGGGGATTAAAATAGAAAGGAATTTTAGTAAAGAGGCTTTAATAGGAGTAGATATACACAAGATTGATAGTAAAATTTGCATATTTTCATATAAGTGCATTTATTTATCTTCTGCAGGTGTTCACAGCATCGAAACCTAGCAGGGATTCAAGCATGAGTGTGTATTTATCGGTTAAATAAATGTGGAAATATACTAATTTCAGCTTCATTGTTCCACAAAACCCAAAATACATATGGATAAATACAGATCAAATTAGCAAAAAATAAATATGGATAAATACAGACAGAAATGTCCCAAAAATTAAAACCATAAATCCGGGAGCCCTACTTATAACAGGACAGCACAGGCATCTGTTAGTAGTAAACCGGTGCTCTGGGACAGTGAGTGCCTGCACTTCTTTATTTCCATTGCAAGCACGGGTGCTAAGAACTTATGCTATTATTGCTCATCAAAAACAATCACAAAGCTGGATGGATGACATTGTTCTGCATTCTGTTAATCAATTGTTCTTTTTGCATTGAATGGAGCTCTGTGGCACGCACTTTGAGTATTGAGGTGTTCGTAATCTATAGCGTTAACCATTGATCATCAAACCCAGAGTGCATGTTTCAGGTGCAAGCACGAACTGGGCAACGAACGACGCTTCAGAGGGAAGAGGAACAGCAAACAACATGGGAGTGAAATTAAGGTAATGTGTCCACCTAATGCGGAAATAAGATTTCTGTTAAACAGCGTGGTCATATTTCAGTACCGCTGCATTTTTTAACAAGCCCACGCTAGCCACTATGGTTACTAACATCCAGGGGTTAGTTCAATAGTTCATGCAACTGAATGAACTAACCTCAGGAGTCGGTCTTGAACAGGATTAGACCCCGTCACCATAATATAAGTGACCCCATAACAGAAGGAGATAGCTGCCAAGAGTAGCCCTCTTTTGCAAATCAGGGCAGTTTTAAACGTTTGAAGACAAGTTTATAAGTGTTTTGCAAGGTGTGGGAGAATGCATGCATTCGCTCTTGCTGCAGGCTATATTTTTTGTAATATCAGTTTTTTTCATTTATTTTTTATTTGAGTTTTATATAACGCTGGCTAGACCCGGAGGTATCAGAGCGCTTTACATAAGGTTCCACAAAATTACAAAATTACATCAATTACAAATTACATCCCTGTTATTAATTAAAACCCGACCCAGCAATAAAACCCAGTTCACCACCCTCTGACCTCTGCAAAGAGCCATTTGGGTGCAGCCAGGCTGCCCAGTAGGTTAGTCCTATGCGGCTACCCAGGGTAATGAGCCCTCTTCCAACATAAAGGGATGAGAAGTGTGTTAAGTGCACACCCTGCCCTTCACTCACACCTCGGACATCCTGAAGTGTACATAAGTTTGGTTAGTGGCACCTGCTCCCACCAGACGGACATCACTAGTTTATAGCGGGTTTCCATCACTGCAGACTCCACATGTGTGGATGTACAAATGTGCCAGCTGTGTCCCCTCCCTCCTGAAGCCTGTAGGAAGCGCCTAGTGTGTATGTCATAGGAGAGCAGTGCTCTGCCGAAGGCGGCAATACTTGGTTGCGTTGCTATGAAGCAGACTTGATATCCTAAAGGCTCTTTAGGGGGCTACACAGGCAGTCTAGTGCCTCTGCAGTCGCTGTGAGAAATTTTTTGCCAAAAACGAAATATACAACTAGGCCATGAAATATTTCCTGATTATCTGCACTTTTGTTTTATTTACCTGCTGAAGTTGATTGAAGTTATTCTGTGAGGTCTCAGTAGAAAGGTAATTCAAGCAACAGCTGGGAGTGCACACCATGACTTAAAAAAAAGAGGAGTAATCGGATGAGGGTGTGGCATAACGACCAGAGCTGTCGACTTCAAAACTGGGGAACCAGGTTCAAGTCCCAGCTTCGGCTCAACATTCTGTGATTCTGGCTAAATCACTTCATCCCCCCATACTTACCAAAAATGAATGTGTCCTTGTTTTTAAAATGACGGTGTTCACTCACAGTGAAGAAATTACAAAACAACAACGTGGTGAGAGCATATCTCGCGTGTGACTCATTAAAACAAGGCAATGTCATGAGAGGCAGACATATTAAAGTCAGTCTGTTCGAGCACAACAAAGATGAAGATAATAATAAGAGAGCCAGCATGAAACTGACCAGGCACATGCAGTTCATATGAGAGGGTGGCCGCTTTGAGAGCGGTCAGGACATGCATTCAAGTCTGGTGCAGGCAAAACATCAGAAAAAAGTTTGGCTCCAAAAGTTGAATGAAACAGTAATCAGGCCTCGGGAAATTGATAAGAGCAAACACATGAGGACGAACAGGAAATTGGGTACTACAGCCAATAGAGATGGAGGAAAAGTAAGTGGCAAGCACAGGAACCAATGAAAAGGATGGGTGCGGGATGTAAGCCTCTTTTAAGATATATATTAACAATAGATTTCACAATCACAGCGCAAGCACTGTGCAGGGAAAACCTAATGATATACACAGTCGCCACTGCAGATAGTAGAACATTTTGGGGGAAAATAATTTCCACAGCTGCCTCTGACAAAATTCACTTTATCGAGGTGAAGAGTATCTACGGGCCATGCAAGAAACCTTAACTTTAAAGTTTCCCAAAACAACACAAATGAAAAAATATTCCTGCAATACTATGCGAAAGGGGCAGAGTTGGTACTGCTCCTGTACACATGCAAAATGTCATAGCTCAGCTTAAGTGGCAATGCAATTATTAATGGCCTTATCATCAGAGCAGAAATCCAACATGGTCAGGCAGTCTCTGAAGTCCCTTGGAAAAAACCCACCATCTACCCTCTCTATCACCCACAACACCCCCAATGTCACTGACAAGACCATCAACTCAAGTTCTTTGGGTTGGGGTCGAAAGGCCCCTGGCCATATTTATATACACATATATACAAAACATTTTTTTAACAACACATTTTTTATAATGTACATTACATTATGGCCAGCATGGCCTATACAAATTTGCAGTACAATAATAACCCGTCGCCCACCCCCGATGGGACACTCATGAATTACAAAGATCAAATCCACCATCTTTCTCATGAACAACGTTTTAACTGTCTCTGAATAGATGATACGAAATTGTAGTAGGAGACTAGGAGCCTCATGGATCACCATGATATTGCCTTGTCTCTGTGTCAGGAAGGGAGTCCATGGGGGGCGTGGCTTAGAAGGCCACTATGGCGGACTTGGGCTGAGCGCGCTCCGTCCAGCCTCACGTTGATCCTCTATTTTATCTTGCTTCTCCGGCACTTGCAGAGGTCCTTGGGCTGCCCTGCCGTTGCGGATTCCTGATGACTTACTCCGGTGCCGGTCTGGGCACTGCAGAAGGCCTGTGATCGGTGGGCAGCGAGCGAGACGGGGTGCAGCCTTCTTGTGGCGCGGCCGCACTTTAGGCCGGGGTGTTGCCTGATCTCCGAGCCGGGCTGCCTGGAGGCTGAGTCAGCCGAAGGTGGGCGAGTCCCGTATTGGTGGTGGATTGAGCATCGGCTGAGGCCTGCAGGGCGGGGCTTGCCCTGGGTGGTGGAGCTCCCTCTGGCCCCCGAGATTGTGACTGGGGTGCTTGGGATTTCGGCGGCCTGATCGGGTCGCGGCGAGCCATGGTAGTGCCCTTGGAGGTGCGGGGAGCCGGCTGCCATCTTGCTGCTTGATTTATTTCTGCCGCCCTCCTCACGGACACCCGGGGACGTTGAAATCCCTACAAACGCCCCCAGAGACTCTCCTGTATCGGTGCCCGGAAGGGGCGGGAAACTGTGGCCGCATTGCCTGGGGAGTGGCTGATCGGCGGCCGGCACCTGCTTCTTCCTCCCTTCCCCCTCCCCCTCTTGGTGAGTGTGGCCTTGTTGCGGGATTGGCGGTCTAATCGGGCCGTAGGTGGGGTGTTGCCCACATTTCAGTCACGGCGTGGGGACCTGGAGCGGCGCACACGGGAAGGGGAGGCCCCTGAGTGGCGGTCCATTGGAGAGATCTCTGAGTCTTCACCCTTGGTCTTTGCAGACTTTGGCACTTTTTCAGCCGGCTGTCGGCAAACTCTGTTTTGGGCTTCCTGGGGGGGGGGGGGAGTGTCGCAAAGAGGGAGTGCTGAGGGTGTCAGCGGCCAAATCAGGTCGTCGTGATTGGGGTGCGGTGAGGAGCTTTGATGTGGTGGGCAGCCTGGTGGTGGCTGTTGCCCCTTAATTCATCGTTGAGGCCCTGGGACATTTCCTTCCTCCCCCCTCCCACCTCGTCCCCTCCGGAGAGTATCCGGGTATTGAGGGTTCGGTCGGGTCGGACCGCAGGGGAGTCAGATCTGATGCTTCAGGTGCCCTGGGAAAGTTCAGTGGAGTGGCTTAGGCAGGGGATTGCCTGAGGCAAGGCCTGCCTTCATTTGGATACTGAGGGTCGGAGACTTCGGACTCTTCGCAACAGCGGTGTGTTCGCTGGTTGGGCTACTTTGGCTGGGACTGACGGTGGCGATTGCAGCACTATGACCAGGGATAGGCCCGGCGGTGGCTCGACCAAGCAGAGCACAATGGATAAATTTACATGCCAGGGAGCTGCAGCGGCCAGGGGGGTTGCAGACTGCCATACCGGACAATGCAGCCCTCATGGCTGCTATCACTCAATCCAGATACGCCTTGGAGGCTAAGATCGGGGCGGTCGGCTCGGATGTAATGCTCCTGCATCAAGACCTGAGAAATGCAGTTGCCCGCATCACGGAGACGGAGACGAGGGTCTCGAGGGTGGAGGATGCGGTCGCCACTCTGCAGCAGAAGGTATCGTCCCTTTAGACTTCACAGCAGAGCCTGGCAACGAGGGCGGAGGATGCGGAGGGGAAAGCGCGCTGCAACAACCTGCGCTTTGTTGGCTTCCCGGAGGGTTGCGAATCTGGGAATATGGAGCGGTTTCTTATGAACTGGCTGGAAAGCTGGCTCCCCCCTAGGGAGCTTTCAACTTGCTTTGTAGTGGAGCGGGCACACAGGGCTCTGATGCAGAAGCCCCCTCCGGGAGCCCGCCCGAGGCCGGTTATTGTTAAACTCCTCAATTACCACAACAGGGACATTATCCTGAAGCAGGCCCGGGCTAAGGAGCCGTTGCTGTTTGACAATTTGCGAATCTTGATTTTTCCGGACTTTACTAAACTGGCTCAGCAACGGCGGCAGTCATTCCTGGCCGCCATGGCCCGCATCCGGGAACTCAAGCTTCCCTATGCCCTGCTCTAACCAGCCAGGGTGTGAGTAGTATACCGGTCTCGCACCCATTTTTTCGACTCACCGCAGGAAGTGTTCCAATGGACAGATGAGACTGTGCGGCTGCGCCCACATTCTCCCCCAGGGAGTGAATCCGATTCATCCTCGAGTGGACCGGCTCAGAACCAACTAAAGACGAGGGGGAGACGAGGAAGGCACTCCAAATCCAGGTAGCGATCCCAGTCCGGTGGTGCTGCATCGCGGGGGGAGTCCACTTCACGTCCACCAGCATAGGCGGATTGAAGCCAAGTTGACCATATAAGTCTCTGAATTGTCATTTTTTGCGCTGTCCAGAGAAGCAAGTGAGACATCCTGTCTTCTGTGGGGCTTCACAGGGGGAGGGGAGGCTGACGGACAATGGGCTGTGAACTGGGGATCCATTGGCGGGCAGGGGAGTTGGACCTCCTGTTGGAGTCAACCTGCCTTGCCTGCTGCGACAGGTACTTCTCCGTTTTTTAGGTACAGGGTGGGGGGGAACTGTTGAGTTGTGTTTTGGGGGAGGTATTTTTTGGCTTGTCGCACTGTCTACTTGGGTTCTGGAGTCTGTTCTTATGTACAGAGGATTCTTGCTGCTGCTATTGATCAACAGGGTACACACACAGTGTGGGAATGCCTGACACTACACGAGAGGCCTCTGGTCTTCTCCGGGTACTCAGCTGGAATGTTAGGGGGGCACTCGATAAGATCAAATGGGGGGCTATTTTGAAGTCAGCCAAGCGCACCCGCGCAGATATGGTGCTGCTGCAGGAAATGCATCTTATGGGCAATAAGGCGTTATGTTTTCAGCGCTTTGGCTTTACTCAAGTCTTTCATTCTGGGTTTGTGAAGGGTTCTAGGGGGTCACCATTTTGATCCATCGTCGAGTTGCATACACACATGTGAGGGCCTGGGGAGACACACAGGGCCGGTACCTTTTTGTACAGGGCATGGTGAGTGGAGTGGTACTAGTCCTAGGGAAACTCTTTCTTGGGGGCTGGCGGAGTGAATTATGACCCTGTGGGCAACTATACCTGAGGGTCTAGCGGTGGTCGGAGGTGATTGGAATGATGTTATGGATGGGGCCAGGGATCAATGGAAGTCAGGAGGTCAGCCAGAAGTCCACCACCCCACTAAATTGTATTCGTTGGTTCTGCGTCTTGACTGGGTTGACCCCTGGCGCAGACTGCATGGGCTCTACACAGGGTAACACGTTTCTCTCAGCGGTTCATGGTTCCTTCTCCCGCCTAGACTATCTATTCGTCCAGAGGGTCTTTGATAGCAGGGTGGTGGCAGCGGACATTCTCCCGTGGGGAC
Source organism: Lissotriton helveticus (assembly GCF_964261635.1). NCBI lineage: Eukaryota > Metazoa > Chordata > Amphibia > Caudata > Salamandridae > Lissotriton > Lissotriton helveticus. The sequence goes on from NC_136061.1 coordinate 1,022,076,849, forward strand.
TCTCTGATCATTCTCCAGTGGCTCTTACCTTACGTGCCGGAAGGGCATGCATGCTGTTTCGATGGCACCTATCCATCTGGAACCATCTGGAACCTCCAGAAGGAGGACTACAGAGAATGGATGGAGGATGCCATTGATCAATATTTGGTCACAAACGTAGGCTCGGTCCGGGGGTCCGGAACTCTCTGGGAGGTAATGAAACCCACGATTCAGGGGGTGGACATCTCCTTCTGCGTAGAGAGGCCCTGGTCCGAGCAGAGGCTACCATTTTTGAGCTGGAGATGCGTAGCCGGGAGGATGGGGGTCGGCTGGCCCGCAATCAAATTTTGCTGGCTCAACAGGAATATTCTCATATCCTTTTAGATGAGGCTCGCCAGGTCTGGCTGGCCACCCGCAGTAGGATCTGCCAATGGGGTGACAAATGGGCAAGATGTTGCATAGACTATGTCAGGGCTCTCTTCGCCCCCAGATCCTTCCTGGTATTATGGGGTCGGATGGGTTACCTGTATTGGGCGCGTCGGCCATCACCAGTAGCTTTGCGGAGTATTATGCGCGATTGTATGCCCCCACAGAATGTCTTTTGGCGGAAGTTATTGGCCATTTTTGGGATGATCTTCCACCTAAGGCCCTCCCGAATGAGATCCGGAAAGAGTTGGAAGCACCGCTTACGGAAGAAGAACTGGGGACAGCCTTGGGTGACCTAAATTCCAGCAAGGTTCTGGGCCCAAATGGCTTCCCTTGCGAATTTTAATATTTCCTGCAGTTGGGCCTCCACTTTCACAGGGTAGTGGAGGAGGTTAGGGACCAGGGGAGGTTGCCCAGTGATTGGAGACATGCGGAAATAGTAGTATTTCGTAAGCCCGGTAGGCCGCCTAAGCACCATGCCTTGTATCGCCCTATCTCTCTTCTGAATGTTGAGGTCAAGATCGTGGCCAAGGCGCTGGCTAATCATCTTCGACCCCATATAACCTTGCTCGTCCATCTGGATCAGGCTGGGTTTATGCCCCAACGTGCCATGGGTCATAATATTTGACAAGCACATGTAGCGGTTGGGGCGGTTCAGGGACCAGGGGGACGGGCGGCGCTCTTATTGGCAGACATGGACAGGGCATTTGACTCCTTGAGTTGGGTGTATTTATTTGCAATCCTGCGGAGGCTAAATGTTTGTTCGCGCTTCCTGTCCTATCTGACCTTGTTATACACTGACCTGACGGCATCTGTGCGAATTGCGGGTTTCGCGTCCCCTGATTTCGCTATTGGGCAGGGCACCAGACAGGGGTGTCCGTTATCCCCTTATCTCTTTGCCTTAGCAATGGAGCCCTTGGCCGCGTGGGTGCGAATGGATGCTCAATTGTCTGGGTCTGAGTGGGCACAAGGGTTGTCCGATCGCATTGCCCTTAATGCCGATGATGTGTTATTTTTCCTCACTAATCTAGATAGGACGGGCCCCCGGCTGCTGCATATCATGCAGGTCTTTGGAGAAACCTCGGGTCTATACATGAATCCCCAGAAGTCCACCCTGTGGGTGTTGAGAGGTGGAGACACACTTGGCTCCTGGGCCGTCGTCGGTTCAGGTGGTGCATGGGGGCTTGAAATATTTGGGAGTCTGTTTGTCTGATTCTCCCACTACGGCATGGGAGCAAAATCTTTCACCAGTGTGGGAGCAAGTATGTGAGGAAATTAAGATCTGGTCCCATATGCCTTTGTCCATCTATGGAAGGTCAACAATATTTAAGATGGTATCGCTCCCGCGCTTGTTGTATCAACTACAAAATTATCCCTATCCGATTCCCCCACGGTGGTTTCGCCAGGTGAATTCTGCCCTGGGTCAGTTTCTCTGGGGTGGCGGAGCGGTCTGGGTGGCGATTCGGACCTGTTTCTTGTCGACGTATTGCGGAGGGTTAGCAACCTCTGATATCTGGTCTCACATTTGCTTGTTCTCAATGAATGATGGTATGGAGACAGGGCGGACCCGGCCTATGCTGTGGAGCGGCGCTTCATGGGAGACCAGTCCCTACATACTAGTCTTTATTCTGCCCCGCTGCGACACGCTATGCCGGCTGCCACGAAGATTGTATTTCAGATTTGAAGGCAAGCGCTCTGTAGAATGGACTAGTGGAACAGATTGACTAGGGAGACCCCGCTATGGCATAATGGCTGCCTTCCACAGTTGGCGAGTCTTTCCAGGTTCCGTGACTGGGACCGTATTGGAATATCCACGCTGGGGGGCGTTATGCGGGGTTCGGTCTTGAAGTCCTTTCAGGATATTCAGAAGGATTTCCAGATGCCGAAGACTCAATTTTTAAATACCTGCAGTTTAGGCATGCCATTTCCCTTAGCTTGGAGGGTCTAGACTCTTTGCCGGCGTTCAGCCCGGTGGAGGCCAAGGTGTTTATGGGGGACCTCAAAGTTCATAAAATCACAAAATGTTTCAATCTTTGGTTACGCATTGTTCCCCATCCCTGCAGCATTTGAGGGAGGCATGGGAGGGGGATGTGGGTCAGATGGATGAGGAGGATTGGACTGAGGCTTTGGCTTCCTCACGCGGGGCAGCCATTGCAATGAGGTTGCGGCTTATTCAATTTAAATATCTTGATCGAGTGTATTATACCAGAGTTCGTCTCTGGAGGGCGGGCTTGGTGGCCTCCCCAGTGTGTCTCCGTTGCGAACATGAGGAGGGGACCCTGTTACACCCCATATGGCATTGTACTGCATTAGCACGATTCTGGAGGGGAGTTCTGGTCTGTCTCTCTGTGGTCCTGGGATGGGAACTTCCTAATTCGCCGAAGTTAGTTCTTCTGCATGTGATGGAAGGGATCAGGGGTAATATTTACAAGTGTCATCTCATGCGTTTAGGTTTTACTTTGGCAAAGAGGCTCCCTCAGTTTCGGCTTGGAAAAATAGTTTGGACTTTTGCATGGGCTTAGAGCTCCCTATCTTTGAAGCTAGAGGATGTCCCCAGAAGCATTATAAGATCTGGAGGAGCTGGGCAGATTACCACGGTTTGGAGATTGAACCGCCGCGGGGGACCAAGGTCAGTATACGGGGTGACTCCCCGGGTCCCTTACTTCGGGGCTTCCCTATTCATGGCATCACATAGTGGGTTGTCCATGATTCCTTGGTGGGATATAGGGTTGTGGAAGGTAGGCTCTTGTGTGGACCGATGGCAGCTTAAATTGGTACTACGCTGCTCCGGAATAAGGGGATGGTGCACTGGGTGGGTGAAGGGTGGTTGTTTAGAAAGTTTTATTTTATTTGTTTTGCCTTTTATTTTCTCCTTGTTTTAAAAATGTAAAATGGTCAACGTCAATTTTTGTATCTTTATGCGGCAGTTGTCTCTGGGGTTCAGAGATGTGCGTCATATGTGTAAACTTGACAAATAAAATCTGTTATAAAAAAAAAAGAAGGGAGTCCACCATAGGGCCCGGTGCCAAAACTATGCCTCTGTGGTGTGCCCATCACTGCTCTAACTTTGCGTGTTTCTGAGGGCACCCCCTAGCATGGTACACTGTTATTTCTATGCCCATACAATGATCCATTCCTTGCATCCCGTTGCCCTCTGTGGGCGGCTCAACATCCATCCACTGCCACGGAATGTTATGTTTAGCTAGAGATAAGCCTAGGAAAAGTAAATGTCTTTTATGCCTATTGCCACCAACTCCTTCAGTGCTATGGAGTAAGATCTGTTTTGGGTGAAATGGGATCTCCCATGACAAGACAGGTTCCAGGCATGTCACCAACCCTCACCAGAAACCCCCAAGTTCCATGCACTCTCATATCGGATGTAGGAAGGTGCCCTCATCCATCCCACATCAAAGGTATACCAGTGAGGCGATGGTGCCTATGTGCAACAGGCGGCACCTAGTGAAGTAAGATCTATGGAGGAATTGTATTTGGATAAGGCGTAGGCTGGACGGAATTGACGCTTTGCGTGGCGCCATCAAGTCTTCTGTCCAAACGTCGGTGTCAAATGTGGGTATGTCCCCCTGCCAGGTCTGTTGCAGAGTTGGGAGTGTGAATGTGCTATGTGTCACTAGTAAATCTGTCTGATTTTACTGTTAAACGAAACATATTTTTAATCACTTTCTGCTCAGTAACCCACAGTTTTACATCTCTGCTTACAGAGATTCGGTCCAAGTCTTAATTGAGACGCTAATACATGGGAGTGAGAGAGCGCAAACTGATTTAAATGTATGAGTACATCACACTTACCTGTAGTAAGCACAAATCATGAGGAGAAATGCCATGAGTGCTAATAGTATCTGCAAATATATTCTGAATGTATAGTTAATATAGAGATTTAAGTAGAAGTGGAACTAATACAGAAATGTGTGACATTATATGACTTTATTAGACGTGATTATTTTTGAATCCATGTCGTGAAGCTGCTAAAACATAAGATGGTATGTGGTTAAAAGCAGAACGTGGTAGGCCTCAAGGCCAGAGCTGGAGGGAAAGGGAAGATGGTTCTTTTCACGACACAGATTGCATTAAGGTTTTTGGTCATTGCATTTAATAGGCCATGATTTATAGAAATGTTTACTTAATAATAGAATAAGAGTATTAACATGCTTTAATTAAATGAAGAAGTTGAATGCTATAATCATAATGAGAAATATTGTAGGCCTGAAATGTTTTAGCATTGATTTACACGTACATGTCTGGGCTGAGAAATGTTGCAAGCCTTTTTAGAAGTCTATGAGAGTTGGGTTCTTGGCTACAGATATCTGTCTGCAACAGGAAAGGGGGGATCCAATTATAAATGAATGAATAGAGGTCTGTTCAGTGGACGGCCCAGACATGGAGGAGGGTTCTGGAATGTTTAAGGGGTATCAGCGGGCCGGAGAAGAGTCTGAGAAGCAAGGTCAACTCTAACGCATGAGGCCCAAGACAAAGCATCATGGAAAAAGCCAGAAGTTGCACCACGTGAGGGGCGTTCCGCAAGGGGCGTCTCAAATGTTGTTGACTGTTTTGTATTAGGGACAGCACCCCTGGGTGGAGTTAGAGCAGATACCTGAGGACCCTTTAGAGAGCGGATGGGTAGGCAGAGAGGGGTCATGACTGGAGAACTATAGGTTTTCACCAAGAGACTTAGAGTGAGTGACTTCCCTTGGGGGTCATTCACTGCTGACACCTTTGTTAGGTTGGGATTTGGTTAAGTAGGGATACCATCTAGAACAGGGTAGGGACGCCTAACCTGTGTTTGTTTTCCTCCAACCTAAATGAAGGAGAGATATGCGTCTATGCTGATAGCTTTATTATTCTTAGAACTTGTGTTAGTGATTTCTGTTGCTCGTCTGAGGGCTTTTCGAGAGCACATGTATGTAATTGGACCTGTGTATCTCGTGAATCTCATTCTGAGATGCCTGTATTTGCAGCTCATTATATCTTTACAATAAACTTTTGAAAACTAGAAGTTGTCCGTGATCTTTGGGAGTAGAGTCCTTTCTTGGGTGAACTAGCTTGGAAATAGGTGCACTTTCTTTCCTTACAGACAGGCAACAAAGGTTCAGTCGACCAGATCGAGGTTTGGATCAATAGATATAAGGTATCGATCAAAATCTCGCCCTTTCAGTTGGTAGCTATAGAGGATGGTTGCCTTCTTGAGGACGGTGACCTAGGCCAGGTTAGCTTACCCCAAGGCCCCTAGAGATCGATGATCGGAAGAACAGCCCGCTGGAGAAGATCCGGATGACGTGAGACAGAAAAAGCAGCAGTATCGGTTGAGAGTGAGTATAAAGGGTTATGCGTGTTAGATTGCGGCGTTTTGTATTGTATCTATGTTGTAATGTCTGGCGGAGTTGAATGTCTGTAGAGTGACTGTGGAACAGGTTGTGAGCGCGCGCAACCGGTGGAAATCTTAAGTTCAAGGAGAGCTTAAGTGGTTCGGGTGTATCGGACACCCAGAGTAATTGTCAACTAGTGTGAAGGGGGTCATGAGGTACCATTGATCACCCGAGAGACCGAGATAGGGGGAACGTAAGAGTGAGTGCGTGAGTAACGGACGCTGGTCGGAAGTTACTGTGTGTGTAAGCAACCTATCAGAGAGACGATAGACATCTCGTCAGTTGTGTTGACAATTACAGATAGACTGTGGACGTACAGTCGAGAGAAGTGACCGCTTGGTCGGAAGTAGTCATTTTTCGGTGTATGAATGGGACGCATGCATAACCGGGAGACGAGTTGAGAAAGGAGGGGTGCTGCTGCGAAGCGGAGAAAAGTGACGTCAGGTGGTGTCGCGCAGTGATTGGCCGACCGGAGAAAGACCGCGCTGTGATAGGCCAAGCTAGCAAAGCCGCGACAGGATTGGTGGATTGTCATCAGGAAGTAAACAGAGTAGCGAGGCTGGATTTTGTGCGCATAATTATGAAGTGTTTTAAGTGGTTGAAGGCGGTGTTTAAGAAAGAGAAGCGGGGATCGTATGAAGGGGAAGAAGCCCCGCCGGAGGGTACGCCAGCTCGTTACATGGCAGTAAATGTTGGGTTGCATACGATCCTTTGGATATCAGAGTGGAGTAAGATTACTGAAGGAAATGAGGAACTGACGTTCCCGAAGTACGGGACGTTCAGATTAGAGGTGTTACATCGATTAAAATCAGTCATGACCTCAATGAGACCCTTGCCTAGACCAACCCAGTTTGAAGCTCTTGATGCATGGCTTAGGGCAGCGCATGAAAAGAATATGAACAGACGACAAGAAAGGGTGAAACGATCGGTAAGGGCAGTACAGGATGCCAGGTGGGATGCGGATGCTAAAAGATGGAGAGTGCATAATTTGGAAATAAATAAACTGTACCCAGTGTTAGAGGCGCCCGTAAATAAAACCCCCCTGGAAGAAGATGATGAGAGCGAAACAGAGGATAGCTTGATAAACAGATTATTGACAGACAGGCCACCCCCGTATAATAGAGCAGGGGGAGAGGTCGAGAAGAGTGAAGGAGAAAAGGGGGGCAATGCAGGAGAGCATAGACCGCTTCCCAGTTCAGAGTGGGATCCTGAGCCAAAGAAAGAGCTGTCCCAGCCTAGTCATGTGCAACAGGTAGTCGGTAGGTTTGTGGTACAAAGAGCGCCGGAAACGGAAAGCGCCACATCCTACCCATTGCCAGATGCACTACAGGTACCTGTTACCATAGGTCCTATAATATCGATATATGACCAGGAGAGAGCAAGAGGGGAAGAACGGGTACGGAAGGACAGAGAAAGAGCAGAGAAGGCAAGGAGGAACGATACCACTAATTCCCCAAGTCAGATGCCGATACCCAGAGAGTGGAGTACACCGATGCACACAGCAGGGGACCCAGGAGGAGATCCTGGGGGTCCTAGATGGCCAATGGATCTGAGGGGATCTGGACGAAAATCCTTTCAAGAGCTAAATGAGTACATGAAGCAGTGGGATGAGGCAGTGAAGGCTCAAAAGAGCATCAATGCTGCGGAAGCTGAAAGGGAAAGTCAGGACAGCCGAGCTCGGACTCACTGCGGGGCTGGGGAGAGCAGCCCGGAGTGGGACTGTAGAGGGAGTAGGGGAGTCACCCATTGGGCCCGGAGTGGAGGTAGAACAGACCTGGAAAACGGGGGCCCCGGGAGTGAAGGGGTGGCGCGCCCAATACTCAGTGAAGGGGAGAGGAGAGCACAAGAGTACAGAAACAGCTTTAAATGTCCACACTGTGTGCCCGGCACCAGAGAACTGAATGGGAGTTGTGAGAGGTCGCACCATAGACCCTGTGATGATGGAAATGAGCGCAGCCCAGGGAATATGGGGAACCAGGAAGGATCGTATCGGATACTGAGCGATACGAGGCAAAGGGAGTGTAGCGACCAGAGGGAAAATAACAGAGAGATGTGCGGTGAGAGGAGAGAAGAAGATGAGAGTGGGCAGAGAGAGAGTGGGGGTAACAGGCCCGTGTTCCATCACCTTCCAAGATCAGATGGCCGAGCATGGGACCTGGAGAGATGGGAGCAAGGGAGGCCACCCATTAACTCTCCCGAGCCCAAACGCAGAGCTCGAAGTTGGGATGGGAGGGAGACCAGTGAGCCCCCTTCGAAAGACATGTTGCGAGCTGAAATAAAAGCCAAGAGACTTGATGTCTCCAGCTTAAGGTCAGATCTGGATGACATGGTAGATGGTACCCTGCCTTTAGAAAGAATGGAAATGTATGAACAGGATGAAATACTGTATATGGCAAAAGACATTACTCGAAAAGCGAGAGCAGTCCATGAGAAGTTAGTCGAACTAGCAGGCAAATATATGGTGGACTTGTCAAGAACCAAAGCATTACAGGGTAACCACAGGCTACATTACTCAGATCGAGACCTAGATGAGAGGAGAACGATTGGGCTGAAAACACACATAAGGGAACTGATTACTGGAATAAGGACATGGAGGGCACTAGATAAGTGGGAAGAGAGGTGGTCCAAGAAAGGGACCGGCAGGAGAAGCACGCTTGGTATGACACCAGGACAGCAGGGAATAGAAGCTTACCCTTTGCGTGAAGTGGCAAATGGGAATTATGTACATGTCCCTTGGAGTAGGGGAGATTTAGCTGCTTTTACCACCTCTTTCCCCAAATTACGTGAGAGCCCAGTGGAGTGGTACAAGCAAGTGGAGAGATTTGTAAAAATCTCAAAGGTCCTTTGGATAGATCTGAACACGCTGTTTGACATTGTAGTACCAGGCGATCTGTGGACAGCATGCAAGGTTAGCGCTGAGTGGCCCACAACGGAGCCAGAGAGAGATGCCAAGACTAATGGGCCGTCCGAGACTGTGATGGCAAAATACGAGAGAGTGATGACTTGGCTGAAAGAGAAAGTACCAATGCAAGACATAGATTGGGTCAGAATAGACCGAACAAGACAGGAACCCAAAGAGACAGTTCATGAATATTACGAGAGATTGCTGAAGGCGTTTAAACAGTATAGCGGCTTGGATGTAATGGATCCAAAAGACATAGGGCAATTCGTGTCCAAGTTCGTCCTGGGACTGAGACCGGATATTAGTTTAATGATTCAGCAACACTCGATTTGTTGGCAAACTAAACCCCTAGACGAAATACTGAGATATGCCAGGTACTGCTGTGATGAGATAGATTCCAAGGCTAAGAAACTAAAGGAAAAGTTGATGGTGGTACAGATGCAGGCAGCAGGGAAGGGGGGACAACAGCAACAGCAGCAAGGAACAGGTACAGGAGGAAAGAAGCAGTACAGTCAGAACAAGGGCAATGAGGAGAGTTCCACCTTTAGACCCAGAATAGACATAGCTGCCTTGAAGAAAACGACTAGGTGCCACCAGTGCAACGAGGTGGGGCATTGGAAACGCGAGTGCCCTTACAATGTAGAGATAGGAGAGCAAGAGATAGAGGAGGAAGAGGTCCAGAGCGCGCCTACAAGAGGGGTAACGCCATACCAAGGAAAGGTGCTCAAAGGGGGGGGGGCTCCTCCCCGAGCCCAGTTCCCGCAACCTCCTCGAGTAGGGAGTATGGGTAAGACCTATAGACAAATGCCCCTGTTTGTGGAAGGGGAAGAGTGCTATTATGTGGACCCATTAACCGGACAGAGAGTGGAAAGAGAAGACTGCACCCTCGGGGCAGCCTTGGAGGTAGATCAGAGGGGACCCTATGTGGAAGCAGAAGTAGCAGGGTGCCCTACGACATTTCTGGTGGACACAGGAGCCACTAGATCCACGATCAGATCAGCTGCAGTTCCAGACCTGCCCATGTCTGGAGAGACTATACAGGTGGTAGGGGTCGCAAACAGGAGAATAACCAGCCAATTGACAGAACCGGTGCAGGTGAAAATAGGGAAGTACAGTGATGAGCACCAGTTTGTGGTTTGCGATTCAAGTCCTGTGTGTCTGCTAGGAAGAGACCTGTTGTGCAAATTGAATTGTACTATATACTGTACACCTCAGGGAGTGGAGGTATTGACTAATGATGATGATGCAGATTTCAAAGTTGCAAACTCAAGAATATGTGTGGAGCTGTACCCTACCTTGACAGTAGACGAGCTTCCCTGGGACTTGAGAGAGACAGTGGCACCCGAGGTATGGGATTTCACTGGGGAAGAGATTGGATTGGTCAAAGGGGTGGACCCAGTGAAAATTGTAGTGAAACCGCATGCTGAGTTCCCAAGAACACCCCAATATAAATTGACTCCAGAAACGATTGCAGGCATAAAACCCGTGATCGAGTCCATGATTAAACAGGGAATACTGAAAGAAATCGTGGGTAGTCCATGCAACTCCCCGATTATGGGTCTGCAGAAACCAAATGGGAAATTTCGGATAGTGCAGGACCTTCGAAAGATTAATAACATAGTCGTTTCGTGTTGTCCAGTGGTACCGAATCCATCAGTGATACTGTTTCAGATTCCATTCCAAGCTGAGTGGTTCACTGTGATCGATCTTTGTCAGGCTTTCTTTTCGATCCCTTTGGACGAAGATAGCCATTTTCTTTTCGCATTTAAGCTGGAAAATCGCGTCCTAACATGGTGTCGTATCCCTCAGGGGTATACAGAGAGCCCATCGATCTTTAACCAGCTTCTGAAGAAAAATCTTGAAAGTCTAGTGCTGCCCCAGAAGTCAGTTCTGGTCCAGTACATAGACGACCTCCTTGTGGCGTCAGAAACAGAAGAAGCTTGCAGGGAAGACTCCATTGCTTTGTTAAATCACCTAGCTGCCAATGGGCACAAGGTGTCCCCGGGAAAATTGCAGTACTGCCTGACAGAGGTGCAGTACTTGGGACACAGAATTGAGAAAGGCAAACGAAAAGTATCACCAGACAGGATAGAGGCGATCATGAAAATGAATGCGCCTAAGACACAGAGAGAGGTCAGGATGTTCCTAGGGATGGTGGGTTATTGCCGACAGTGGATCGTGAACTTTTCACTGAAAGCAAAGCCCTTGCAAAAACTGACGCACAAAGAGGTGAGTGATCCGGTACCATGGGACAAAGACTGTTTGATGGCGTTCCTACAGCTGAGAGAGGACCTGTGTCGTGCTCCGGCATTGGGAATGCCTGATTACACTAAACAATTTTTTCTTTACTGTTGTGAGAGAGAAGGTTGCGCGTTGTCTGTGTTGGTCCAAATCCATGGGAATGCCCGTAGACCAGTTGCTTATTTCTCGGCTACTTTAGACCCAGTAGCCGCAGCGTTGCCCGGATGTCTCAAATCCGTTGCTGCAACGGGTGTCAGCATTGAAAGATGTGAAAATATCGTTATGGGGCACCCGTTAGAGGTGTGCGTGCCACATTCCGTTGAACTGTTAATGACCAGGACCAAAACACAGCATCTGACCAACAGCAGGCTCACGCGCTATGAGCAAGTTATTCTTGCTGCAGAGAACGTGACCCTCAAGAGATGCTCTGTTTTGAACCCTGCTACATTGATGCCACTTCCAAATGATATTGAGGATGATGATGAATATACAGACCATGACTGTCTCGATGTGACTGAACTATGCACCAAACCCAGACCCGACATCGTAGATGAGCCACTGACCGACCCAGACGAAGTTTTCTTTGTCGATGGCTCATGTGTAAGAGACGAAGTTGGGCAGTTGAGAGCAGCTTATGCTGTTTGTACAATTGAAGGAGTTGTGGAAGCTGGGTGCCTGGAAGGAGTACACTCCGCTCAGGTAGCCGAGATTATTGCCCTGACACGTGCTTGCTTGGCAGGCAATCAAATTCGAGTTACCATATACACCGACAGCCAATATGGGTATGGGGTAGTTCATGATTACGGGCAGTTATGGTCTCAAAGAGGGTTCATGACTTCTTCAGGCTCTCCCATTCGCAATGGAGAGTTTGTGCGCCTGTTGTTAGAGGCATTGCAATGCCCAGCAAGTATCGCAGTTGTAAAGTGTACCGCACATACCAGAAATGAGGACTTTGTTTCGAAAGGCAATAGATATGCTGATGAAGTTGCGCGGTATTGCGCGGAACAAGGTTACTCTTTCACAGAGGTGGATGTGGGTGGAATAAATGTAAGAACTGAATTAGCCATGATACTGGAAACTGTTGATACTTGGGATGAACTGTCAACCATGCAAGAAAATGCTCCTGATTCAGAAAAAGAAACATGGGAAAAGGCGGGATGTGTAATGGGTGAGACCCATTTTTGGGTCTCAGCAGACGGCAGAGCAGTGTTGCCCAATGAGATGGTGAGTCCAATGGCTAGACTCATACATGGTCCCGTACACTTAGGGAGAGATGCTATGCTGAGAGTGTTTAGACAGACTTGGTACAATCCTAAGTTTAGAATAGCAGCAGAAGCAGTGTGCCAGCGTTGTGTGACCTGCCAGCAGCTGAACGTAGGGAAAAGAACACCAGTTGCACTAAGTCACATAGGAAGGTCTGGAGGTCCATTCAATAGAATGCAGATAGATTTCATTGAAATGCCAAGGTGCAACCGCCTCCGCTATGTCCTGGTGGTTGTTTGTGTGTTCTCCAGATGGGTTGAGGCATACCCTACACGTAGGTGCGACACCCTCACAGTGGCCAAGTTACTGCTTAGAGAACTCATTCCTCGCTTCGGGGTGCCGGCCTTTTTGGAATCAGATAGGGGAACACATTTTAACAGCGAGCTTGTGAAGATGATCTGTGTAGCACTAAATATTGACCAAAAGCTGCATTGCAGTTACCGACCAGAAGCCTCAGGAATTGTGGAACAGATCAATGGCACGATCAAGTGCAGGATAGCAAAAGTTTGTTCCTCAACGACCCTGAGTTGGCCTGATGCCCTGCCATTGGTCCTCATGAGCCTTCGTAGTACCCCAGACAGAAGAACAGGGTTGTCACCACATGAGGTGTTAATGGGGAGAGCAATGAGGCTGCCATCTATTCCAGCTACTGCACTGTTAAATATCACAGATGATATGATCCTGGACTATTGTAAGGGGCTGTCTGACGCAATGCGTTCTGTGTCTCTTCAGGTACAGGCTGCCGAGGTTCCAGCGTGCCAGGGCCCTTGCCATGACCTGTATCCTGGGGACTGGGTCCTGGTGAAGAAACATGTGAGAAGAAGCTGCTTGGATATTCGTTGGCGTGGGCCCTTCCAGGTCATCCTGATCACAAACACAGCTGTAAAGGTGGGAGGCCTGCCCAATTGGATCCACGCGTCACATACGAAAAGGGTTCCAGCACCTCTGGAAACAGCTCCTCTCTCGGATAGACGTCCAGCTGAGGACCGAGAAGCCATAGAGGGGGCTAGCCAAGCTGTAGAGGTGCCAGCGGAAGCAGGGAACGAGTCTGACCAAGCTGAGGACGGTCAGTACAACAGCGAAACAGACGACGCTACAGAAGGAGAAAGTAGCTGGGAGTACGAGTCTGACCCTGACAGGTCTGAAAGAGAGCGAGAACAGACCAGAAGGAGAAGGAGTAGAAGGGCACGTGGAGAAGCAAATTGGCCGCAAAGAAGGAGCTCTAGCCTGAGGTCAACTCCAGAAGCAACCCTTCCTCCGATATCAGAAGACTCAGACCCAGAAGAAGGTGCTCAGGGCGCTGAAGCACCGGACCGAAGAAGGTCAAGAAGAGTGCGTGTGCCTAACAGAAGATACTCCACACCTGAGTGGACATATCTGGCGACAAATGTCTGTGAAACCGGAGACAGGGAGGATCCGAGCGGTGGTGGTGTCCAGTTCTGAGCCCATTATCACCGTGGAAATACGACTGTTGGTACCCGGTGTCGAACAAGAAGGGTCACTAACATTCATGCTCCCCAGACCTCCCCGCCTCAGCAAGTTAAAACACATGTTTCTTACAGAATTGCAATTCCCCGACTTTGGTACAACGATAACAGCACATGAAGAGCACAATCTTCGTTTGGAAATACTGAACTATGCTATTGAAGCTGCAACCACAAATCTGATAGTAGACTGTTAAAGGACTTTGTAAATAGAGCAAGCAGAAAAAGAAGATTACCTAGCGCCCAGGAAGCAGAGAATTTTAGGGAACTTCCCTTGAGTTGATGGAGAAGGGCTAGGGTTGTCTTTTTGAACTGTTAAAGGACTTTTGCGAAGAAGGCTGTCAGCCTCCAGCTGTGTGGATTCTAAAGACAAAAGGATTGAAAAGAGACTGTAAAGGAACGAGAGGAAAAGAACTTTTCGCTAAGATAAGAGAGAGCCAGATTGTCTGACGAAATGGAGGCCGGCACCCCGAACCGTAGAGCTAAATGTATAATAGGTACACTAATAGTAGGAGTAATAATATTAATAGCTTTAGTGGTAACAATTTCTTATGTAAAGGGACATGAAGAAGAGGCAAAGGTAACTGATGTGAGTTCTGTAGTAACACTTACACCTACTGTTGTTGGTGAGAAAAGGGAAAACACTCAAGAGAAAGCGTTATTAGCTGCAGAAGCCCGCAGGTTACATGTAGACGAGTCCCAAGGAGACTTTAGGTCGAATGCTTATGCTAAACTCTTGTATGAATACGTGGATGCCATGGAGGTTAAGGATTGTTATGTCTGCATGCAGTTGCCGGCATCTGTAGACGAGGGTATTAGATACCATCACCTCCCTCTGACATATGGCATTACATGTAGCTTATTGCTTAGTATATTTTATGAGAGAGATAGTTTTGAATACTATTTCTCTAATTATGATTCAGTGTTGCCGGAAGTCCCAAATTATAAGCAGATGAACAAATGGGACTACTGGAAGAGTGAAGACAGATTGGCCAAGTTCTTCATTCCTTGGATTACCTTAGATACTTCACATGCCCGTAGAAATAACCTGACATGTAAGGTGTCAGAAGTCGAGAAGAAGTTCATAGGGCAGGTGGATGATCGTTACAGGAGACAAAAGATTTTGAAAAAATCTGGACAAGGGAAAATAGATTGGACCGAGGAAGAGAAGTCACATAAGAGAAAGGGTAGTAGTGGTCCAATAGCTTTAGATAGAGCGCAGAGAGGAAAGTTATGTCTTCACCGAGCCAAAACGTATTATGAAAATGTATACGTGGGTGAAGTTGACTGTGAGCATGCTTTTAATTTAGAGTACTACACTAAGGATTTCCTGAAGGGAATGCAAGTGATTCCAAATGTGTATTTTGTATGTGGAAGAAATGCTTACGTGAGACTACCTGACAACTGGTATGGATCATGTTACTTGGCAATTGTCTTCCCCAAAATATATCATGCACAAGACTTAGTGATCATTGAGGGTCAGACATCATCGAGGGGAAGGAGAGATGTAGGTGATGCCGAAATGGTTGGAGATGTCTTTGGAGCTATGTTTCCTCTTTTGGGAATAATCCTTAATGATGTTAAAATTAGACGACTGGCAACAGTTGTCGACAGGTTGTCTGCCAGCACTGCTCAGTCCTTAATGCTGGTAGAAGGAGAGATGCAATCGATAAGGGCTATGGTTCTTCAAAATCGTCTTGCATTAGATGTCCTACTAGCAAAAGAGGGCGGAGTCTGTAAGGCTTTGAAGGTCCAGGAATGTTGCACTTACATTCCAGACAATTCGAAGCCCCTTGAGAAAGTTATTAAGAACATAACTAGTATTCACAAGGAGATCGAAGACTTGAGTAGAGAAAATGTCTGGGAAAAGGTGGGCCACGGAATGAGTACAGTTGGAGGGTGGTTTTCCGCCTTAGGCAAAAGCTTTGTATGGTATATTCTAAAGCCTATCATCATAATATTGATCTGTGGGATAATATTGTGGGGATTGGTGAGGGTATTCAAATGGTACAGAGCAAGAAGGTCAGAAAGGGCCCAAAGAGAGCAGCTGCAGAGATTGGCTGCCATACAAGATAATCAGTACAGGAGCCTGAGAGCTCTGGAAGCGCAGAGAATGCCAGCAATAACTGCAGTTTAAATGTTAGTGATGACCCCGAGAGGTCATCAAAGGGGGGAACTGAGAGAGCGCAAACTGATTTAAATGTATGAGTACATCACACTTACCTGTAGTAAGCACAAATCATGAGGAGAAATGCCATGAGTGCTAATAGTATCTGCAAATATATTCTGAATGTATAGTTAATATAGAGATTTAAGTAGAAGTGGAACTAATACAGAAATGTGTGACATTATATGACTTTATTAGACGTGATTATTTTTGAATCCATGTCGTGAAGCTGCTAAAACATAAGATGGTATGTGGTTAAAAGCAGAACGTGGTAGGCCTCAAGGCCAGAGCTGGAGGGAAAGGGAAGATGGTTCTTTTCACGACACAGATTGCATTAAGGTTTTTGGTCATTGCATTTAATAGGCCATGATTTATAGAAATGTTTACTTAATAATAGAATAAGAGTATTAACATGCTTTAATTAAATGAAGAAGTTGAATGCTATAATCATAATGAGAAATATTGTAGGCCTGAAATGTTTTAGCATTGATTTACACGTACATGTCTGGGCTGAGAAATGTTGCAAGCCTTTTTAGAAGTCTATGAGAGTTGGGTTCTTGGCTACAGATATCTGTCTGCAACAGGAAAGGGGGGATCCAATTATAAATGAATGAATAGAGGTCTGTTCAGTGGACGGCCCAGACATGGAGGAGGGTTCTGGAATGTTTAAGGGGTATCAGCGGGCCGGAGAAGAGTCTGAGAAGCAAGGTCAACTCTAACGCATGAGGCCCAAGACAAAGCATCATGGAAAAAGCCAGAAGTTGCACCACGTGAGGGGCGTTCCGCAAGGGGCGTCTCAAATGTTGTTGACTGTTTTGTATTAGGGACAGCACCCCTGGGTGGAGTTAGAGCAGATACCTGAGGACCCTTTAGAGAGCGGATGGGTAGGCAGAGAGGGGTCATGACTGGAGAACTATAGGTTTTCACCAAGAGACTTAGAGTGAGTGACTTCCCTTGGGGGTCATTCACTGCTGACACCTTTGTTAGGTTGGGATTTGGTTAAGTAGGGATACCATCTAGAACAGGGTAGGGACGCCTAACCTGTGTTTGTTTTCCTCCAACCTAAATGAAGGAGAGATATGCGTCTATGCTGATAGCTTTATTATTCTTAGAACTTGTGTTAGTGATTTCTGTTGCTCGTCTGAGGGCTTTTCGAGAGCACATGTATGTAATTGGACCTGTGTATCTCGTGAATCTCATTCTGAGATGCCTGTATTTGCAGCTCATTATATCTTTACAATAAACTTTTGAAAACTAGAAGTTGTCCGTGATCTTTGGGAGTAGAGTCCTTTCTTGGGTGAACTAGCTTGGAAATAGGTGCACTTTCTTTCCTTACAGACAGGCAACAAAGGTTCAGTCGACCAGATCGAGGTTTGGATCAATAGATATAAGGTATCGATCAAAATCTCGCCCTTTCAGGAGTTACCTATCCATAGCTAAGATTGTTCCTGTGCATACTTCAAATCAAATTTTCACAAGTGAGATCATGACTGGTAGCAGTGCCCTTCCTCTTCAAACCCCTTATCCGATAAAATTGGACATGGATGGGTCCCTCCTTATAGGCAGACCTCACCCACCGACCTCCCATACCGGGTTGTTCCTGTGCAAGGGGCCTCCCGGCCCATTAGGCAAAAAAAAAGGATACCTATCTAAGGCACCCCCTACAGCCAATTTCCACCCCCCAAGGGTCCGTGCTAGTTGAGACCACTTCGCCTATGTAGGTGATTGTGTCACTGACTGCCCCCAACCCCGCACCCCTGCAACCCCTTTGACTTGCTGCCAGCACCCCGTGAAGGGTTCAGTGATGCAGTGGTCATTTTAGTCTAAAAGGATGCCTTACATGGACTCAAACTATGCCACCAATCATGGCCTCACCCGCTACACAAACAATACATATTTGCCATTTTTGCAAGAGAAAATACGAGGTTAGGCATAACACAAACCACTACAATGACTTCAGATAAGATCTTATTGAAACATCCACTTAATACTGTCATGACAATAACAGTGCATCCCTAAAATACTCCCCAAACACCTGAGCGCTCCCCCCACCTGATGCCAATTGCTCTAGGGAAGGTGGGTGGGAAAAACACAATCCTGGTGGAGTAGTATCAAGGGGTCCAAACTGTTAAATCTGGCCCTCTTCATGCAGGGAGTGGTAAATGTGACCCGCTTGCTGCTTTGCTGTACATTTTATGGGCTGGTCCTCAGCATGACTGAAACGACTGCAGAGGCACTTGAGTGCTTCCAGGATCGAGGTCCCACCAGCCAATCCCTCTGAGCACCTACAAAGGGGGCGGCGGCTTGCGCCACGCCACTGGGTCAGGCCATGGTTAGCTGCCATATGTAGGACTGCCCCAAGTTGGGGGAGCCTCTGCAATATGGCCAGGCATTTGCTGATGTCCCTTGGGAAAAAAAACCATCTACCCGCCCCAGTATCCACAACGCCTCAATGACACTGACAAGACCATCAAATCAAGTTCTTTGAGTTATGGCGTCGAAATACCTCCTGCCGTATTTATTTACACATACATACAAAACATATTTATAATCACTTTATGCACAGTAACCCACAGTTTTACATCTTTGCTTATAGAGATAAGGTCCAAGACTTAACAGAGACACTAGTATACAGGAGTTACATATCCATAGCTAAGATTGTTCCTGGGCATCCTTCACATCATTTTTTCACAAGTGAGATCCTGACTGGTAGTAGTACCCCTTCCTCTTAAAACCCCTTACCCAATAAAATTAAACATAGATGGGTCCCTCCTTATGGGTGGACCCTACACACTGACCTCCCTTACTGGGATGTTGCTGTGGAAGGGGCCCGTCTGCCTGCTGGGATACCTACCTCAGGCTCCCCATAAGCCCAATTTCCTCTACCCAAGGCCCGGTGCTAGCTTGCGCCTACTGCGCCAGTGTTGGTGGTTGCCAGCTACAGACTGCATGTCAGTGAGCGCCCCCAATCCTCCGCATCCCTGCAACCTCTTTGACTTGCTGACAGCACCCCCAAATGGTCCCATGACGCTGCTGTCATTTTGGTCTCAAAGGATGCCTTACATGGACTCGAACTGTCCCACCAATCATGACGTCACCTGCCACAGGCCAGTATAGTTCACCTACTATCTGCCCCCACCATGGCACTAACCAGGCCAGAAAAACTTCAAGAAACATTTTGTTACCCACCGGAACACATGTTTCAGGAAAAAATGCTCACTCTTGATGCAACCATGAGCTATAGATGACAACCTAGCAGACCTTAACAACCTACCAATCTTATTGTTCACCCGTTTCCCAAAGTCATTGAGGGCCTTGAAGGACTTACCGCCTCTCCAATTCGACCTGAGACAATATTTGAGCATGCTAGCACAGTCTCGGGGAATTTCTTCGTTAGTCAGCCCAACTCTGAGATAACCAGCTCAAACAAGCCTCTTCGTCCAATCTCTGTGAAATCATTGCTGTTGAGATGCACAATATTAATCCCTCGGCTTGTAAACCGCCAGGGTAAGAGTTTGTCCAGTGCAGTTCTCAGATTAGCCAAGTGCAATTCCACTTGACCATAGAAAGGCAACCGATATCCTGCTGCCCTATCTCTGGCCTTGTAGCCACCTGCAGAATAAAAAGTCTTTGCACGTCTTCAGGGTCGGACTAGGAATAGAAACTGGCCCTCGCAAACTGCTCGGCCAGCCCCCCTGGAGGGGAGGGGGATTCGGCCGAGCTGCTTGTTAGGGCCAGTTTCGGCCAATTTCGTTACAGGGGTCCAATATTGCCGACCCCGGTAACAGAAACAGCCACCCAGGAGCAGTAAACTGGCCCCCACCTGGGCGGCCCACCGCGGAAATGCCCGGGCCAGTCCGGCCCTCCACATCTTACACATGGCCTAACACGTGGACAGGAGGAGCCGAAGTATCCAGCTGCTGTCTGGGATCCTCACACTGTCCACCTGCATCAACAGGAGAATAGAAAAGGAGTGGGAGAATAGTTATTAGAGACAGGTGGCTACAACAAGTTCAAGCTCACATAGTGCTTGGAGCAATCCAATCTCCACCTGCTGATTTTTTGCACTTCCGGTCCTGCTAGCCCCAGCCCCACTGAAGCAGTGGCGGTCTCAATTCTGAATGAATGCGAGCCATACTCCGTAGGAGCCAACTCTGACTTCTTCTGTGCACTCCCCAACACCCTACAGAACTGAAACTTAGTGAGTTTGAATGCACCAACAGGGGACCCCTGTACCCCCAAGCTCTGTGGACCAAGAATACCTCTAAATTCCCCAGAGGGCAGCATTCATTACCTGAGGCCCTATGCAGCAGAATGTGTTCGCCCCTACCCATCTGCTCGGTCTTTGAACGGGAGATCATTATTGCTAGGTAGACATTTAGACACGGAGTGTCATCACACTTCAAACCCCCGGCAAGTCCCTGTTGTTTTTGGCCACTAGCTCACTTACTCTCAGCACCCTATAAAATGCCAGGGCAAAGGCCACCCTGAAAAGATTAAATTCATTGAAATTCACTGAAAATGCTTTCCAGGATGGAAATGATAGCTGCCTGCTGAACCGTGTCAATGGGGTGCCAAGAGTCCAGATTAGTCCCTTCTAAACGCTGCCAACCCTTCAGCGCCCTCAGAACCAGGAAGGCTTTGTCCCATCAGCGTGCCCCAGCATATTTGCAAAGAAGGATAATGCAGCAATGTTGTGCCTGGCATGGGATCAAACCAATCGTTATCCCCAGCACTCACTAGAAACTTGTAGTATGCACTGAAAGCCCCCTAATAGGCAAGCCTCATCCTGGGTGCTAAACTGGCTGCCATAAGGTCTGGTAAACTGGGGCACCAAGCCACCACAGTCGCTCCGGAACTGGTGTAGGGAAGTCGGCTGCTCCTGGATGGTGGTACCTGAAGGCCTGCATCTTAAAACATGATAAAGCATCTGCGTCTTTGTTCAGTGCACCAAGCATGTTTGGCTTTAAAAATGACATTTCATTTTAAGTGCAGCAACACAATCTCTTTCAATGGTCTATGGATCACTTTGCATCTGGCTGCCTGTTGATTGATACATTCTACTACAGTCATGTTGTCTGACCCGAATACCACAGACTGGTTGCGGAATTGGTCTGGCCAGACTGTGAGGGCCACGAAAATGGGGAAGAGTTTAAGAAAGTCAATATTTGTCACCAAACCAGGCTCTGCCCACTCCTCCTGCCACCTCCGAGCACACCACTCGGGACCTAGAATGGCACCGAAGCCTTCACTGTCTGCTATATACGTAAACAGACCTATCTCCTCATTAGGCCTGGCTGGGCTGGGCCACATTACAGTCTCATTGAAATTCCTCAAAAATGCATCCTAGATCCTCATATCCGTAAGGAAGCTGACCAGTTCCAGTTCTCTACTGCTTCAATCAATCAATCAATCAATCAATCAATTAGCAAAATTTGTATAGCGCGCTACTCACCCGTAAGGGTCTCAAGGCGCTGAGGGGGTGAGGGTCGCTACTGCTCGAACAGCCAGGTCTTGAGTTGTTTCCTGAAGGAGAGATGGTCCAGGGTCAGCGGTAGGTGAGTGGGGAGGGAGTTCCATGTCTTGGCTGCCAGGTAGGAGAAGGATCTTCCTCCGACGGTGGATTTCCGAAATCGTGGGACGGAGGCGAGGGCGAGGCTGGTGGATCGGAGCTGGCGGGTGGGCGTGTAGAATGTGAGGCGGCTGTTGAGGTACTTCGGGCCCGTGTCGTGGAGAGCCTTGTGTGCATGGGTGAGGAGTCTGAACGTGATCCTCTTGTTGACGGGGAGCCAGTGCAGGTCTTTTAGGTGGGCAGAGATGTGGCTGCGGCGAGGGATGTCCAGGATGAGTCGTGCTGAGGCGTTCTGAATGCGCTGGAGTCTTTTCTGGAGTTTGGCTGTGGTTCCAGCGTAGAGGGTGTTCCCGTAGTCCAGACGGCTGGTGACGAGTGCCTGGGTGACCGTCTTCCTGGTTTCGGTGGGGATCCACCGGAAGATCTTTCGGAGCATGCGGAGGGTGTTGAAGCAGGATGACGAGACGGCGTTCACTTGCTTGGTCATCGTGAGGGAGGAGTCCAGGATGAAGCCCAGGTTGCGTGCATGGTCCGTTGGTTTGGGTGTCTTGCCTAGGGCAGGGGGCCACCAGGAGTCGTCCCAGGCAGAGGAAGATGGTCCGAGGATGAGGACTTCCGTCTTGTCTGAGTTCAGTTTCAGACGGCTGATCTTTATCCATTCTGCGACGTCTTTCATTCCTTCCTGGAGGTTGGCTTTGGCGGTGGCGGGGTCGTTGGTGAGGGAGAGGATCAGCTGGGTGTCGTCGGCGTAGGAGATGTTGTTGAGGTTGTATTGGCGAGTGATGGCTGCGAGAGGGCTCATGTAGACGTTGAAGAGGGTGGGGCTGAGTGAGGATCCTTGCGGAACGCCGCAGATGACTTCGGTGGCTGCGGATCGGATCGGGGGGAGGCGGACTCTCTGGGTTCTTCCGGCGAGGAACGAGATGATCCACTCCAGTGCCGCTCCTTGGATTCCGGTGTTGCTGAGGCGCTGTATCAGCGTGCGGTGGCATACGGTGTCGAAGGCTGCTGAGAGGTCTAGGAGGATGAGGGCGAGCAGGAACCTGATGTCATCGGTAGCTGCGATGAGAGCGGTCTCGGTGCTGTGGTTTGCTCGGAAGCCAGACTGTGAGGGGTCGTGGGATCTGTTGGTCTCGAGGAAGGCGGAGAGTTGTCTGTTGACGGTCTTCTCAATGACTTTGGCTCGAAAGGGGAGGAGCGAGATGGGGCAGAAGTTCTTGAGGTCCGAGGGGTCCGTGGTGGGTTTCTTCAGGAGGGCGCTCAGCTCGGCATGTTTCCAGCTCTCCGGGAAGGTGGCGGATGCGAAGGAGCTGTTGATGATGTTCCGGAGTAGGGGTGCGATGATGGAGTCTGCTTTGTTGAAGATGTGGTGTGGGCAGGGGTCGGTAGGGGAGCCGGAGTGGATGGTGTTCATCAGGCGGGTGGTGTCTTCGGTGCTGACAGGGGTCCAGGTGCAGAGGGTGGTGGTGGGGGGTGCTGGTTCGGTGGTTGGGTGCGTGGTCAGTGCGCCGAAGCTGTTGTGTATGTCGGCGATCTTACGGTGGAAGAACGAGGCGAGAGAGTCGCAGAGGTCTTGCGAGGGTGTGATGTCGTTGTTGCAGGCGCTGGGGTTGGAGAGCTCTTTAACGATGCTGAAGAGTTCCTTGCTGTTGTGGGTGTTTTTGTCCAGTCGTTCTTTGAATGCTGTCTTCTTGGTGGTGCGGATCAGCTGGTGGTGTTTACGGGTGGCGTTCTTGAGGGCTGTCATGTTTACGGCTGTCTGGTCGTGGCGCCAGGCTTTCTCGAGGGTGCGGCAGGTTTTCTTGGAGTTTTTGAGGTTGTTGGTAAACCATGAGGCTTTCCTGCTGTTGGGTCTGCTGGGAGGATTCTTCAGTGGTGCGAGTTCGTCGGCACAGTCGGTGAGCCACTGTGTGAGGTTGCGGGCTGCTTCGTCGGGGTCCGTCGTGTTGGAGGGCGGGTTCTGGCTGAGGGTGGTGTCGAGCTGGTCGGCGGTGATCTTGCTCCAGCTTCTGCGGGCAACCTGTTGCGGGAGGTGGTGGGTCGTGGTTCTCCTGAAGCTGAGGTGGACACAGCTGTGATCAGTCCAATGAAGTCCAGTGGAGTGGCTGAAGGAGATATGCTTGCTGGAGGAGAAGACGGGGTCAAGCGTGTGGCCGGCGTAGTGGGTTGGGGTGTTCACCAGTTGCTTGTACCCGAGGTTGGCGAGGTTGTCCAGCAGGGTGGCGGTGTTGCAGTCCTTGTTGTTCTCCAGGTGGAAGTTGAGGTCCCCTAGGAGGATGTAGTCTGTGGAGGTGAGGGCGTGCGGACTGACGAAGTCTGCGATGGCTTCACTGAATTGTGTGCGTGGTCCCGGGGGTCTGTAGATGAGAGTGCCTCTGAGGGTGGTCTTGGGGTCGGTGTGTATCTGGAAGTGAAGGTGCTCGGCGGCGTTGAGGGTGTCGTCGGAGTTGGTCGTGATGCGGATGGTGTTTCTGTGGACGATGGCGATGCCTCCTCCGGTTTGGTTGACGCGGTCCCTCCGGGTGATCTTGTAGCCCTCCGGGATGGCTATGGCGATGTCGGGGGCTGAGGAGGCGTTCATCCAGGTTTCTGTGAGGAAGGCGACGTCTGGTGATGTTGTGTCAAGGAGGTTCCAGAGTTCGACGGCGTGCCTGTGGACGGAGCGGGTGTTGAGCAGGATGCACTTGAGGTGGTTGTTGCTGGTGCTCGGCTTGGCGGGTGTGGTGCAGGTTCGGAGGCAGGTGAATTGGCAGGCTTTGCAGGTGAAGGGTCCGTGGGTGCGTTCCGGGGTGGCTCGGTAGCAAGCGGGGTTTCGGCCGGCATTGAGTGCGTGGAGGGTGGCGGCGTCGTAAGTTTGTCGGGTGCGCTGGCATCGGCGAGGACCAGGGGTCCTGGCGCTGGGCGCGGTCCAGGCGTGGACGGGCATAGACGGGCTTGCCTTTGGCGCAAAATCGGCATGCCCGCTGCGCATACGCGTGGGCTCCATATGAGGCGAAATGGGAGGGAGGAGCAGCTGGGAGGCGGGAGCGGGGCGGCCAATGGGGTTACAGAAAGAAAAAGGGGGGGGCCGCAAGGGAGCAGCGGCGGGGAGCGGGGGGGCACACTAGGGGTACAATACTAACGTAAAGGCACAAAATCTATTTAACAGAAATAAAGATAAGTACAATCACGAAATTCACAAAATGAGGGCAACAGCGGGGAGAGAAAGAAACGAGCAGCAGCGGGGGGCACTGAGGCCAGGGACGAACCTGTGGCGCCGGGGCAGAGGTGCGCTACAGCTGGCGAGCCGTGCGGCGTGGGGGGTGTCCTGGGTCAGGTCACACTCGCCTGCGCCGCACGGGCTCCATATAAGGCCAAGTGGGAGGGAGGAGCAGCTGGGAGGCGAGAGCGGGGCGGCCAATGGGGTTACAGAAAGAAAAAGGGGGCGGGCCGCGAGGGAGCAGCGTCGGGAAGCGGGGAGCGGGGGGGCACACCAGGGGTACAATACTAACGTAAAGGCACAAAATCTATTTAACAGAAATAAAGATAAGTACAATCACGAAATTCACAAAATGAGGGCAACAGCGGGGAAAGAAAGAAACGAGCAGCAGCGGGGGGCACCGAGGCCAGGGACGAACCTGTGGCGCCGGGGCAGAGACGCGCTACAGCTGGCGAGCCGTGCGGCGCAGGGGGGTGTCCTGGGTCAGGTCACACTCACCTGCGCCGCACGGGCTCCATATGAGGCCAAGTGGGAGGGAGGAGCAGCTGGGAGGCGAGAGCGGGGCGGCCAATGGGGTTACAGAAAGAAAAAGGGGGCGGGCCGCGAGGGAGCAGCGGCGGGAAGCGGGGAGCAGGGGGGGGGGCACACCAGGGGTACAATACTAACGTAAAGGCACAAAATCTATTTAACAGAAATAAAGATAAGTACAATCACGAAATTCACAAAATGAGGGCAACAGCGGGGAAAGAAAGAAACGAGCAGCAGCGGGGGCACCGAGGCAAGGGACGAACCTGTGGCGCCGGGGCAGAGACGCGCTACAGCTGGCGAGCCGTGCGGCGTGGGGGGTGTCCTGGTTCAGGTCACGGTGAATTAATTTTGGAATAACATGTTAAGCAACCAATTGCAAAATAAGGCTCACCCACAGCCCCTTACTGTATTTACATATAAAGCCTTATTATGTTTGTGTTTTTTATTCCATAAACCTGGCAAAACACCCAATACTATCTGTAGCCCAGACCTCAAACAGGGAAGCTTTTAACCAATCCCTAAACTGGCGTGCACAAATAATGGCAAGTATAGATGTAAACAGTGAACTGCACATGAAATAAAAACGATTTAAAAGAAATTTTTATTTTAAATGAGCCGTATTGGAATGGACCCTGAATTCGTTTTATATTTGTGAGTAATGTGCACATAAAACCTATCTACAGGAAGGAGTAAAAGAGGCAATTGTGGGAAAGTGCATACCCCCAGATTCATCAAAGTCCCGTTTTGCGAGTCCCTAATAGCGATTTTTAAGGAATCGCTATTAAAGACTCGCAAAACGGGAGGCATGTAGAAATAGCAATGTTTTTTGCGATTTCTACTGCTTCCTTATTTGCGATTCGGTAATTGCTAATCGCAAATAAGGAATGGCTTTCCCATTCATTCCTATGGATGGGGAGTCATTCCTTGTTTGCGATTAGCAATTAGCGAATCGCAAATAAGGAAGCGATTTCAAGGGTGCCAGGGTGTCCAAAGGACACCCTGTAGCACCCCTGAAATGGTAAGGTACACTGGTGTTGCGCACACACATGTCCAACATGTGTAACATACAACTTAGAAAAATGCACTGAAGTGCATTTTTGTAAGTTTACCACGTAGTTAAACTTCGCGGTAAATAGCGGCCCCAGATTGCGAATTCGCAATTTTAAAATGGTTCATGAATTGTATTTAAGGAATCTCAAATTGAGATTCCTTAAATGCAATTATTCGCAATTTAGCGATTTCTAAAATTGCGATTTTTGCAATTTTTGCGATTGATCTGGCCCTTTGCGAGACGATTTCGCCTTGATGAATCTGGCTGTATGTGGAATAAACACTGATTGGCACATTAAATGTAAACTGAGTAACATAGTTGTATACTTTGAGCTTCGGAACATAGTGTTCAGTTGAAATATGGTAAGTAGAAATTGTGAAAATGCAAGCGATAGGTACTCTATACTCATTCCAGGAAGTTTCAGAATACCTTCAAAACAACTGTGATTCATAATGTGCACTTGATGGGAAAGGCACTGACAGATAGGTTTCATAGTGTTATTTTATGGAGCACATATCTAGCCCAATTGGCTAAGAGAATGCTTCCCATAAATAGCAATGTATAAACGGTATAAGCTGTAAAAACAATATACAGTCCAGTGGGGATGTGACCACCACACTCAGCACCCTCCTCCTTTCCAGATCACAGTGAGGCCAGCAGCCCCCAGACACCAGGGTGGGGTGATTCTCCTCGTTCTGGGAATAATTGAGTGAGGCCTTCACACCAACTGATTCCAGAAGCCATTTTCCTCCTAGGTCCAAGGCCTAGCAGACCCAGGGTTCTGCAAGAAGCCAGTTCGTTGTCTAGCCCTGTCAATGGGTTCTCCTGCTGATGGGTGTGTTCTCGTCTCTGTAGGTTGGAACTGAAGCAGTACATGTCTGAATGTATCTTCCAGCAGTGTGGACAGTTTCCTCACCTTCTCTTGGTCATGCTTTGGCTGTTAAAAATTATCCAGGTAGCTGCACCAACCCTGGCCTGCCTGAAGTAAGGGAATGATGGCAGCTGGTCCTCAAGAGAAGAAGCGCAACGAATCGAGGAGTAAAGTCGTCCCCCTTCTGGGTCCCTAGAAGTGCCAGCCTTACTCCATGAAAAGATCCAGTCCTTTAAATGGGCAGGTACTCACAATTAAAAACAAAAAATAACACCTCCTTTGGTACTGCTGCCCCCTCTCCTCCGTCCTCTTCTCCTCGGACTCCCAGAAGCTGGAAGCACACAGGCTCCCTCCCCTAAGCCATTCATGACTGCTGCCACCAGCATGACAGCAGCCTCGTGGTTGATCTGAGTGCCGGGGTTCGGCACTCAGACAGGGAGTGGGAGCCTGTGTATGTTCTCCGCCCGGTTGGGCAATACAGCCGGGTGGAGAAATGCTAAGTGCGCATGAAAGTTTGGCCGGCCCAAAATGGCCGACCAAACCGTCACGCGCACGTAGAGCAGAGCACAAGTCCTAAAAAATGAAGTGGGGGATGCTGACGTCACGACAGGGAGTGAAGTCACAAAAGGTGGCTTGCACCATCAGACTCATTACCTCCCCTCGCTCACCCCTTAGATGCGATTGCATCAGAGAAGCCAGCGCGTGAGCAGCGTTCTGAATGAGCTCCGAGCTCGCCCCAAAGAGGCCAAAGAGTGAATGTGTGGCTCCATTTGCTCCAGTAATCGAACTCCTGGTAAAATAAGTGGGGGGACGCCGTCCACCCGCGTGGTACCCCGACTCGAGCCCTGACTTAGAGAATGCCCACCACTCCTCCCCCTGCTCTGGCCAGTCCAACCCGGTCCCGCCCACACCTAAGCGAGAATGGAAAAATAAAATGATAATAACATTGCGTTATTATCATTTTATTTTTTATTTTTGAACTGCTCCGAGAGGAGCCGCTGCTGCAGTTGCATATGTAGAACTTGTGCTTCCTTACTGCTTATCCAGTTCTCTGTGACAAGTCTTTTCAGTACCACTGACTCTTATAATGTAGAGTACAAGTTCTTTTTTCGTGTTATGTTCGACAGGGACATAAATAATGTAAACATTGCATGACATTGCTGGTTGTATCATATATAAATGGAAAGCCAATAAAGTATGTTTTTAAAAAAAAATCAGTAACACTGACTCTTATAATGTAAAGTACAGTTTGTTTTTCGTTTTATGTATATTCGAGCCTCACATCAGTGTAAATAAAGCGCTCTGGGGTCAACTGATGCCCGGCTGCACTCAACTGCAAATAAATGAGTAACACATAATGTTGAGTTAGCAATATTCCATGGAAATACAGATCTTTGTGTACACAGCCACTACTCTGGTGCCAGGCCCGAGATGTTCTCTCTGTGGGCAACTGCAACCTGCCGAGTAAGTGCAGCATAGCTCCGCTTGCTTCAAAGCGCACAGAAAGGCTCGCGTCTTTCTTATGAGAGAACCTTGTCGATTCCGCCCTGGGAGGCTGTTACCAGATTGCGGTGTTGTCCATAATTGAAAGCGTGAATTCTAAGCAGCCAGCTCCCTGCGCGCCGCGCGCGCTTTACTGCAGGATGTGACATCTGCCGAAACACCTGCTAAGTGCTGGGTGTCGTGTGTTTTTTCAATAATACTTATATAGATTGCGGGGGTTTCACGTCTGTAAATCCCACTTCATGCTCGCACGCTCCTGAAGCTCTCATTTTGAAAGCATCAGAAGGGCGTGGTCCATTTGCATGGGTAGCTGGGTAAACACGCAATGTATGCAAATACGCTAAGTATTCAAAATATTTACACCAGCGATGGATTTATTCACCTGGGCTCAGCATGGCTGAAGGAAAGTGAAGCGAGATGAATATTATTTGAAAGGGGGATGAACACAGCTTTAGTCAACCAGAACCCTCCGTTTAAATTTTTTTTATTTTACAGGAACCGCCCAAATGTGAGCTTTAATTAAAATGCGTGTTTGCGTGAGTGAAATTTGTACTTTTTTCAGTCTCTGCCACAGTGGCCGTAATTGTATAATTTGGTTGTGGTTATTAGCGACTTGGATTCAAAACACACGTCCTCTAGGAGGTGCTGTTGGTTTTCAGATAATATTAAATAGCTTCTAATTTTAGTTGCCAGCTGAATAAGGTTCGATGTTTTCAGCTCTAAGGTGCAAGCGGTTATTTATATTTGTAGGCCCACAAACCAGAAATGTGGGATTTTTTTTTTGTTTTGCCGTACAAGGCTGGCGATTGCTCTGACAGACTGACAGGGGCGGGCTGATACATTATCAAAAACGTCGCATCCCAGCCTTTCTCCGAGGTTGTTGAGAAATGGTATATGCATTATTCCCGCCTGACTTGTTTCTTCAGAGGAAACCAAACAAGCGATTTCATGGAAATTGGTTTTGGGTTTCTGTGTGAGATTTGCATGTGTGTTACACAGTTTCTATGCAGTTAATAGGCTGTATGAAATAATAATATTAACGACATTTGTAAAGTGCATAGCTCATACAAGCCAACATTTTAGGACAGGGACGTGGGAGATTTAGAATAAAAAATCGGGAGAATGAAAATTCCTCATTGACTTCTATTGTAGAAAATGCAATTTCAGGCAGGAGACAGCTAAAATAAAGCCCTTTTGGCATGCAAAATAGGGAGTCTCCCGCTGGAACCGGGTATATTGGCATGTATGATAGTTACACCTGGACGGTGTGTCCCCGCGCTAAGGCCCTGACCAATGGAGAAGAGAGAAACAAGAATCAAGCGAGATATGGGAGTCAACAAGAATTACGGAACACTATTTCTGAGGGAGATGCTCTCAGATCATACGGAAGGGACTTCCACGTTTTAGCGGCCAGAAAGGAGAAGGATCGAGCCCCCAGTCTGAGTTCATTATCTGTGGTATTCTGGCTAGTTTAGCGTTGGGTGACCTGGGGTGTAAGGTTGTAGCACGGAATGCAGGAATATTGAGCCTTGCTTGTGAAGGATGTGGCGGCAGAAGCACATGGCTTTAACCCCTTCCGTGCTCATGACGGAACCACTCCATCACGAGCCACGGACGCGCTGTGCTGGTGATGGAGTGGTTCCGTCACGGCACGGCCGCCCCGCCCACGCTGCAGGAATTCCGTGCCTGTGCTGCCGTTCTAATGAGCGGGCAGGCCGTGACGGAACCACCCCGTCACAAGCACAGCGCGCCCTTGGCTCATGATGGAGTGGTTCCGTCACGAGCATGATGGCGCCGCGCGGCCCCCCTCCTCCCCAGCGCCACGGCGGAATAACCACCACGGACAAGGGGTTAAACTTAGGCATACGACACCACCCGAACTTTGTATTTGTTAATAATATCTGCTAGAGGTCGAATATAGATAATAAACAAGGTTGGACTTAGGATTGAACCTTGAGGAACTCCTTGAGATGAGACAAAGGTTTCAGAAACACAGGGCTTTTGAGTGATCTGAAAGGTTCGATCCTGGAGGAAGGAATTTAACCCACATTCTTGGAGCCTATGAATTAGGATCTGGTGTTATACAGTGTCAAGGGCGGCACTTAGGTCCAATAATATCAGGGCAGCTGCCTGACCTTGGTCCGCATTCTGTCTGTGAACTTCCTCCGACAGGATAAGAGCTGACTCAGTAGAATAAAGCCAGATTGAGAAGAATGAAGCACTGCTTTAGATTCAATAAAGGCTATTAGAAGATAGTTCACATGTTTTAGCCCAAAATGGTTGTAGAGATATAAGTCTGAGGTTCTCTAAGACGGAGGGATCCAGTGAAAGGTTTTTCCAAATAGGGAGCATCGTTGCATGTTTCCATTGCTTAGGTACTAAGCATAGGTTGATAGACTTAGTAATCAGTTTAGTTATATTAATACAATTTATTGAGCTCACAAATACCTGGCGGTATCTTTACGCAAGATAGATGGGGAAGACTGGCAATGATGCCCTTGCATAGAATTTTTGGGTGGGGCTGGGTCCTGGGGTGAACCTGACTTGATGGTCAAAAAGAGGGCGCTGAGTTCATCTAGAGAGGGGATGTCCAAATTGATCATATCACCAGAGTGTTCACAAATCGCTGGATAGTCTTCCTTATATGCTGCCACAGGGAAATTGTTATAAATCGCAGTAACTTTAGAAAAGAAAAGGGAAGCTATGTTATTGCAATTTTTTGTAGAAGGAGTAGCATTAATTGATACCCGTTCCAGAGATGATAAAGACTTAAGTATGTAAGAAAGCAAATGCTGCTCTGCGACATTATTTTGCAATTTTAATGGAGGACTGCGGTTTCTAGAGTGGTAACAAATAGTCACAGATCCCCGACTAGTCTGCATTAGGCCCAACAGGTGCCAAGAGGGCCTAAACCTTCCCTTTCATGTCCGCCCAGACGCAGACACTCAGGTAGGCTGCAGGTGCAGTGCCGACCAGAAAAAGAGACACAGTGAAGGTGTAGTCGAAGTGGCCACGAGTGGCCACTCCATCCTTTATTTATACCCCCAGGCAACACCCGGCCCTATGGATGATTTGCGGCAACAATGTATGGTAGAGGCCTGATGGCACTCTACAACTCTTCCAACTTGTATTAACTGAAACCAATTTCTTAGTTCCACCACACATACATAATCTTGTAGTCTCTGACTCAGTGCAGGATTAGGAAGACCATACCTCTGGTTTTAGCATACTTTATCTTGCTTACTAGCCGTATCGGTGAACGAATTGGCTGACCCGGCGTAGGCGTCCAAGTGTTGGAGACCCCTTGTGGAAGTGGGCCCGCCAGACCCTGTCGTGGCCTCAGGATTACCTGGGCGGTCACAGGAACCCTCCCCTTGGGGGCTGGGTGTCACAGCTTCTTCTGATGGCATCCTGTCCATCCCTTCCTGGTCATCACCTTGAGCCCCAGCTGGGGCCATTACTCGCTTGAACCAGGAAACTATTTGGGCTACAGTTGTGTGGCCCCGCTGGAATGTCCACAGCTCTCCGAATTTCCACACAGGGGATGATCCCACATAACAACTTGGAAACCCACCAACAGGTAAGGGGCCACTGCTGGCTGGACCGGATTGGCTCTGTTGTTTGTGTTCTGCCGTTTCTCCTGAGTTGCCTGTATGCCAAGAGTTGTGGGTTGCCAGTGGTAGTTCTTGATAGCAACAGGTCCATCGCGCACAGTTCATAATGCTATGCGGAGTCTGCCAGTACGCCCGCAGGAATATGTGGAGGCAGCACTCAGCATCTTCACCTTGTTCTACCCTGATGCAGAGTGCTCAGTTCAACGTGCTCCAACTCCTCAGTGGCCTGGAGCCACAGCTGAGTTACCCTTCAGTGTTTGATATTGAGCAACATTAGGTATTCTTGAACATCTTGAAACAGGGACCTGCCATCCATCTTCATTTCTTCTGGGAGACTTACCAGTGTGAACACCTTCTCCAGGACTGGGCTCACCTTCGAGAAGGCTGTAGATTGCACCAGTTCAACAATCGGGTACTTTGTGTGCTGTCCACAATCACTGTTGTGACCTGACCATCTGGGAATCTCCCTATGTCCATGCTGACCTGGGACCAGGGTCTTAGGCACAGTTCCTCCGTGATCACCGGTGCCGATGGTGATTCCCCACTGGTAATTGAGCATGAGTGGTAGCCTGTCACAGTTTAATTCAGCAAGGTGTTCATTACGGGGAACCGCACTTTGTTTCGCTGTCTCGCTTTGCTTTTCACCACACCCCCTTAGTAAGAGTTCCTCACTGCTAGTGCTCAGCTCATCTCTGACCCTTCAGAGTTGACCTATTATCTTCTGCTCGATGGGTGTTAGTGACTTGGCGCCAT
Organism: Lissotriton helveticus; assembly: GCF_964261635.1. Classification (NCBI taxonomy): domain Eukaryota; kingdom Metazoa; phylum Chordata; class Amphibia; order Caudata; family Salamandridae; genus Lissotriton; species Lissotriton helveticus. Next base: position 1,022,109,783 of record NC_136061.1, read on the forward strand.
CTAGGACATTTCCCCACTGCTTCCAGAGAAGCGCCTCCTTGGCCTTGGACACACTAGCATCCTCCATGGTTGCCTCCCTGCCTTCCTCGATTGACAGGGCCAGAGGGCATGCTTAATGCATTACCATGAAAGAAGGTCTTCTACCCCTTCGTCTTCCTCCGCCTCGCCATGGCCAGGTTGCACTTGTGGGTGTTGTGATAGGTAGTCCGTCAGATTGTTCACGCTAGGGCAATACACCACATCAAAGGAATATGGCTGCAGTTGCACCGCCCATTGCTTGTAAAAATTGGGACAACTGGCTTGTGATCTATGATGACTCTAAATTGCTATCCACACAAGTAAAGGTGAAAATGGTGGCAAGCCCATCTGATGGCCAGCGCCTCTCACGTAATCTGTGTTGTATATAAAGGGGGGTAACCCATATATACTACCTGACCTGGGTTAGACAAGTACAGTATTAAACAATGTGGTTGCGGCAGTTTGAGCAACTATGCATGTGTTTACAAAAACACACATCACAAGTAACAATGTGGTCATTTGATCCACTTCTGAATCCTTTGTATTGTTCACAAGTACCAGATGCAGTACAAATCAAAGCATCTAACACTATGAGTCTTACATATGCTCAATGGTTCAAAAAATGCAAAAGATCCTTTTGTGTATATACAGTGCTCAAGGTGAAATAGAAGGAAAGAAAGATGGGGATAAAGTGTTCATGTGTAAGGGACCAGTAAAGTAGTGGTGACATATATATATCAATATGATTAGCTGTATACGTTTCCATACATGATCAAAATGTTCCCATTATAATACATAGCTCTATAGGACCCTGAATTTATCTTGTTTGGTGTCGCTAGAGTTTGTATTTGGATTGTAGTCGACGTTTCGACCCCTTCTTACAGGATAAGTAGTAGTTCTTGTGGTGGGGTCTTCATCAGGACTAAGGGAGCACCTGTGAGAGATAAATGGTGTGTGAGGGGATATATTTACTGTGGTTTGTGTGTTATAATGACTCAATGGGGTATAAATACCTACGTGTGGTAAAAACGGGGGACAAAATCCGCCGTATTCAGTATAGATGTAGGGCTGTGTCAAGTCGCTCCTAAATGAGAGATAGGGAAAACAAATGAGCCTTAAGTGGATAATGAAAAAAAAACAAGTCATCTAAGGCTCTGTAACCGTATGATCGGACAATCTTCTGTACTTACTTCAAATTAATTGAAGTGGCTAATGGTTGGACATCAGGATATGAATCTCCTTGAAGCAAAATGGAGGCACATAAATGGTCAACCTGTGGCGGTGCTCGCTCGCAGGTCCTGGGATCAATCCCCGATTCGCTGTGAGGAAGAGCAAAAAGTCTAAGTCTACAAAGAACTGTTGTGGAAGGTGATTGTCCACAGTATTAAACATCTACAGGTCTACAGTGGGCAGAGTCAGAATCAACACTATACAGCACCACCCAAAACTCTAGGGGGCATATTAGCAAGGGCGGTATCGCTGATTTAGCGGCCCTTCTTGCTGCTAAAGCTGCAATATTCCTTTCGCCCTATTAGCAGGCTGTCGCTAACAGCTGTTAGCGACAGCTTTATGGCGAAAGTGACCGTTTTGGTGCCACTTTGCATGTCATCGATATTTATCGCTAAAAACATGCAAAGTGGGCGTTCCTCTACACCACCCCATGGCAAACACTTGCTAACACAGCTTCGGGTTATTAGCAAGGCTGCACAAGGCCCGCGATGCGAGCTTGAAAGCCGCGCTAAGCCCCCTTTATCGCAGGTTTTTAACACCTGCTAAAAATACAACTTAGCCATCTTTAACATGGGAGGTAGATTGCATGGCTGAGACCATACCTGCCTATCAGCAAGGTTTGCTGTATCGCTGGTAAATCATTGCTTGTTTTCCCATGGTACGGCATGTTATCACGGCTATCGCTGGATTTATTATCACCTTGGAGATACGCGTTGCTAATAACGCGCTATCTCGGCGATAAAATCCCGCGATAGCCGGCGGTAAAAAAATAAGCGCTAAGCGCGCTTTGCGATATTTATCTCAAAGTGTTGCTAATATGTCCCTAGTTCTATAGCAACTAGAGCAAATGCTAATATAACGAGATCGTTTATTCTTACCTCCTACCTACTACCTTCCGCTACCAGATCTTCTAAAGTTGGGAAGGTGTGAATATTGAAAGTCGGCAGGTCAGGCCCATATTAACAGAGGAAAGGGCCCAGGTAAACTAGCCTATGTTTTTAAAACTTTCCTCCTCCGGTGATCATGGCCCACCCCCAATTAACAAATCCTGTGTGCTATTTCGGGCGACATTGGCAATAAGGCTGCAGATGCTGGTAGTGATGCACGATGCCTACAAGATGTGAGGTCTGGGCCATCGTGTCATCCCACATGATGAGGTGGTCCAGTCCCCCTGGGCACCTGCAGGCTAATCTCAGCCCCTTCCAATTCAAGAGGATCAGGGGGGGGGGGCTTGTTCAAATTCCTTGCAAAGAGGGAAGTCAATAACTGCACCAGGTACAGAGACATCTGTACTGGAGCAACAGTGATTTAGGTGGTAATCTCATCATGAATGTTCAATGCTTTTGTACCGACTCAGCAGCCGTGCTGACCCCTTATTAAATTAAATATGTAGAGTGATTTAAATGGGGGAAAACTGCAGGTACTCATCAAATTAGGCTACTGGTGTGGGGGCGGGCTAGGGGGTGTGGCTAGGGGTCCGAGCTAGGGGGAAAACATTTAATGGGATCCAAATAAACTAAAAATGTTTCAGTTCTTAAAACCTGAGCTTGTGAATTAGACATTAGTAAGGCGCAGATGGGGTAGTGGTTTTTGGACACACTTACATACAGAATCATAACTATTTTCCTGAACACTTTGCTGAGAGTTCAAGGATTCGGAGTGCGTGTTGTCTGAATACCTTTGTGATCCACTGGCAGGCAGAGCGAGAACCTCACCCTTCCTTTATCCTCATGTCCAAAAACTCCTGATCTCATCACACCAGGAGGATGAGCGCTATTCTTTCATCTCCCTGCTCTGCCTATTTTCTTCTGGCCCTTTTATACGTTTTTTGTCCCCTTCCCTGTGTCCCTTATTTTGCCCCTTTTCCCCTTTATTCCAACTCCTAACTTCCAATTTGGGCAAAGACTTGCCCTCCTATCGAGAGACAACAACCTCCTGTGGACATGAATATAGTGCCCCCAATTTCAAAGCCCCTCGAAGCCCTGGACACACTGGATTCAGAGGAATCTGTGTGTGCACTGGGGGGTGCAAGGCTGCATAAATTAGGTTTGCCACCTGGTTTTTGACTGCCGCGACTGGTGCCTACCCAGTAAAATTACCTAAATCCGGTATTTTCCCCCTTACCATTACATACTTAAAACAGCAAATAATGAAGAAAGAACTTTAAAATGTGTGCTCAAACTGTATTGACTATCATTCACTGATAAAAAAGGGGAGAAAAGACAACAAAGCTGTAGTATCCTCGGGTTTGTACACTTTACTCCTCTCCATCTAGCTGCTCAGCCAGTGTGAGTGTTCCGGTTAGAATGTTAGTGTGAGTGGAATGCTTGGGTGCCTGGTGTATGAGTGTTGGCAGTTGAGGATGGGCTGAGCAGCTAGGAGGCAGCTCCTGTTGGGGCTCATTGTATCTACATCTTAATAAACTACATTTACTTCTACCTTGCCTGGTCTACAGAGTCTACTTGTGACATCTGAACATGTGGGACCAGCCCACTACAAAAGCCATTTTTGAAATCAGTGCGGATGAGTTTATATAGAGGCATATGTTTTGTGTCATGAGCAGGCCTTTGCAGAATCTTAAAACATTAACAAATGTCCAGTTTTGTCTCTCGTCCTATCTGGCGCTGGATGAAAGGAGGGTCCTGCTGGAACATGACACTGGCTGCCTGGTGATGGCCCTCCTAGCTGTGTCCTCAAGCTGGCTTCTGCGGGACTGCAAGGAACAAAAACTGTCTTCTTCTGTGTCCCTCGCTGGCTTGGCTGGATATATACGTCCTCTTCGTTTGGTGTGGGCATGGGCGCTCACAGCTATAGTGGCAAAGATGGTAGGGAACACCACTGGAAAACACCTCCCTTTGAAGGGATTCCCTTCTTTCCTGCCACACTGCAACATCTAGGATGACGTCATGAGCCACGTTGAGTCAGGAGTCACAGTAGTTCCTTACGGAACATGGTCATGAAAGCATGAGCTATATGCTAGAAATGTTGTGCATGCTGACATGACGATTTCACCCAAAACCCAGCATGCCCTAGTGAGTACCAGTATTCTCGTCAGTCGTAGAGTGGTTCCGGTACTCACAAGGAAAAAAATCAGAAGTTCCAGCACTCAGAACCTGTGAGTACCAGCCCATTTAAAGCACTGAATATCAGTGGCATAACAAGGGCTTTTGATGCCTGGGGTGATTCCTTTACTTTGCAGTCGAGTGCCGGTAAGAGCAGGGGGAGGGCGTGGGCTAAAGACCACAATGAGTTGGGGTGCGGATGCATGCGACGAGGGAGAATAAAGAAACAACCAAAAGTACCTTGCGCCTGCAGCTCCCACTGCTCCCCAAAATGCGACGCCTCGATCGGACACCCCCGAGCTACGCCACTGCTGAATATGTAGCATAGTATATTCCAGAGCTGAGGCTTTTCCTCTTGTTAACGCAAACATACAATCCTAATGTTTTGGTGCCATCAGTTGTCTAGTCAGCTTGCAGATCCATACCAGTCATGCTTGTGGATGTCTTACTGTGTTTCTGCTACAGTCAACTTTTTCCTTTCATAGTGGCCCTCAGTGCTTGTTGTCTAAAGGCACCTGTCAAGGTTTTGCCCTTGTGATGCGGAAAGTAAAACTGTTTTGGGCCTTATTAGGAAGTCCAGCTGACTTATTACAAATGGTTGTAACTGCATGTAGCTACCACAAATTCTGCAAATTATATATGGCTATCCGAAAGAACAGGGGACGTTCTATTGATTACATAAGAATAGCATCTGAATCCACTAGACACAGCAACTTCAAATATTCCTCTTCAGGAGTGAGAATCACACATGACACGAGCACAACTCTAGATGTTACCTAGCCCAGTCTTCAGCTGTGTACACAGCACCCCCTGGAGCCAAAGAGGAGGTTACAGCTCATGTGCCTTCGGGGAGGATCCCTAACACACTCAGACCAGTGGTCCTGTTATGAACCCCAATGTACCCCATTTTAGCGCTGACCTTTTACCCAGGTATGTGTTGAATAAATGTCGATCAGTTTCTTGGAAAATAGCCTCATTTATTTATTTTAAAGGTTTTATATAGAGCTGGCTAGACCCAAGGGTATCAGAGCGCTTTACAGGAGTGTGAGGAGGTATGGTACTCAAAACATTTGATAAAAAACATTGCAATGGAATCAATATAACAAAGAAAGCAGATACATACGAATGCTGTTTACAAAGGAACTATATTAAGCTCAAGTGGGTAGAGAGTAATTAGGCTAGGGTGGATTGGATGAAAGTGAAAAGAAAAGGTAAAGGAGGAGGACAAAGAAAATAGGAGTTAGGGGAATATGAGATCAGTGGGAGGCCATGCGTAAGGCTAGATCTCATAAGTAATGATAGCGGCAGGGAGGGGGGATAGGGGAGGGGAAAGAGTAGCGTGAGGGGGAGTTAGGAGGGAGAATGGGGAGGGGAGAGAATTGGAGGGCAATAGAGGGGAGCCTGATGGAGCGCAGAGTGGGAGACAGTGTCAGAGGTAGGTATTATGGACCCCAATATTTGTTGAGGAGGTACAATTTGAATGTCTTTTTTTAAGTTGAAGTAGGAAGGGTTACAGCGTATGTCTTTAGGCAGGGAGTTCCAGATGGAAGGAGCGTTTCCGGAAAAGGAGCGACCTTGTGTGCATTTCTTCTTTAACAGAGGGGGGATAAGAATGAGGGTGTTGGTGCTCCTCGTCGGTCAGGTGCAGCCTGCTTTGTGGAGTTTGTCAGAAAGGTAACATGGGGTGTTTTGGTGAAGGGCTTTGTGCGTGATACATGCAATCTTCTAGGAGGATCTGCCTTCAATAGGTAGCCATTTGAGGGTTTTAAGGGCGGGGGAGATGTGGTTGAAATGTTTGTAGTCAGAGATAAGTCTAGCAGCTAGGTTGAGCACAGATTTGAGTGGTACAAGGTGGACTTTAGGTGTTCCAGCGAGGATAGCGTTCCCATAGTCGATTCTCGACAAGACCAGCAATTGGACAACAGATTTGAAGTTATCAGCCAGGATAAAGGGTTTAAATTTCTTTAGATGAAGTAGTGAAGAGTGCTCCTTTGGCTGAGGTTTTTATGTGGGAGGTAATGGCAAGGCTATTATCAATGGTGATGCCTAGAGATTTAACTGAGTTGGAAGTGGTGCGAGAGCAGTTGAGAGCATTAAGGTCGGATATCCAGTCTTGTATGGGGAGTGGGTTGTTTTTAGGGGAGGAGAGAATGATTTTGGTTTTTAGGGTTGAGTTTGAGATGATTGTGGTGGAACCATGATTGGATCTTGGTCAAGGTGTCATTGAGGTGCAGGACATCAGAGTGGGATTGAATCCTATAGTAAAGTTGAGTGTCGTCGGCATAGAGGTGGTAATTGATTCCTGCTTGTTTAAAAATGAGGGTGAGGGGTTCCATGAAGAGGTTGAAGAGAGCAGGAGAGAGAATGGATCCCTTGGGAACACCGAGAAAGATTGGAGTGGGGTTGGAAAGGCAGTTCTCTATTTTGATTTGTTATGTTCTGTGTTGGAGACAGGAGGTGAACCAATTGAGGACATGGCCATTGAGGCCAAAGCGGACTTTAAGAGTGTTAAGTAAGGCAGTGTGGTTAACTGTCTCAAAAGCAGCGAATAGGTCGAGGAGAATGAGTAGGCAAGACTCACTATTGTCGAGTGAGTGATGTATGTCGCCAACAATATTGAGCATGGCAGATTCCGTGCTGCATCCTTTCCTGAAGCCAGATTGTAGTGAGTCAAAGAGGTCAAAAGTGTTGATGTGATTATCAAGTTGAAGTAGGGTGCCTTTTTCAAGGGCTTTGGTGAGAAGAGGGAGGTTTGAGATAGGTCGGAGGTTATTTGGGTTGTTGGGATCTGCGTTGGGAGTTTTGGGGATAGGTGTGATTTGACCCAGTTGGAGGGAGGTGGGAACACACCCCGTGCCCAGGGAGGAGTGTATAATGTTGGTCTAGACTGGGGCAATAATATGTTTTAGGTCTTGGACAAGGTTAGAGGGCAGGGGGTCTTTGGTGTGAGAGGATGGTTTTAGCTTAGTGATGATGTTATAGACTTCGTGTTTGGTGACAGGGTGAAAATTATGCAAAAAGAAATGTTGATAGATAGAATGCAGAACAATGTCATACATTCACCCCAGTACAGAGATCTGGGCATAAATCCATCATTTTTTTGCTCACCATGCCATTCCAGTTTGGACCCCGCCATATGCAAATCAGTCTTGACCCTGCCCCCAATGGGAACAGTCCAGCCCGAACTGCCAGGCCAGGTCCTCCCTGGACTGGAAACAAGCATCCTAGAACCGGTTTCGGGCTTTCAGCCCTCATCAGCCAGGATAGTTTGACTCCAGTGGCATGGAGAGCACGTGACCCACATCTGGGCATACCCGTCCCACTTGGGGTGACAAATTCAAAAAAAAATGTTGATGGACAGAATGCAGAACAATGTCATTCATTCACCCCAGTACAGAGATCTGGGCCTAATCCATCGTTTTGTTGCTCACCATGCCATTCCAGTTTGTAACAAGCCATATGCAAATCAGTCTTGACCCTGCACCCAATGGGAACAGTCCAGCCCGAACTGCCAGGCCAGGTCCTCCCTGGACTGGAAACAAGCATCCTAGGACCAGTTTCGGGCTTTCAGCCCTCATCAGCCAGGATAGCTTGATTCCAGTTGCATGGAGAGCACGGGACCCACGTCTGGGCATACCCGTCCCACTCGGGGTGACAAATGCAAAAAGAAATGTTGATGGACAGAATGCAGAACAATGTCATACATTCACCCCAGTACAGAGATCTGGGCCTAAATCCATCGTTTTTTGCTCAGCATGCCATTCCAGTTTGGACCCAGCCATATGCAAATCAGTCTTGACCCTGCACCCAACGGGAACAGTCCAGCCCAAAATGCCAGGCCAGTTCCTCCCTGGACTGGAAACAAGGATCCTAGGACCAGTTTCAGGCGTTCAGCCCCCATCAGCCAGGATAACTTGACTCCAGTGGCATGTAGAGCACAGGAGCCACATCTGGGCATACCCGTCCCACTCGGGGTATGCCCAGACGTGGGCCCCTTGCTCACTTGGCCACTGGATTCAAGATAGCCTGGCTAATGAGGGCTGTGAGCCCAAAACCAGTCCCAGGATGCTTGTTTCCGGTCCAGGGAAGACATGGCTTGGCAGTTTGGGCTGGACTGTTCCCATGAGGCACAGGGTCAGACTGATTTGCATATGGCCATGTCTGAACTGGGGTGGCGGAGTGAGCTAAAGAATGATGATGGATTAAACCCAGATCAGTTGACTGGGGGTGAGTGCTTGCAATGTTCAACACTCCGTCCATCATCCCCTTTGGTTCTGAGGGTGAAATTATGCCAGGAGGCATTGTTTGTTTGTTGCTGGGAGAAAAAAGGGTTGGATTTGGGTGGGAAGGTAACAGACAAGAGATGGGAAGGGACAAGGGGGGAATGGGGATTCAGGAGAAATGTCATAAGAAAATAGTGGGTTAGGAGAGAGGGTATTTAAGAGGAAGGATTGATCTATTTTGGTGATTTTATCAGAGAAGAATGTAGCAATTTCTTCGCATTTCTCATTTGAGGCATCAGCTTTTTTTGGGGGCAGAGGATGTCTGGCTTTTGACGATGCTGAATAATTCTCTAGGTCTATTTTTGGCCCTATCAAGTTGTGTGCAGAAGAAGGAGGCCTTTTCATTGAGGATGTGTTTTTGTAGTTGGACCTTGCAGATCAGAGAAGGGCTAGATTAGAGGGGGACGGGTGTTGCCTCCAGGTTCTTTCAGACAGTCTAAGAGAGCGTCTTTCGTTGTTGAGATCAGAGTTGAACCAGGATTTGGAAGGTATGTTTCTTTGGGTTTTTAGTTTGGGAGGGGTTACTTGGTCTAAGACCTCAGTGATTTATTTATTATAGTGTTTGGTGAGGGTGTTAGCATTTTGGGAGAAGGGAGTGAGCAGGAATTGGGCTTTGAGTTTCGTTTCTAGTTCGCCGGGGGGAAAAGATGATGGTTAGATGCTTTTGGCGAGGAGGGGGGAGCCTTAGTGGTGATCGCTAAGAGGATAAGGTGATGGTCGGACCAGTCGATGGGGATGATGTTGGAAAAGGAGGCCAAATCATTATTAGTGATGAGTAGCCATCTTGGTGTGAGTTGGGGAGTGACAAATTTGTTTAAGGTCACTAATCTCCAGAAGATTTGTGAGGATATTAACTGCAGGGTCTTTGATATCATTCCAGTGGAGGATGAAGTCTCCAAGGAAGAGATTTTTAGAGTTTGAAAGTGAGGATTGGGTGAGGAGGTCGGAAAGTTCCTCTGCGAAGGGAAGGGATTCACCAGGAAGATGGTAGATATTGTGTAGGCGAATAGGAGGGGCATCCTGGATTTTGAGTTCTGCTCTGAGGGATTCAAAGGTGGTAGGGTCAGAGTTCTTAACAAGCGAGAGTTGAAGTTCGTTTTTAAAGATGATGGTTAGACCACCTCCAATTCTATCTAGTCTATCTTTTCTGAGTATGGAGTATCCGGGGGGAGAGAGGTCAAGGATAGATGTAGAGTGGACATTGAGCCAAGTTTCCGTAAGGAAGGCAGTATCAATGTCTTAGCTGAGGATGGTTTCAGCTATTTCAGTCGCATGCCGGACAGCTGAGCGGCAGTTAACCAGCATGCATGTGTGGGTTTTCAGGTTGTTTATGGGGGAGGGCATGATTGGATAGCGGTAAGTTGTGTTGGGGGTCTCGGGGAGACGGGGAGGAAGTTATTCTGCTCATCCCCAGGATCACGGGAATGGTAGAGTGGGGGGTCAATTGGATAGTTAGGGAGGTGGTAGTGGGGGGTGGGAGGGTCATTTGGACAGTTAGGGAGGTAAGAATTACAAAGGTCGAGGAGGTCTGAAGGGGAGAGATTGCTCAAGGCACAGTGGGGCCTGTGGAAACAGTTGCAGTAGGGGAAGGTTCTCCACTGTTGAAGGTTGGAGGTGTTTGGTGGGTCAGGGCTTGGGAAGATCACGTGGTTTAGGAGGATTTCAGAGGAGAGGGAGTTAAAATCTTTCCTGAGTTGAGGGAGTTAGAGAGAGTCTGTGTTAAAGGAGTGAAAGGGACTGAGGGAGAGAAGGTGGTAGTGAGAAGAGTAGGATCCGAGTTGTCCGGGGAGAGCAGTTTGTGGAGTGTGTGGATTGGGAGGTCAGGGGTGAAGAGGCGTTTTCAGGTTAGTGAACGAAGGGGGGTCCGTGTAGTCATAAAGGGAGTGCATGGTGTCATAATCGATGTACTGAGATGGTAAGGGATCTTGAGGGGAGGGAGGTGAGATAACGTACTGGCTAAGGGGGGAAGGCAGTTTGGAGAAGATGAAATTGGTATGGACCGTCAAATAATAGGAATATCCGGAGGAGGGTGCTGGGAGGCTGAAGTGAGGTAGGGGATGTACCTAGCTGTGGGTGGATAGGCGTCATAGAGAGAGAAAGGGGTTGGGGGACTGGGCATGCTGCTGAGGTGTCCGGATGAGGGAATGTTGCTAGTGAGGGGGGTAGTTGCAGGATTGGGTTTGAGAGACATCATAAGCAGTAGAAGTGCCAGTAAGGTGAGGGGTTGAGGACAAGGAAGGGGAGGGTAAGAGGGCATCAATCTGTTGGGAGAGTGAAGTGTTAGGAGGTGGGATGGACAGTAGGTCGGAGAAACTGCTGAAATGTTGTTCAAAGATGGTGAGGGGATTTTTCTGAAGCTTGGATGAGGATGTTACCGGATTTAAAAATGGAGATATCTATTTCGCCGAGAAAGCAGGGGAAGGGGAGGTGGACAATTTAAAACCATACGGGATTTTACATGATTTAGTGATGGGGAGGTGGTGGAGGAAAATGCTTTTCCATTTAGAGGGACGTTTGGAGTAAAAAAATGTATTTGGTTTTTATTATGGAGGGGAGGCTAAGGTAGATATCGAAAATAGAGTTTCATGGTGACCAATAAGTAATAACTAATAATTTATTATGCATGAGGATTCTTAGAAGAATCCCCCGCACATGACGTACATCACAGCATGAATAAACTCTGCGTAAGAGTCATGCTTATCTTCATCCTAGGGCGAAAGAACTTCTTTGCATAAATGCTGGTATTGTTCTAGGCTCGGTTGCATAATAGTACTCAAAACATATTGATTGTGTAAGGAACCCCGAGGCTATCTTTTTGGTATAAAAGAACCATACCAAACATTAGATGGTCAGTGGAAAAGCTTCCATGTTGACACAAGGCGCATGCCTGCATGCAGAAACTCTAGAACGCAGTGGTCTGACAGCCCAACTTAATACCAAGACTGGGTCATTTGTCTCTCTCATCAAGTAAAGGGGTTGGCTCTTTCCTAGATGTTTCTTGGCTTTACACCCACATAAATGCTAGTTACATTTAGGTACACTTAGGATCCGCATTGTAGGAGTACGCTTGATTACTGCCATGTATCTATATGCCTGCATATATTCACTGTTTTAGCACCATGGTAGCATTCTACCTTTTATTTACTCTGTTGGTGCTTGTAATCTTATACATCTGTTTCTGTCTAATGATTGTCGCAGCAAACATGTTTTATACTAGAATGACGCTGGTTCAATAAATGCTTATTGAAAACGTCCCCATCGTTTATTCTGTGTATCTCTCTGAGACCAAGCGAGCAAGAGGGACTGAGCAAAAAGCACTGTACTGTTTCCATCATCCCTGAAGGATCAAGAGTTGTCATGTTCGATAGTTGCCAGAAACTACTCGCTCCTTGGTATGCTTGGGGGTCTTATAGTGGCACTGTGAGCGAGCTGCGTTAAAGGCTAACTTATCCTTTGGGGGGTGTCTGCAATCAGTCTGGATACCAATCCCGTAGTTTATGTTGTCTAAACGTGCAGATACTATATAGATTTGTAGGAACTACACGACATGCCATCACCTACGTTGGTTTGGTTCTTATTTAACAGTCAAATCTGATTTGATCAGTTGTGCTTTCTTAAGAGACCCCTACTCACATTTACCCAGAGACGCCTGGGGTGGGAAGGGAAAAAATCTGCCACAGCTGAGTAGGCATAGCCTATCTATTGGCTGTAGGTTTGTTCAAGCTTCAAAGATTATAGTTCCCCACATTGTGCAAAACCTTATCTCTTTTTCTTACCAATTCCTTCCGCAATGTCTGTCCCAGACAATACTGCAAATGCAGACGAAGGAGAGCTTGAAGGAGCTCTTAACATTTCAGAAAATTGAAGAAATGCACTTACTATAAAATTCGCGGATTATGGGCCAGATGTATAAAGATACACTTTTGCGATTCTCAAATAGCGATTTTTAAGGAATCGCTATTTGAGAATTGCAAAATGGTATGTATGTAGAAATTCGCTATTTTTCAGCGATTTCTTAAAATTCCTTAATTGCGATTAGAAAATTGCTAATCGCAATTAAGGAATAATTTCCCATTCATTTCTATGGGCCAGGAGGCCCAGAAGGAATGAATGTGAAATTATTCTCAATTTGCGATTCGCAATTTGCTAATCGCAAATTGAGAACAATTTCAAGGGTGCAGGGGTGTCCAAAGGACACCCTGTTGCACCCCTGAAATAAGCATGGGTGCACATGTGGTGCACATACATGCCCTAAGGGCATGTATGTGCATCACATGGCACTTTGAAAAATGCCAAAATTGGCATTTTTCATGAAATTCGCAAATTACCACCAACTTGAAGTTGGTGGTAATTTGCGATTCCTTAAGGACAATTAGCAATTTTTTTTTGCTTCATACATTGCAGTTAAGGAATCGCAAATTTTGCGATTCCTTAAATGCAATCGCAAAATAAGGAATCGCAAATTTGTGATTCCTTATTTTGCACTGAAATTTGCTACATACATACCATTTTGCTCAAATGAGTTCACAAACTGCGAATTTCGGCGTTTGCGAACCCATTTGAGCTTCATACATCTGGCCCAAAGTTCTCTCATCACTAGGTGGGACTATAACATTCGTGATTGAGGCACACGAGGTATTAAGGACAGAGGTATACTATTCTTGGGTCAAGTTCCCACCAGCAGATGCACATACAAGTGTTTCAAACTTACATTCCAGATGAGACACCTGAAGAATATTCTCCATACGAGGAAATAGAAGTCCTGTTAACTTACCAAGAGCATATAAATTGGTTTAAAGGTGCCCTCCCCCACACCACAGGAAAGTGAGACTTGGGTTGCTCAGCAGAGAAGGAGCGACTTTGCCGGTTCCAGCTGAGCACACACCACATCCAGATATTGATTCATTGCCAGCAGCAGGCTTACGTACACTTTAAAAAGAAATAGTGAAACTATACAGAAATCTTACACAGTTTGTAATGCGAACACTTACAATTCAATCTTCAAGGGTCACACATGACACATTTAGAGGTCAGGATGAGCACAACTCCAGGTGCTACCTAGGTCAGCCTTCAGCTGTGTACAGCAAGAGTGTCAGAGTTAATTCAAAATTGTGATGATAAGGCATCGTCCTATGTAGATAATATTTATCTGATGGACTATGATTTATTGAATCATTTGAACTGGGTGAACAACATAATTCTGAGGTTTGACACTGGGGGATACAAATGTAACTTTAAATGCTCAAAAATTGTCCTATTTTTGGGATACAAATTATCAAGTGAAGGGAAAAGCATGGCAGCTAATTTTTTTGTAAAATGTGCGCTGCTCCAACTTCCAAAGACTCTGAAAAGTTTGCAATCAATTTTAGGATTCCTAAATTTTGGCAAAACATACATTTTGGATTACGCAGAAAGGGTTAAACCTTTCTATGACCAAATCAGACCTGATTTTGCAGTCCAACATTGGACACAGAAACACATAGAAATTCTCTGTTCCATACAAACTGACATGATAGCTTCCAAACACTTACACATACGTGTAAATACTACAAATTTGGTCATCCGTGTCGTTGCCCGTCAATCAGGGTACACTTACCTAACCTTCAACAAAGACGAAACGGTACCCATTGCATACAAATCACATTTGTACACAATTGCTAGAAATGTGTTTTGCATCCACATAATTAATATGGACAGCAATACAGACTGCTGTACTGAGAGAAAGACCTACAGACAGCTTGTTCCTGGGAGAGAGTGAGCAACACGGACCTTCTGTGGCTTGATTACTTCATTCAGAAAACGGGCCAACTTTAACTGCCGGCCTGAACTGAGGCCAGTGACCGGCCGCTTCCCTCCCTGTGGTCTGCATAGCCAGACCTACACGCGCAAAATAATGTGAGCCGCCCTGATACCTGCAAGCTTCTGAAGCCTGACACCACGCCTTAAGTCCTGCTCTGCGCCTATTGCAGGTGTGAACACAACATACCTACGCCACGGCAACCTTTGTGCCCGCGTGCAGAATCTGTTTCCCAGTCCCTGTCCTGAAGAGAACCTTGAATACTTAGGTTCGAAACGCGTCGACAATACCACCCTGTGGCTACAACAAAGGGTGCCGCTAGGATGTAAATCATACCACCACTCTGTATCCTAGCCTTGCAACCCTATTTAACATTACACCACAGGCTTTCGTTGACAGGCAGGCTTGTTTTTGATCTCAACCCCGCCTGTCACTTGGTTTTTTCAATCTCTAGGACTGGTTCCCGTTTGTTCGCTTATGGATTAATCTCTGCACTGTATATAATTGCAATTTATTTGAATTATTATACATTTGTGATTGTCTTTTGGTGTGTCTAACCAATCTTTAGTTTGATTCTTTGTTGTAAATTTGTAAATGTGTGCATTTGTAGATACTGTATATATGAACCTTTTGAATTGACAGTGGTTTTGTTTGTGCTTGTGTTTCAAAAAATTGCTGATAAATGTAAAAAAGAAAAATAAACTTGTTTGGAAAATTAAATCCAGTGGTCACACGGTACAGATTGACTGTGTGTCTGGGGAATTGTTTCACGAATAATCCTGTCCAGCCACCCTGTTCTGTTTTTCCTATTGTTGAGATCCGGGTTGGTCAGATGTAGGATCCAATACCTTTACTGTTTCACAGTACTGAGAGAAAGGGCACTCCCTCAGGGGAAAAACATAATTGTCGTGACACCGGTGCTAACTTTTGAGGCCGTTACAAAAGCAAGCATTCCAAACACAAAAGCATTGCATTCGTGATGGATACAATGGGCTAATTCACTCACTGCAACAGATGTAGACTACATTAAAAACACAAGCATTCCTGCAGTACAAACAAGAATATCCTGTCCTGAATTAAATAATGCCTCTAGACCAGTATGAATACTTAATTTGTACTGACGGTCTGCCCAGCCTGCCGTAGGAGGTAAACAGCAATATAGCGTAGCATGTGCGATTGTTAAGCGACGTTTGCAGGACAGCAGGTTCTATCCTAGCATACACAGACACAGTCTCTAGGAGATTGCATGGCACAGCTGGCAGAACTAAAAGCCCTGCTACTGGCACTAAAAAATACGGATCAGGAATTTCCCACACTCATTGTGTGCGATTCGTTTTACTGTGTCCAGTATGGGTTTAGTGATTTCAAAGGTTGCACAATAAAGCACAAGTTGCTGTGGGAACAAGTGGCAGAGCTGAAAAAAGGCTTTCCACGAACTCATTTAATTCACACATTGAGTCATCAGCGTGTAGGCGTGCACGGTGAAGGTAACTCACTGACTGATGAAGTCGCCAAGGTGACAGTGCGAAATTCTGCAGTTGCTGCAATTACTCATTCTAGTACGAGAATAGATGGATGAATAATGGTAGCTGTGAACGCTACGCGCAACAACAGCTCAGCCTTGACAAAAGGTTTTCCACTCAAGTACTCCTACAACTTAAATGCGCAAAACATTCTGTATGCTCAAATTCCAGGAGTGGGGGATAGAGTAATACCAAACAAGGATCGCAGATTAGGTTTAATTCTATCTACACACAAGGGTCTGGGGTCAGCACACGCAGGTATTGCTGCGATTGTTTCACTACTAAAACAACTGTACTGGTGGCCGGGTCTTACGAAACAGACCACGGTCTTCATCTGTAAGTGCGACATCTGCCAGCAGATGAAGGGTTCCCCCACAGCACATCCACCACAAACACCATTACTGATTTCTGACAGACCTCTTGCATGTGTCTAGTTGGACCACTGCTGCCCCTTACAGTCTGACAGGGCTTACAAGTATATCTTGGTGGCAGTGGATTCATGCTCTAGATTCCTGTGGATTTGGCCCCAGCACTCTGCTGACGCTTGAACTGTTTTAAAGGATTTGCAAGTCTTCATAGGGACATACCCAATTGACACATTACATTCTGACCGTGGCCCTGCGTTCCGCTCTCGGGCTTACAAAGAAGCCATGGGAAGTTTGGGTGTTGCACTGCGGTACTCCTCTCTGTATCATCCCGAGGGAAATTTGATTGCAGAGAGGAAAAACCAGGACATAAAGCAATCCTTAACAGCTAGGGTATTAGGCTCATGTGGTAGTTGGGTCAATCACATATATATGGTCCAGAGGACTGTTTATAACATGCCAAGAAGTTCCCTGGGGGAGTCGTTTTTCATACGAAGTCCTGTGTGGGATTAGAATGTGGGTACCTGACCTCGATTGTGGCAGCACAGTGGTGTATGAAAAACCATTTGACATCAATGATTGTTTGGCTCTTTTAAGGGAACTTAATGAATTTTGGGCATTACAAAGCAACATCCAAGTAAAACGCACTGCCACTGGGGAAGTGAAAACTGTTCCGGCAAGACCAGCCTGGGCCCCAAAGATTGGGGACCTGGTCAGAGAAAAGATTGTGGACAAAAAATAATTTGGGCCATTTTACCTGTCCTGGCTGTCTAAGGAACAAGAACAGTACTTCTTCCACCACTTGCCGGCAAGAAAGAAAAGCGATTTGTTTTAATTGATCTGAACAAACCACACTATGTGGCCGATACTCATTAGTAGCAAAAAACACAGTTGATGGACAGAATGTAGAACAATGTCATACATTCGCCCCAGTACAAGGATCTGGGCCTAAATCCATCGTTTTTTTGCACTCCACACCACCCTGGGTTAGACACTGGCTATATGCAAATCAGCTCTGACCCTGTGCCTCATGGGAACAGTCCAGTCCGAACTACCAAGCTATGTCTTTCCCAGACCGGAATCAAGCATCCAAGGACCGGTTTCTGGCTATCAGCCTTCATCAGCCTGGATAGCTTGACTCCAGTGGTGTGGAGAGCCTGGGACTCACGTCTGGAGTCAAGTTATCCAGGCTGATGAAGGCTGATAGCCAGAAACCGGTCCTTGGATGCTTGATTCCGGTCTGGGAAAGACATGGCTTGGTAGTTCGGACTGGACTGTTCCCATGAGGCACAGGGTCAGAGCTGATTTGCATATAGCCAGTGTCTAACCCAGGGTGGTGTGGAGTGCAAAAAAACGATGGATTTAGGCCCAGATCCTTGTACTGGGGTGAATGTATGACATTGTTCTACATTCTGTCCATCAACTGTGTTTTTTGCAATTTTCACCCCGAGTGGGCTGGGTATGCTCAGACGTGAGTCCCAGGCTCTCCACACCACTGGAGTCAAGCTATCCAGGCTGATGAAGGCTGATAGCCAGAAACCGGTCCTTGGATGCTTGATTCCGGTCTGGGAAAGACATGGCTTGGTAGATCGGACTGGACTGTTCCCATGAGGCACAGGGTCAGAGCTGATTTGCATATAGCCAGTGTCTAACCCAGGGTGGTGTGGAGTGCAAAAAAACGATGGATTTAGGCCCAGATCCTTGTACTGGGGTGAATGTATGACATTGTTCTACATTCTGTCCATCAACTGTGTTTTTTGCAATTTTCACCCCGAGTGGGCTGGGTATGCTCAGACGTGAGTCCCAGGCTCTCCACACCACTGGAGTCAAGCTATCCAGGCTGATGAAGGCTGATAGCCAGAAACCGGTCCTTGGATGCTTGATTCCGGTCTGGGAAAGACATGGCTTGGTAGTTCGGACTGGACTGTTCCCATGAGGCACAGGGTCAGAGCTGATTTGCATATAGCCAGTGTCTAACCCAGGGTGGTGTGGAGTGCAAAAAAACGATGGATTTAGGCCCAGATCCTTGTACTGGGGTGAATGTATGACATTGTTCTACATTCTGTCCATCAACTGTGTTTTTTGCGATACTCATTAGTAGGCCACGTGGGCTCCTGGACAGCTGCCGATCTCCTCTCGCACCTTAACCATCATACATCTATATTTCATCTTGACACCCATGGATATCATATATCCAATACAATTTTTTATGTATTTCTCAGAGCTCTAAATTTTATGTGTGGCGACTAATTTGCATATATAACATTGCAGGAAATGATGGTCCTTACGCAGTTATTTGTTAAACACTGCTTTCTTGCACTGTTCTTGTTTTTAACCAGGAAGAGGTCATATTCTTAATAAAATTGCCCTTCTTTTTGTCCTCTATCCTATCTTAATTCACCACATTTATGATTTTTTTGCACTGCACTTTTACCCATCAGCTCAATATCACTTGCTCATAAAGTGCTTGTGGGCAGTGACCCCGCTCTGTTACAGGGTAAGAATATGGTCTCAATGATCAAGAGACTTATTACCTTTGTTGGATGACCAGATGATAAAATTGATCATACAATACTTTGATGGGTATCCTATGAACACCTTGCGGGTTCTATTCACAATCACAACAGACCTTGTGTTTAAGCACTGTTTATCCTACTCTACAAACTAAATGTTGATCATCGCTGTACTAATCTAGACATTGTCGATGACAGATTGAGGCTCCTTTTGATATCCTCTTTGTTAGACCCCTAGGTTTCTTTGTTGTTCATATATTGTTTTTGGGGGGTAAAATCTAGGCATGGTCTTTAAACATCCCTTGGACCCTTTTCTCTACTTGTATGTTTTTTTAGGAAATGATGGTACACAAACCTTGACACTGATTGATGACTTCACAGGAAGTCACACTTGTAAAATGAGAGAAAGGCTCAAAATAAATATAAAATAGATAAAATAACACCAACACATAATTGAAATAGGTAAACAAATAAAACTGCACTGGATAGATAGTATGTGTAGGTGTTCAGTTGGAAAATCCATTATAATGAAATATGAAGTTTTTGCAGATGCAATACAATGGCATATTGTACTAACAGGAAACACAAGTGATCAAGAATATCAATTTGGGCTGGGCGTAGGTGCTGGAGCACTGTTGGGCCTGTTTTGTGACTGACCACCTGTCTGGCCTCGCTCAGAGTGCATGAGGTACTGCTGGAGCTCAGCACTAGCCTGGGTCTCTTTCCCCACCATGAGGAGTGTGGTGACAGGTGTTGGACTTGGCCCTTTTTTCAGGGTCATCCCTAAACTGTTTGCCTTTCTCCTATCCTTTTTTTTTAATGGTGTTGGTGGTTTTAGGACTCTGGGCACTTTAGCACTGCTGTCCAGTGTAAAGTGCATGCGCTCTCTGTGTTAAATATGGTAAGATTGATCTACACCTGTTTGGCCTATTTTTCTTACCTGTCAGTCCCTTGTAAAGTGGTATCTCATATACCCAAGGCTGGTGGATTAAATGCTACTGGTGGGCTTTCAGCGCTGATTGCGCCACCCACCAAAGTAGCCTTTTAAACCTATCACAGGCCTCTGCCATTGCAGGGCCTGTGCGTGCAGTGTTACTGCCGCTGTGACGTGGTACCTAAGGTGTGTGCCATGTCTGTGACCCCCCTTTTACAGCATGTCAGTCACCCCTAAGGTACGCCCTAGCTAGCCCTATTGGCAGGGTGCATTGTAGGTAAAAGAGAGGACATGTACCATAAGTGTGTGACATGTCCTGGTAGTGAAAAACAGTCATTTAAGTTTCTCGCTACAATGGGGCTGCCCTCCCATAGGAATGCATTGGGGATTCCCTGATAAGTGTTTCAGTGGCAATCCCTGATATGAGAGGAGCAGCGTGGTCAAGTTTGGTATGTTTAAAATAGTCATAATAAATGCTATGCAATGGTGTGCACAGATTTATTATAACTATTTTATTAATGTCACTTTTAGAAGTTGGCATTTCTGTGTGCTATGTGTCTGCCTTCCTGATGTGAATTGCATGTCTGGCTTTTGAGTGACAGGGGCTGGTGAGGTGTGTGTGGCTCCAGGAGGGGCAGGGTGAGTCAGCACTAGACTGAATGGGACATCTGCATTTGGAGTAGTGGGAGGAGTGGCCCCTGGTCCCTGAATAGGCCTGTGCCTAGCCTGTACAATGCTGGCTCCGCCCCCTGTGGTGTGTCTGATGACGAGCTCCCAACTGACAAAGGGGAAGAGGAGCATTGTAAACAAAGTGCTCCAATTCCCCCCTGAACCAGTTGCATCTGGTTCCCCCAAAGCCCTGTACTGCAGACAAAGTAAATGTTAATATACATGTAGGGGCTGTGACCCCATGTAAGTGTGCTGTTCCTGGACTTGCTGAGGGCTTGCTGCTGCTGGGAGCCCAGGAAGAACCGCCATGAGGGCTTGCCTCCCTGCTGGAGGGCCCTGTGTGCTGGCCTCCCTGGGCCCAGCTGTGGCCCTTGGATCCTTGGACTTCTGCCTTTTTCGCCTCAAGAGCGCTATCTTTTTATGGCCAGGAGGAGGAGAGGGAAGCGACAGCCCACCCCGGAGGTTGGTGCCTTCGTGTGTACAGCAGGAGCGTAACCCGCGTATGTGCGTGTCTTGAGGTAGGAGCTCAACCCGCCTTTATGCTGGTCGCTGGAGCCTCCCCCGCTGATTTATGATTAAAAACAGAGCGGGAGCCCACCCCGCATCGGTACCTTTAGAGCGGGTGCCCACCCCGCGTTTGGTGTCGTTAGCGGTTGCCCACCCCGCATTGCCACCGTGAAGAGGAGCCGCCGCCGAGTCCGGCATAACCGGAAGTCAGGCACGTCTGCCTGGTTGTGGGCGTGGTGAGTGACAAGACGCAGAAGGAAGCCAGCGCGTGTGGAGCAGGGCTCCCGTGAGCGGTGGGAGGCCGCCGTGAAGGTGCCGGTTCGGCGGTCTGACGGAGGAAGAAGACAAGCCTCATGCAGGAAGGAGGACGGGAGCCTACCCCGCCTCTGTGAGCCCCAGGCCAAAGTCCTGGTCCCAGGAGAGGGACTGGGTGAAGAGCGGAGTTGTCTGAGGACCGACGCAGAGAGGAGCAGAGTCCCCAAAAGAATGCCCCGTGAATGGTGCAGTTTTCAGAGAGGTCCCAGTAGCAGGACCTGTCAGGGCACATTGCCGGTGCCCGTGGATTGTGGGCAGAGTCCTCCCCAGAGCCCCGGTGAGTGGGGCTCCGTTGTGAACTTGGTGGGGGTAGTGAGTCGGGGCACATTGTCGGTGCCTGCCCCCCTCCTGTGGTTGCTCTTAGGGCACCGTGAGTGCCAGGGCTGTTTTCAACGTGATTTTTTCTAAAGGAGGGATGAGTGAACCCCAGGCCCCAGTGCACTTACGCACTTTAAGTTTGCTGCTGAGGCAGCCAGAGGGCCCCTCGCTGGGGCCCTCTTAGAGCCCTGACTTTGCGGGACATAGGGCATTTGAGCACAGAGGAAGACCAGTAGGCCTGGGGTCAGTTTAGGGTGGTGGTAGGGTGCCAGGCTCTAATGTGATACCTAACGCATAATGTGTTTATGCCCAGTTTTCAGGCCTACTA
The DNA here is from genome assembly GCF_964261635.1 of Lissotriton helveticus. NCBI lineage: Eukaryota > Metazoa > Chordata > Amphibia > Caudata > Salamandridae > Lissotriton > Lissotriton helveticus. The sequence goes on from NC_136061.1 coordinate 1,022,131,645, forward strand.
TGTTTGCCTAACAGGTTCAGGCAAATTGCAATGTTACCAGTCATGACTGGTTGTTCTACTGGAATGTGATGTGACGTATGTCCAGTGTTTAGGCCTAATGTGATGTTGCAAAATGTGGACCGAGTGAAGCAGTGAGTGTGGCACCACCTGGTGGCCATGTCCTCCCCTATGTATTTTCATCCCCCACAGTGCCTGGAGCTGGTGAGAGGCTTCTGCAGGGAGGAGTTGAAAAGAGGTGTCAGCAGCATGGTGAGGTGGAAACCATTGCTACGAAGTGGAGAGGCTGTTTCCTGCATCCTTTTTCCTACATTCAGATAAGTGGTGTAGACTGCAACGAGTGGTGTTGGCAGCCACAACTAACTGTGACAGGTGACACTGGCTAGGAAAATGAACTGAAGAAAAGCTTTCCCTCTGTGGGGAGTGAAGAGTCCTGCAACACTGTCAGGAAAGTTGTGGTGGGAAAGGATGGGACAGTGCCAGCTAGTGGCCACAGGTGGTTACTGCACCCATCGGATGGCGTGTGTTGTACAGTGCAACAGCCCCCAGCGCGAGGAAGGTGTCAGCAGCTCTTTAGGTGAAGGGGGTGAGAGACAATGTATGCCAATACAGGGAACCCCAAGAAGCTCAAGGCTGCCAGCCAAAGAAGCTGCCAAGAGTCTACTGATGGCAAGAACAACTAAACAGTAAAGCCCCCGGCTGCAAGTCCTTGAGGGACAGAAGAATACACGCTGCATGGGCACCCCAGTGGCGAAAGGATGCCACCGCAAGAGGAGGAACAGGGCGCACAAGACGCCAGCAAGAGCACCCTCAAGTGAAGGACAGACGGTGCAAAGTCAGAAGCGCTCCGAAGGCCGCACCACAGAAGCTGACTGCACGGGCAGGAGCTCGGAAGTGAGAGCCCTGCGATGAAGAAGACCAAGGTCCTCACAGGGTCTGACAGACCCTGTGAAGATTGCCTGCGTGGAGGCAGAAGAGAGGGTCACGGCGGCATAGCCTTGACGCTCATGGGGTACATCCTCAAGTGAAGAGGAGACCTGTGAGAGGTCAGAGAGGAGACCTGTGAGAGGTCAAAGAGGAGACGTGAGAGGTCAAAGAGGAGACCTGTGAGAGGTGGAAGAGGAGACCTGTGAGAGGTCAAAGAGGAGACCTGTGAGAGGTGGAAGAGGAGACCTGTGAGAGGTGGAAGAGGAGACCTGTGAGAGGTGGAAGAGGAGACCAATGAGAGGTGGAAGAGGAGACCTGTGAGAGGTGGAAGAGGAGACCTGTGAGAGGTAGAAGAGGAGACCTGTGAGAGGTGGAAGAGGAGACCAATGAGAGGTGGAAGAGGAGACCTGTGAGAGGTGGAAGAGGAGACCAATGAGAGGTGGAAGAGGAGACCTGTGAGAGGTGGAAGAAGAGACCTGTGAGAGGTGGAAGAGGAGACCTGTGAGAGGTGGAAGAGGAGACCTGTGAGAGGTCAAAGAGGAGACCTGTGAGAGGGGGAAGAGGAGACCTGTGAGAGGTGGAAGAGGAGACCTGTGAGAGGTGGAAGAGGAGACCTGTGAGAGGTCGAAGAAGAGACCTGTGAGAGGTGGAAGAGGGGACCTGTGAGAGGTGGAAGAGGAGACATGTGAGAGGTCAAAGAGGAGACCTGTGAGAGGTGGAAGAGGAGACCTGTGAGAGGTCAAAGAGGAGACCTGTGAGAGGTCAAAGAGGAGACCTGTGAGAGGTCAAAGAGGAGACCTGTGAGAGGTGGGAGAGGAGACCTGTGAGAGGTCAAAGAGGAGACCTGTGAGAGGTGGAAGAGGAGACCTGTGAGAGGCGGAAGAGGAGACCTGTGAGAGGTGGAAGAGGAGACCTGTGAGAGGTGGAAGAGGAGACCTGTGAGAGGTGGAAGAGGACACCTGCAAGAGGTCAAAGAGGAGACCTGTAATAGGTGGAAGAGGACACCTGCAAGAGGTCAAAGAGGAGACCTGTGATAGGTGGAAGAGGAGACCTGTGAGAGGTGGAAGAGGAGACCTGTGATAGGTGGAAGAGGAGACCTGTGAGAGGTGGAAGAGGAGACCTGTGAGAGGTGGAAGAGGAGACCTGTGAGAGGTGGAAGAGGAGACCTGTGAGGTGGAAGAGGAGACCTGTGAGAGGTGGAAGAGGAGACCTGTGAGAGCTCAAAGAGGAGACCTGTGAGAGGTGGGAGAGGAGACCTGTGAGAGGTCAAAGAGGAGACCTGTGAGAGGTGGAAGAGGAGACCTGTGAGAGGTCAAAGAGGAGACCTGTGAGAGGTCAAAGAGGAGACCTGTGAGAGGTGGAAGAGGAGACATGTGAGAGGTCAAAGAGGAGACCTGTGAGAGGTCAAAGAGGAGACCTGTGAGAGGTGGGAGAGGAGACCTGTGAGAGGTCAAAGAGGAGACCTGTGAGAGGTGGAAGAGGAGACCTGTGAGAGGTCAAAGAGGAGACCTGTGAGCGGTCAAAGAGGAGACCTGTGAGAGGTGGAAGAGGACACCTGCAAGAGGTCAAAGAGGAGACCTGTGATAGGTGGAAGAGGAGACCTGTGAGAGGTGGAAGAGGAGACCTGCGAGACGTCAAAGAGGAGACCTGTGAGAGGTCAAAGAGGAGACCTGTGAGAGGTGGAAGAGGAGACCTGTGAGAGGTGGGAGAGGAGACCTGTGAGAGGTCAAAGAGGAGACCTGTGAGAGGTCAAAGAGGAGACCTGTGAGAGGTGGGAGAGGAGACCTGTGAGAGGTCAAAGAGGAGACCTGTGAGAGGTGGAAGAGGAGACCTGTGAGAGGTCAAAGAGGAGACCTGTGAGAGGTCAAAGAGGAGACCTGTGAGAGGTGGAAGAGGAGACCTGTGAGGGGTCAAAGAGGAGACCTGTGAGAGGTGGAAGAGGAGACCTATGAGAGGTGGAAGAGGAGACCTGTGAGAGGTGGAAGAGGAGACCTGTGAGAGGTCAAAGAGGAGACCTGTGAGAGGTGGAAGAGGAGACCTGTGAGAGGTCAAAGAGGAGACCTGTGAGAGGTGGAAGAGGAGACCTGTGAGAGGTGGAAGAGGAGACCTGTGAGAGGTGGAAGAGGAGACATGTGAGAGGTGGAAGAGGAGACCTGTGAGAGGTGGAAGAGGAGACCAATGAGAGGTGGAAGAGGAGACCTGTGAGAGGTGGAAGAGGAGACCTGTGAGAGGTGGAAGAGGAGACCTGTGAGAGGTCAAAGAGGAGACCTGTGAGAGGTGGAAGAGGAGACCTGTGAGAGGTCAAAGAGGAGACCTGTGATAGGTGGAAGAGGAGACCTGTGAGGTGGAAGAGGAGACCTGTGAGAGGTGGAAGAGGAGACCTGTGAGAGGTCAAAGAGGAGACCTGTGAGAGGTGGAAGAGGAGACCTGTGAGAGGTCAAAGAGGAGACCTGTGAGAGGTGGAAGAGTAGACCTGTGAGAGGTCAAAGAGGAGACCTGTGAGAGGTCAAAGAGGAGACCTGTGAGAGGTGGAAGAGGAGACCTGTGAGAGGTCAAAGAGGAGACCTGTGAGAGGTGGAAGAGGAGACCTGTGAGAGGTGGAAGAGGAGACCTGCGAGAGGTCAAAGAGGAGACCTGTGAGAGGTCAAAGAGGAGACCTGTGAGAGGTGGGAGAGGAGACCTGTGAGAGGTCAGAGAGGAGACCTGTGAGAGGTCAAAGAGGAGACGTGAGAGGTCAAAGAGGAGACCTGTGAGAGGTGGAAGAGGAGACCTGTGAGAGGTCAGAGAGGAGACCTGTGAGAGGTCAAAGAGGAGACGTGAGAGGTCAAAGAGGAGACCTGTGAGAGGTCAAAGAGGAGACCTGTGAGAGGCGGAAGAGGAGACCTGTGAGAGGTCAAAGAGGAGACGTGAGAGGTCAAAGAGGAGACCTGTGAGAGGTCAAAGAGGAGACGTGAGAGGTCAAAGAGGAGACCTGTGAGAGGTGGAAGAGGAGACCTGTGAGAGGTGGAAGAGGAGACCTGCGAGAGGTCAAAGAGGAGACCAATGAGAGGTGGAAGAGGAGACCTGTGACAGGTGGAAGAGGAGACCTGTGAGAGGTCAAAGAGGAGACCTGTGAGAGGTGGAAGAGGAGACCTGTGAGAGGTCAAAGAGGAGACCTGTGAGAGGTGGAAGAGGAGACCTGTGAGAGGTCAAAGAGGAGACCTGTGAGAGGTGGAAGAGGAGACCTGTGAGAGGTCAAAGAGGAGACCTGTGAGAGGTCAAAGAGGAGACCTGTGAGAGGTGGAAGAGGAGACCTGTGAGAGGTCAAAGAGGAGACCTGTGAGAGGTGGAAGAGGAGACCTGTGAGAGGTCAGAGAGGAGACCTGTGAGAGGTCAAAGAGGAGACGTGAGAGGTCAAAGAGGAGACCTGTGAGAGGTCAAAGAGGAGACATGAGAGGTCAAAGAGGAGACCTGTGAGAGGTGGAAGAGGAGACCTGTGAGAGGTGGAAGAGGAGACCTGCGAGAGGTGGAAGAGGAGACCTGCGAGAGGTCAAAGAGGAGACCAATGAGAGGTGGAAGAGGAGACCTGTGACAGGTGGAAGAGGAGACCTGTGAGAGGTCAAAGAGGAGACCTGTGAGAGGTCAAAGAGGAGACCTGTGAGAGGTGGAAGAGGAGACCTGTGAGAGGTGGGAGAGGAGACCTGTGAGAGGTCAAAGAGGAGACGTGAGAGGTCAAAGAGGAGACCTGTGAGAGGTGGAAGAGGAGACCTTTGAGAGGTCAAAGAGGAGACGTGAGAGGTCAAAGAGGAGACCTGTGAGAGGTGGAAGAGGAGACCTGTGAGAGGTGGAAGAGGACACCTGCAAGAGGTCAAAGAGGAGACCTGTGAGAGGTCAAAAAAGAGACCTGTGAGAGGTGGAAGAGGAGACCTGTGAGAGGTGGAAGAGGAGACCTGCGAGGGGTCAAAGAGGAGACCAATGAGAGGTGGAAGAGGAGACCTGTGAGAGGTGGAAGAGGAGACCTGTGAGAGGTCAAAGAGGAGACCTGTGAGAGGTCAAAGAGGAGACCTGTGAGAGGTGGGAGAGGAGACCTGTGAGAGGTCAAAGAGGAGACCTGTGAGAGGTGGGAGAGGAGACCTGTGAGAGGTCAAAGAGGAGACCTGTGAGAGGTGGAAGAGGAGACCTGTGAGAGGTCAAAGAGGAGACCTGTGAGAGGTGGAAGAGGAGACCTGTGAGAGGTCAAAGAGGAGACCTGTGAGAGGAGACCTGTGAGAGGTCAAAGAGGAGACCTGTGAGAGGTCAAAGAGGAGACCTGTGAGAGGTGGAAGAGGAGACCTGTGAGAGGTCAAAGAGGAGACCTGTGAGAGGTCAAAGAGGAGACCTGTGAGAGGTCAAAGAGGAGACCTGTGAGAGGTGGGAGAGGAGACCTGTGAGAGGTCAAAGAGGAGACCTGTGAGAGGTGGAAGAGGAGACCTGTGAGAGGCGGAAGAGGAGACCTGTGAGAGGTGGAAGAGGAGACCTGTGAGAGCTCAAAGAGGAGACCTATGAGAGGTGGAAGAGGAGACCTGTGAGAGGTCAAAGAGGAGACCTGTGAGAGGTGGAAGAGGAGACCTGTGAGAGGTCAAAGAGGAGACCTGTGAGAGGTGGAAGAGGAGACCTGTGAGAGGTCAAAGAGGAGACCTGTGAGAGGAGACCTGTGAGAGGTCAAAGAGGAGACCTGTGAGAGGTCAAAGAGGAGACCTGTGAGAGGTGGAAGAGGAGACCTGTGAGAGGCGGAAGAGGAGACCTGTGAGAGGTCAAAGAGGAGACGTGAGAGGTCAAAGAGGAGACCTGTGAGAGGTCAAAGAGGAGACGTGAGAGGTCAAAGAGGAGACCTGTGAGAGGTGGAAGAGGAGACCTGTGAGAGGTCAAAGAGGAGACCTGTGAGAGGTGGAAGGGGAGACCTGTGAGAGGTCAAAGAGGAGACCTGTGAGAGGTGGAAGAGGAGACCTGTGAGAGGTCAAAGAGGAGACCTGTGAGAGGAGACCTGTGAGAGGTCAAAGAGGAGACCTGTGAGAGGTGGAAGAGGAGACCTGTGAGAGGTCAAAGAGGAGACCTGTGAGAGGTCAAAGAGGAGACCTGTGAGAGGTGGAAGAGGAGACCTGTGAGAGGTCAAAGAGGAGACCTGTGAGAGGTCAAAGAGGAGACCTGTGAGAGGTGGGAGAGGAGACCTGTGAGAGGTCAAAGAGGAGACCTGTGAGAGGTGGAAGAGGAGACCTGTGAGAGGTCAAAGAGGAGACCTGTGAGAGGTCAAAGAGGAGACCTGTGAGAGGTGGAAGAGGACACCTGCAAGAGGTCAAAGAGGAGACCTGTGATAGGTGGAAGAGGAGACCTGTGAGAGGTGGAAGAGGAGACCTGTGAGAGGTGGAAGAGGAGACCTGTGAGAGGTGGGAGAGGAGACCTGTGAGAGGTCAAAGAGGAGACCTGTGAGAGGTCAAAGAGGAGACCTGTGAGAGGTGGGAGAGGAGACCTGTGAGAGGTCAAAGAGGAGACCTGTGAGAGGTGGAAGAGGAGACCTGTGAGAGGTCAAAGAGGAGACCTGTGGGAGGTCAAAGAGGAGACCTGTGAGAGGTGGAAGAGGAGACCTGTGAGAGGTCAAAGAGGAGACCTGTGAGAGGTGGAAGAGGAGACCTGTGAGAGGTGGAAGAGGAGACCTGTGAGAGGTGGAAGAGGAGACCTGTGAGAGGTCAAAGAGGAGACCTGTGAGAGGTGGAAGAGGAGACCTGTGAGAGGTCAAAGAGGAGACCTGTGAGAGGTGGAAGAGGAGACCTGTGAGAGGTGGAAGAGGAGACCTGTGAGAGGTGGAAGAGGAGACCTGTGAGAGGTGGAAGAGGAGACCAGTGAGAGGTGGAAGAGGAGACCTGTGAGAGGTGGAAGAGGAGACCTGTGAGAGGTGGAAGAGGAGACCTGTGAGAGGTGGAAGAGGAGACCTGTGAGAGGTCAAAGAGGAGACCTGTGAGAGGTGGAAGAGGAGACCTGTGAGAGGTCAAAGAGGAGACCTGTGATAGGTGGAAGAGGAGACCTGTGAGAGGTGGAAGAGGAGACCTGTGAGAGGTGGAAGAGGAGACCTGTGAGAGGTCAAAGAGGAGACCTGTGAGAGGTGGAAGAGGAGACCTGTGAGAGGTCAAAGAGGAGACCTGTGAGAGGTGGAAGAGGAGACCTGTGAGAGGTCAAAGAGGAGACCTGTGAGAGGTCAAAGAGGAGACCTGTGAGAGGTGGAAGAGGAGACCTGTGAGAGGTCAAAGAGGAGACCTGTGAGAGGTGGAAGAGGAGACCTGTGAGAGGTGGAAGAGGAGACCTGCGAGAGGTCAAAGAGGAGACCTGTGAGAGGTCAAAGAGGAGACCTGTGAGAGGTGGGAGAGGAGACCTGTGAGAGGTCAGAGAGGAGACCTGTGAGAGGTCAAAGAGGAGACGTGAGAGGTCAAAGAGGAGACCTGTGAGAGGTGGAAGAGGAGACCTGTGAGAGGTCAGAGAGGAGACCTGTGAGAGGGCAAAGAGGAGACGTGAGAGGTCAAAGAGGAGACCTGTGAGAGGTCAAAGAGGAGACCTGTGAGAGGCGGAAGAGGAGACCTGTGAGAGGTCAAAGAGGAGACGTGAGAGGTCAAAGAGGAGACCTGTGAGAGGTCAAAGAGGAGACGTGAGAGGTCAAAGAGGAGACCTGTGAGAGGTGGAAGAGGAGACCTGTGAGAGGTGGAAGAGGAGACCTGCGAGAGGTCAAAGAGGAGACCAATGAGAGGTGGAAGAGGAGACCTGTGACAGGTGGAAGAGGAGACCTGTGAGAGGTCAAAGAGGAGACCTGTGAGAGGTGGAAGAGGAGACCTATGAGAGGTCAAAGAGGAGACCTGTGAGAGGTGGAAGAGGAGACCTGTGAGAGGTCAAAGAGGAGACCTGTGAGAGGTGGAAGAGGAGACCTGTGAGAGGTCAAAGAGGAGACCTGTGAGAGGTCAAAGAGGAGACCTGTGAGAGGTGGAAGAGGAGACCTGTGAGAGGTCAAAGAGGAGACCTGTGAGAGGTGGAAGAGGAGACCTGTGAGAGGTGGAAGAGGAGACCTGCGAGAGGTCAAAGAGGAGACCTGTGAGAGGTCAAAGAGGAGACCTGTGAGAGGTGGGAGAGGAGACCTGTGAGAGGTCAGAGAGGAGACCTGTGAGAGGTCAAAGAGGAGACGTGAGAGGTCAAAGAGGAGACCTGTGAGAGGTGGAAGAGGAGACCTGTGAGAGGTCAGAGAGGAGACCTGTGAGAGGTCAAAGAGGAGACGTGAGAGGTCAAAGAGGAGACCTGTGAGAGGTCAAAGAGGAGACATGAGAGGTGGAAGAGGAGACCTGTGACAGGTGGAAGAGGAGACCTGTGAGAGGTCAAAGAGGAGACCTGTGAGAGGTCAAAGAGGAGACCTGTGAGAGGTGGAAGAGGAGACCTGTGAGAGGTGGGAGAGGAGACCTGTGAGAGGTCAAAGAGGAGACGTGAGAGGTCAAAGAGGAGACCTGTGAGAGGTGGAAGAGGAGACCTTTGAGAGGTCAAAGAGGAGACGTGAGAGGTCAAAGAGGAGACCTGTGAGAGGTGGAAGAGGAGACCTGTGAGAGGTGGAAGAGGACACCTGCAAGAGGTCAAAGAGGAGACCTGTGAGAGGTCAAAGAGGAGACCTGTGAGAGGTGGAAGAGGAGACCTGTGAGAGGTGGAAGAGGAGACCTGCGAGGGGTCAAAGAGGAGACCAATGAGAGGTGGAAGAGGAGACCTGTGAGAGGTGGAAGAGGAGACCTGTGAGAGGTCAAAGAGGAGACCTGTGAGAGGTCAAAGAGGAGACCTGTGAGAGGTGGGAGAGGAGACCTGTGAGAGGTCAAAGAGGAGGCCTGTGAGAGGTGGGAGAGGAGACCTGTGAGAGGTCAAAGAGGAGACCTGTGAGTGGTGGAAGAGGAGACCTGTGAGAGGTCAAAGAGGAGACCTGTGAGAGGTGGAAGAGGAGACCTGTGAGAGGTCAAAGAGGAGACCTGTGAGAGGTGGAAGAGGAGACCTGTGAGAGGTCAAAGAGGAGACCTGTGAGAGGAGACCTGTGAGAGGTGAAAGAGGAGACCTGTGAGAGGTGGAAGAGGAGACCTGTGAGAGGTCAAAGAGGAGACCTGTGAGAGGTCAAAGAGGAGACCTGTGAGAGGTGGAAGAGGAGACCTGTGAGAGGCGGAAGAGGAGACCTGTGAGAGGTGGAAGAGGAGACCTGTGAGAGCTCAAAGAGGAGACCTGTGAGAGGTGGAAGAGGAGACCTGTGAGAGGTCAAAGAGGAGACCTGTGAGAGGTGGAAGAGGAGACCTGTGAGAGGTCAAAGAGGAGACCTGTGAGAGGTGGAAGAGGAGACCTGTGAGAGGTCAAAGAGGAGACCTGTGAGAGGAGACCTATGAGAGGTCAAAGAGGAGACCTGTGAGAGGTCAAAGAGGAGACCTGTGAGAGGTCAAAGAGGAGACCTGTGAGAGGTGGAAGAGGAGACCTGTGAGAGGCGGAAGAGGAGACCAGTGAGAGGTCAAAGAGGAGACGTGAGAGGTCAAAGAGGAGACCTGTGAGAGGTCAAAGAGGAGACGTGAGAGGTCAAAGAGGAGACCTGTGAGAGGTCAAAGAGGAGACGTGAGAGGTCAAAGAGGAGACGTGAGAGGTCAAAGAGGAGACCTGTGAGAGGTGGAAGAGGAGACCTGTGAGAGGTGGAAGAGGAGACCTGCGAGAGGTCAAAGAGGAGACCAATGAGAGGTGGAAGAGGAGACCTGTGACAGGTGGAAGAGGAGACCTGTGAGAGGTCAAAGAGGAGACCTGTGAGAGGTGGAAGAGGAGACCTGTGAGAGGCCAAAGAGGAGACCTGTGAGAGGTGGAAGAAGAGACCTGTGAGAGGTCAAAGAGGAGACCTGTGAGAGGTGGAAGAGGAGACCTGTGAGAGGTCAAAGAGGAGACCTGTGAGAGGTCAAAGAGGAGACCTGTGAGAGGTGGAAGAGGAGACCTGTGAGAGGTCAAAGAGGAGACCTGTGAGAGGTGGAAGAGGAGACCTGTGAGAGGTGGAAGAGGAGACCTGCGAGAGGTCAAAGAGGAGACCTGTGAGAGGTCAAAGAGGAGACCTGTGAGAGGTGGGAGAGGAGACCTGTGAGAGGTCAGAGAGGAGACCTGTGAGAGGTCAAAGAGGAGACGTGAGAGGTCAAAGAGGAGACCTGTGAGAGGTGGAAGAGGAGACCTGTGAGAGGTCAGTGAGGAGACCTGTGAGAGGTCAAAGAGGAGACGTGAGAGGTCAAAGAGGAGACCTGTGAGAGGTCAAAGAGGAGACCTGTGAGAGGCGGAAGAGGAGACCTGTGAGAGGTCAAAGAGGAGACGTGAGAGGTCAAAGAGGAGACCTGTGAGAGGTCAAAGAGGAGACGTGAGAGGTCAAAGAGGAGACCTGTGAGAGGTGGAAGAGGAGACCTGTGAGAGGTGGAAGAGGAGACCTGCGAGAGGTCAAAGAGGAGACCAATGAGAGGTGGAAGAGGAGACCTGTGACAGGTGGAAGAGGAGACCTGTGAGAGGTCAAAGAGGAGACCTGTGAGAGGTGGAAGAGGAGACCTGTGAGAGGTCAAAGAGGAGACCTGTGAGAGGTGGAAGAGGAGACCTGTGAGAGGTCAAAGAGGAGACCTGTGAGAGGTGGAAGAGGAGACCTGTGAGAGGTCAAAGAGGAGACCTGTGAGAGGTCAAAGAGGAGACCTGTGAGAGGTGGAAGAGGAGACCTGTGAGAGGAGACCTGTGAGAGGTCAAAGAGGAAACCTGTGAGAGGTGGAAGAGGAGACCTGTGAGAGGTCAAAGAGGAGACCTGTGAGAGGTCAAAGAGGAGACCTGTGAGAGGTCAAAGAGAAGACCTGTGAGAGGTGGGAGAGGAGACCTGTGAGAGGTCAAAGAGGAGACCTGTGAGAGGTCAAAGAGGAGACCTGTGAGAGGTGGGAGAGGAGACCTGTGAGAGGTGGAAGAGGAGACCTGTGAGAGGCGGAAGAGGAGACCTGTGAGAGGTGGAAGAGGAGACATGTGAGAGCTCAAAGAGGAGACCTGTGAGAGGTGGAAGAGGAGACCTGTGAGAGGTCAAAGAGGAGACCTGTGAGAGGTGGGAGAGGAGACCTGTGAGAGGTGGAAGAGGAGACCTGTGAGAGGTGGAAGAGGAGACCTGTGAGATGTGGAAGAGGAGACCTGTGAGAGGTGGAAGAGGAGACCTGTGAGAGGTCAAAGAGGAGACCTGTGAGAGGTCAAAGAGGAGACCTGTGAGAGGTGGAAGAGGAGACCTGTGAGAGGTCAAAGAGGAGACCTGTGAGAGGTGGAAGAGGAGACCTGTGAGAGGTCAAAGAGGAGACCTGTGAGAGGAGACCTGTGAGAGGTCAAAGAGGAGACCTGTGAGAGGTCAAAGAGGAGACCTGTGAGAGGTGGAAGAGGAGACCTGTGAGAGGTCAAAGAGGAGACCTGTGAGAGGTGGAAGAGGAGACCTGTGAGAGGTCAAAGAGGAGACCTGTGAGAGGTCAAAGAGGAGACCTGTGAGAGGTGGAAGAGGAGACCTGTGAGAGGTCGAAGAAGAGACCTGTGAGAGGTCGAAGAAGAGACCTGTGAGAGGTGGAAGAGGAGACCTGTGAGAGGTGGAAGAGGAGACCTGTGAGAGGCGGAAGAGGAGACCTGTGAGAGGTGGAAGAGGAGACCTGCGAGAGTTCAAAGAGGAGACCTGTGAGAGGTGGAAGAGGAGACCTGTGAGAGGTGGAAGAGGAGACCTGTGAGAGGTCAAAGAGGAGACCTGTGAGAGGTGGAAGAGGAGACCTGTGAGAGGTCAAAGAGGAGACCTGTGAGAGGTGGAAGAGGAGACCTGTGAGAGGTGGAAGAGGAGACCTGTGAGAGGTCAAAGAGGAGACCTGCGAGAGGTCAAAGAGGAGACCTGTGAGAGGTGGAAGAGGAGACCTGTGAGAGGCGGAAGAGGAGACCTGTGAGAGGTGGAAGAGGAGACCTGTGAGAGCTCAAAGAGGAGACCTGTGAGAGGTCAAAGAGGAGACCTGTGATAGGTGGAAGAGGAGACCAATGAGAGGTGGAAGAGGAGACCTGCGAGACGTCAAAGAGGAGACCTGTGAGAGGTCAAAGAGGAGACCTGTGAGAGGTGGAAGAGGAGACCTGTGAGAGGCGGAAGAGGAGACCTGTGAGAGGTGGAAGAGGAGACCTGTGAGAGCTCAAAGAGGAGACCTGTGAGAGGTCAAAGAGGAGACCTGTGATAGGTGGAAGAGGAGACCAATGAGAGGTGGAAGAGGAGACCTGCGAGACGTCAAAGAGGAGATCTATTAGGTTTTTTTGGGTCAGGAAGTTAAGCACATTAAATTGTGTACTAATAGTGATATTTCATTTACTGTACCAAGCAACAGCAGAAACTGGCATAGAGCGCTATATATATGTTTTAATTGTAACAAGGATGTATTAGACGCTACAGTTTTGAACTGGGTAGATTTCCTGTTCTGAGTGACTGTCATACAAGGCAACATCTGGGCGTAACACAGAGGGAGAATTTGAAAAATAAATCTGAATCATTTATTTTCCCACTTGACTTACATTAAAGTAGAGGCAATTTGAGGCGAGGAAAAGCTAAAAACACAGCCATGTTTTTTGCTTCAAGGCTCCTGGGCCTACAGTCTGAATGGGTGTTTTGGCATCTATGCTTCGTTGCCTCTCAGGAATGCCCTTAAGCCCACATTGCCAAATGAACTGTGGGGCTGCAAATCACCAAATACCAGCGTTTGAACTCAATGACCCTCCTGATACACACCAACGCCCTTGGAGTGTGTTAATACATACAAAAGCATTATTTGCGGTGTATCCCTGATGCCCCTGCCTATCTTCGAGCAGTTCGACAAAACGGTTTGCCACTACGACCCCTTGTTGGGCCTCTCGAAGATCACTTAATATCAGAAACTTTCTATCAAAATACAGTTGTCCTCATCAGTCTTATGTTGCATTTTAGTGAATGTGGCATTTTGCATGTTTGTGCGGTTTCAGTTCAAAACTTTCAGAAACATTATTTTCTGCTGTGATAGTCTTTATTTGGGAATTGCTGTGTGAGATGTTTCAAACGCACCCTGTAGCCCTTGCGTTTGGCCCAAACAAAGCACTCTCTCATTGTTAGCAACAGCACCCCACCTGCAGAAGTAGCATTTCGCCTCGACGCCTCCATCAGTCAGTAAATCTGACAACCTTTTCTTCCAGATGTGAAAGGGGCAGCTGTCTGTTCCTTTATCGAGCAGTCACGCGAGATGAGGCGTCAGTCTTGTGCTGGGGAGCCAGGGTGACTGCAGTCTCAGATCTCTCAGTGCAGTCTCGGTGGGTGTGATGCTCACACCCATGGGCACCCTCTCTCTTGCCTGTCCTCAAATTCCTCCTTCACCCTACTGGTGCATCACACCTCAGACTCCTTTTTCATCTAAAAAGCCTAACGTTTGTGTCCTTTCCCCCAAATCTCTGGGGCTTGGACCTTTAGATCACTCTAGAAGTAACCTCACGTTAGATGTCAGAATTGACTAATGTGTATTTAGAACAACTGCACTAATAAACAAATATTCATGGAGTTATTCCTACACTGCAATGAACATTGCTGAGTGAAGGGAAGTGCGCGGTGACCCCCTCATGCCTTCGCCTGTCATGAATCCAGGCCCCTTCCCTCACTCAGCAATGATAACAAATTATTTGACACTGGTAAACAACTCTTCACAGAGTCAGGCAGCCCTTCCAGTGTAGTTTTACCTTATTTGTGCAGGAAATTAAAGTCCAATTGGAAGGCCTGGTGTAATGTAATGTAATGTAATCGTTACTTATAAAGCGCACTATGACCCAGTGGGTACCCTGGCACTAAAGAGACGTATTAACCTAACAGAGGAAAGGAGGTTCCATGTGTGAAGTAATTGTAATCTGCAACGCAGTAAATCGTGTTTTTCTCACGGCAGTTTTTGCTCTACTGTTGTAATAAACTGGAATTTGGCCTTCGTATTGTAGCAGTAAATATGACAATTTGAATTTATCAGTACAGTTGCGCCAAATAATGTTTGGCCCAATTGTATTTTCACTGCGATAGCACATATATATATATAACTATATATGCACCACTGCAGTGAAAATTATTGTCGGCCAATAACACATTATTTAGAGCAACTGCACTATGCTCTAAAGTCTAAATAATATATGTTATCGGGCCAGTTTAAATAAATGCCGCCTACTAGCAAGTATTATTATATATATTATCTAGATTATTTAGACAATACATGCACATCCACACATTTATTACTAAAAGGGCAAAAGTCAAATTCGAAGCACAGTGCAACAAAATTAACATGTGAAAAACACTTACTTCCTCACAGATTGTATGCAAAAAGGACTTTACACAGGGACACAACTCGCCTAATAGTCGGAAACGTTCTTCAATGTGTCCTGCACACATTAAATTCCTTGCATCCTGATTTCGGTTAAATACATTTTCTTAAACTAAGTACAAATAAAAATGTACCATTGCATAAATGTTATTTGCATATATGTAAAGTAAAGTATATTATGCTATTTATCACCAGTGATGAGGGGCGGAAGGGCTTCGTGATTTACTCGAGAATTCACCCCTCGTGAATTGTGCCCCTCCCCACACACAACAATGGTAATAAACAACATATTACACTCTACATGCACACATTTGTCCGAAACTTGTTTTAATGTCCTATTGGTAATCCGTAACCATGGCACGGAGACTTCTAGATAGTCCTGTTTTCCACCTAACAGTACTAAAATTGCTCGGATTGCTTTTTAAGAATTGGTGAATAACCACCAATTAAAACTCAATCCAACTAAAACTGAATTTCTACTGATCTCACCCAAAAATAAACAACCTACCTATCCAGAGGAAAATCTCAGCCTTGACTTAAAGAGCACGCCAGCAGCCAAGGCTGTTCTGGGGGTTCAGGTAGTTCTGTCATGAGTAGGCCTTGAAACCTGTGGTCAAGGCCCTGTTCCTTTCCAACCTAGATTATGCTAACTCACTCCTCCATGGTCACCCGGAAGCACAGTTCCTTTGGAAGCAGTACTCCGTGCAGCTGCTTGCCCTGTGACAGGCCTCAGGAAATGTGACCACATCTCCCCTATTTTTCACACTCTGCAATGGCGCCCATAGAGGCAAGAGCTCGGTTTGAGATTGCAGGCTCGCCTCTCTTACCTTGACTTGACCTGTCTTTCCTGGTATGCAATGTTTGTTCTCTTTGCTCTCTTGGTCACCTGCTTATCCTGTGACGCCCCTGGTGGTATTGAGTGTTTGTGCCTTGTTTTCCTCATGCTAATAGGTTGTTTTTATGATGTTTGTTAACCAGAGTTTACTTCCTGCTCTCCTGTAAAGCTCTCCAGTGCCCCTGTGCCACGTTCGAGCAATATAAAAAACGCAGAAATAAAAATAAGTAAATAATAACATTTCACATAATAACGCTAAGTCCACGTGGGTCTATAAGTTCTAGCATGCGCACTACTAACACAAAATCAGTACTGTCTAACTTTCAACCTCAGAAAAACAGCGAGGCGTCATTCCCATTTGAACAGCGAAAAGTGCTTTTGTGTGTCTCATTCTTTAATGGGTAAAGAGGACAGTTCCAGCTTCCAGTGCAATTTTTTTTATTTTGTATACCTTGCACTATTATGCAAGCACAGAACATGCACGCATCATTTCGTCCTTTCTAGCACCAGTACAAAGTTGAAATAATCGGTTTCTTCCGTCGTTGCACCAGGAGCGCAGACAGTCCTTTAGGGTGGGGGCCGTATTTTATAAACACGGGATCTCTCCCTCCCACCAGACCCCCCTTGGGTGCACCGTGCAGGGCTTAGCCTTGACTTGTGCAGCCCCAGCGCGTCATTAACGCCATAATGGCCCCATTCACGTCCCCATCTCGGGGGCCTCATTTCCAGCCACTTAATCTCGTGCTGTCCTAGGACAGACAAGGCGGTGTGCTAAAGAGGAGCGTTTGGTATTCATTTCTGTGCCGCTGAATGGGCCTCCGCCCCGCCCTTGCTTTTTGTGAGCGCCTCTCACGGCCAAAGTGGTTCTTGAAGAGAGAGTGTGAGCCGCCGAGGGGCGGCGGGGCTGGAACAAACGCTGCCATGTACGGGGATCGCTAGGCCGCGATGGCGGGGAACGGCCACTAGGTGGTGCTGTTAGGCGGTAATGGGGTGTGTTTTGACTGACAAAACGACAATCTTGCAAACAATGGGGCAGATTTACAAGCCCCTTGCGCCACTTTTGCGTCATTTTCAAACATGGGAAAAGTGACGCAAAAGTGTCGCAAAGGGCTTGTAAATCTGCCCCAATGTTTTCTTTTTTTTTTTTAGTTGCTACTTTTCCAAGTTATCATAACTGAAGCTGTGTCTAACGGGCAAGGGGCTCACGTCATGGAGGCTTGGCTGGGCCATTGCCAGAACTGGCCGAAAGGGCCTCTGCGACTGTTTGTTAAGGCTCGCGTGAGCTGGTTTTGTGTCTACATCGGGGTAGGATTGGTGTCTAAAATTCCACATTTACCACAGTATCGCTTTAGCAGCTAAATTCCACAACCAACTGCAATAATGTCTGAAAATCCTATCCAGCAACGTTACTCGCCCAATGTGCTTTAAAATGCACAACTTTCAGTGTATTTTCCACACAAAAGTTTGCCTTCAAATGCTGTTACATCCATTTACTTGCGAATTTGGTGGGTTATCTTTTTAGTGCGTGCATAGGTCTATTTTTTTAATTCCAATCCGATGCTGCCGTTCGGATTCCCCTGTATGCGTGTTAAGTGCCTCAACACGCAAGGCATTATTTTTTAGCAATCCTATAAAAAAAATGTGAATGTTGTGATGTTCTTTTTGGCCTGGGCAGGTTGAAGATGTTTTGGTACAGTACCCTTGCAGAGTTTTGCTTTCACGGTTGGGGTTATTCCTGGATAAGGTGGATTTCCGGTGTCAAGTATAGTATAATAACGAGTGCATTCAGTCGCTCGCCAGTGCTACCATAGAACACATGAAAGCGCCCAAGCCGACCAGACGAGAGTTAGGCGCTGTCTGCTGACACCATGTGCGACCTGCAGGTCACGAGCTTGAATGACCGACAAGGACAGCTTGACCTCCCGTCCTTACGAGTGCTATATATGGAGCTCAGTTAAACTTGGTAGTGGTAGTAACGCGCATTTGTAGCGCTTCAAAACTGTAACGTGGTATGAAGCACTTTGTAAAATAAATTATTTTTCTAGCTGCTATGGCATATCAAAACATCCAGGATGCAGACCTGCCTCTGCAGACTCCACTGCCACAAGGAGACAAATGCCTCCATTCCCTGGTTTTGAAAACTGAAGATTGACTTTGCCAGTTTGTTTGTGGTGTGCCCTCTGGGCCGCATCAACATTGGCAGCACTCAGAAAGGCGCACTTTACAGTTCACACGAAGTCGTATTAAACGGTGTGTTTGTCAAACAGAGTCTCGAAAAGCCCTTCCTCGGCTCAAGGGGCAGTAGTGGGCAGAGAATCACCTCTCAGTTCTGACGTTCAGGAAATTGCCTTAAAAAAACGTGTCGATTTACGCGAATCTCCACGACTGGTTTTTATCGGGCGTGACTCCTCCAGCCAATCAGCGTGCAGGGCGAACGTTCGTTAAGCTCCTTATTTGTGTTCTTATTGATTAATTCGTCATCAACGCGTTTGATTTCCACGCAGAATGACTTGCTTCTAATTTAATTAGTGTGCAATTTGGATGCGCTTAATTACAGTAATTATGACTTCCAGGTAAGGCAGCTTAAAGCTTGAAGCTGCTCTTGGATCCCGGCAGCCGGCGTCTTCGGGTGAGAGGGGCCGGTGCTTCCGCCTGTGCACAGACTAGACGGTACTGCTTCACGCAGGCCTGGTGTGTGCAGGGTATTTGCACACAATACCCGAGGCCAAAATGAGGGCCAAAAGGAGATATGTGGCACGTGGTTAGGAATGTTTCCCGGAGTGCTGACTCCAGTCATGTCATGTACCAATATATTGTAAGTACAGACATGTGCAGAGTAGAATATGCTATTTATTACATTGTTTTGTGTGGCAAGTGCCCGTGAGATAGGAGAGGTAAAGCATCAAGTGGGTCTTAAGACCCCTCCACTCTGAAGGATGGATATATTTTTTAACAGACTCAGGGGCATATTTACAGCAGAATGGAGAAGCATGAGTTAAGCAAACATTGCTAACACCACGCTTTTCCGTTCTGAAAACGCAGGGATGAGCTGTATTCACAAGAATGCGGCGCACCCCTGCGTTTCCCCTAGCGCTGGCCCTGAGTTCAGCTGCCTAGCACCAATGTAGGCACTCTTGCACCACAGGGCAAGGGTGTCTGCGTTGGGAGGAATGATAATTATGTGCAGAAAGGTCCCCCTTCCTGCACATAAACAATCTTTAAATGCCGTTTTGTAACTTCTATGTGTGCTGCTTGGTGCAGCACACTTAGAAGTTGCAAAACAGCATATTTTCAAAATGATTGTCACATAAACAATGATAGGAAATTTGCTGGTTCTCTGTGTGCTGCACAAGGCAGCACTCATGGAAACAGCAAAAACGAGGAGAAATGAAGCATCTCTCCTCCTTTCGCCTGTTTACTACTTGGTTTTCCCGGGTCTTAATTCTGGCCCTGCCTCCTATTTACGCCTCCCTTGTAAATGAGGGACAGCATAAAAATCAATAGGTGTTGCAGTGGAATGCCCACATCACACACATTGCCCTCCTTTTTCACGCTAAAGGGTGCCTTATGTACAAGGCAGTGTTAAGCCACATTTTGGCTTAGGCTGCCTTGTGCATTAGGCGAGGCCCCTATCGCCATCACGTCACTGAAAGTGACCTTGTGGTGGCGATAGGGGCTTGTAAATATGCCCCTCACTCTTACTCTTGTTATTGACCTGGGAGGATGAAAGGCTGGGTTGGGGTGCCTGGATAGAGAACCAGTAGTCATGCTGTCAACGGATGGGCCACTCCACTCACCATTCACACAAGGCTGTGTGTAGCGGTCGGCAGTAGGTGTTTCTGTAGGGCGGTGACGTGAGCAGGGGGAGGGGCAAGGTGGAGGGTAGTAATGTATGGATTACGGAGTTTTACAGGTAAGTAAACATAAAAATGTTTACTTACCTGTAAAACTCCGTAATCTATACATTACTAACCCCCACCCTGCCCCTCCCCCTGCCCACGTCACCGCCCTACAGAAACACCTACTGCCGACCGCTACTGCTGTGACAGGATGGGCAAACTGCATGTTTCGGCTAAAGTTTGCCCTGTGCCAGAACAGCAGAGGAGGATGTGAAACATATAGATGTTAATTGTTGTTGGAGGGCCTAGCGGGCGAGGGGCGTTCAGCACCACACAAGGTCCCGCGGACGCAGAGCGTGTAGAACATTCACTCCGGGGCAATGTTTCTAAGACAGTCAGCATGGCCTTATCATGTTGAATTATGTCCCTCTGGGGCGCCATATCTCAGTTGGGAATACACGTCTAAATATCTCTGATCACACCCGGGCTGGGGTGATGAGAGGCATATGCATGTTATGGTATGGAAGCTACAGTGGTGCTGCAGCTGAGCTCTGCTCTGGAAAGGCCTATTGAGTAATGTGTGCATAAGACATTCATGCATCTGTTCAAGGCTTAAAAAGCACTCCATTCCTCAGTGGATGTCTTTCTCCATGACGAATAGTAGGTATGTGGTCAAAGGCAGAAACAAACCACCCGCTCTGGAACAATTGGACACCGGTGGAAACGTTAAAGTGAAGCGACACCATGGTGTTGCAGGTCTCTGTGTCCTTATGAAGAGGTGGGCGTTTCTTCCCATTGCCCACTATCCCACAGGGCTGACAGGCACACAGTTTACTGTAGTGGTGTTACTCCGAGCCCCTGATGGAACGGCACCACCCCCTATCAGCAGCGTACCCGTCCGTTCCGCCTTAACTCGAACACTCACCTGAAGAGTGACCCACAACTACAGCTGCGCCTACAGCACCCCCCACCTGACAATCACCAGGCGAATGGACAGCAGGGCGAGCCACACACGAACCTTCGACCCCCAACCCGACCGTACACATGCTACTTACACAGAGGAGAAACGCCACAGCGCCTGGGTGTCATAGCTTACCCGACACTGGGCTATCCATACCCAGCATTGTATTTCTTATGCTGTGTAATTCCTGGCCATATCTTTATGCCTTGCCAGTCCAGCATATAATATTGTATTTTACAATTGGCTAACAATCAATGTACCTATAAGTGGTGGCTACGTGTTCTGGCGACTTTTACACACCTTTGAACAGCTAATTTATTATCGTGTTACCTGAACATTAAAAAAACACAACACACGGTTACCAAAGCGTTTCCTCTATTTTTTAACGCCGCCATCGCTCGATGTCTACACTGCGCTTGTTCTATTTAGTTTTGAACCGGGACTTCCTAGAACAGCCGCCATACCTGGCAGGTGATGTGACCTGTAGAATAACTATTGAGCACTAGATGGCGCCCAAGAGCCGCAGGCCACAGGCTGCTCTGCCGGGATCACAGCTGAGCATCAGCCGAGGCAGCGAATCACAACATTCCCGGGGCTGCTGTTTAGCCGAGTTAAGTGTTATTCCTTAAGGAAATGTGCAGCTAAATTATTCCCACATAAAATAAACACTTAGTGTATCAAATTACACGCGTGTCAGATTTAATTCCCAAACTGCATTTGATCATTGTCAGAAAAACCCTTCGTTCAATCAGATTTTGGTTGCAATTAGGATTCGAGTAAATTCAAATAAACTTTTAAGTGTTACAAAATAAATCTACTTAATTACAGTAAATCGGTTTCCTCGCATTCCACTTTGCCTATAAATATGCTGCGTATTTAACTTGGAGACAAAATATAAATACCTCTGTGTAAATATATGCTACGCGTCTTTAGGTTCATGCACTTTCATAAGGAAGTCAGAAAGCTGGCCTTGGGCTACCAGCTGCGTGCACCATTAACTGCTACACCAGAGACGCAGCAGGAAAACTGCACATTTGTTTTTCTCTGTCACCAGTTACGGCATCGTTCGTGGTCGACCTTAAAATATAGCTGTTTAGCGCCCAAACGCTTACCAGCCGTTTCTACTGTTGCCTGTGCAGAATCTCATGTCGAAAACCCAAATTCTTGTTCAAGAAAAACTTAATAGAAAATATTTGATAAGTTCTTCGCGGCTGCTAATGAACAATCGCTTGCACTGTATGCCTTTTTTTTTAAATGCCTTTAGTAGCCGACAGTTCGCTTCGTGGCTTTGTCGGGGTTATGAGGCGCTATACAAATGCTATAATACAATAACAAGGGTACATTTCGGCCGTTGTTTTGGAATAGTTTTCGAACATATATTTTATTGTGCACAGGGTGTGCTATGGTTTGAAAAGCATTAAAATGTAGATGCTCTGTGCGATAACAGTTAAGCGGCTGTTATTACCCAAAAAAAGGAGTGACAGGGACTGAGTTCCTCCTTCCAAAGACGTACCCACGGTAGGGGGTGAACCAGTATCTTTTTTTAGACTTGGCCAACTCCTTTTCCAGTTGCCTGCACACCCATTGGCGTTGTTGTGTCTTTTAGGCCTGGTGAAGGCCCTAATACCAGCCCCCTGGTCCCCTGCAGCTCTGCCCGGGGGTCCGCAGTCCGCACCCGCGGAGAGGGCCTGGCCAGAGGGGCACAGGTCAGGCAGAGGGGGTTTCATCATTATGATGGAGAGAGGATCTCTGTTCGAACTCCTACTCCCCCGCGCCCACCCCCACCTTTTGATCTGTCAGAGGAACACAAAGGTAGATTCATCCGAGACTCCAAGAAAAGGGGGCGCCTTCCGCACACTGTGCCAGCGTGCCCCCGACAGCCATGGCAAGACCGAGGCGAGCCCAGGGTACCACGCAAGCCAGTATCAGCCACTTCACGCCGACTGACATCACCCCGAGTGCCGACTGCCACAGCACCGATGTGAAAGACACGCGAAATCTCTCAAAATATTAAAGCAAACTATTGTTATATTTGTGAACAATGTTTAAAGATTCCGCCCCCGCCGAGAAGCGCTCGCTCCGGAGCGCGCCCGCGTGCACATATCATTCTCTCGGTACCAATACACAGCAGGCCGACCCCATGTGCGCGGGGGCCGATCCCAACGTGTCCATCGCCCACAGGCCCCGGTGCTAAAAGTGCACCGAGGATGACCGCTTTAATGCATTTCCACACTCAGATTTGAAAAGGATGCACTACACAGGGGCCTCCCCCCAACTCCGCATCAATGCCGCCCCCTTTCTCCAATTTGAGGGAGTGGCACTGCCCCTCTCCATAAATAACTTCTATTAAACCCAGAGTCCATGAGACAAGGTACACTCTCCCTGGCCTTGCTCCCGAAATTGACCTTCCACGTAGACTAGCGCTGCGAACTGGCCACGGGCCAGCGCTATAAAAACAATGAATAGACGTATCCGATTTCTGCTGTAGGTTTGCGGCACGTCTTTGACAGGCAGGGAGAGTCCGGGTACCAGCACCAAAAACATCCCCAGTCATAATGTGATAAATAGTAATTGCCAACATTTGGACCCCTTCCTCTTACATTTCTCTGCATCCGGCAGCTCGGATTGGCAGGGCTCTCGCATCATCTGCAAATAAACTGGAAGTTCCCTGGGAGAGGCGCTCGGCCGCCCGCACCTGTCACACCCCTGACCCCGGCTTTATTTACAGCCCGGCTCTCCGAGCTGGTACCATTTTCATAAACATGGCCCGGCGCTGGTGGCTAAACTCTGCCGCGCGCTGCTTGTTGACGATTATAAATCTGCCGTTGCCTGGGCGGCTGACAGGGTGCCCCCGGGGCCGCCGGGGCGCGGAGATGTTTATATCAAACCACCAGTTAAAGAGTCAGGAAAAATACAATTTATACCAGGTGCCTCGCAGTGTGTCTTTCAAAGACTGCTATCATTTTCCTGCAAACAAAGTAGGGAGAGCGAACACGTTTACTTTTATTTAAATTCAGTTACTTTCTTATAGCGCCTACAAGCCTTATCACATCTTACTGCATAATGCTGTTTTTTTTTAATTTTGCAATTTTCTGCTCTTGTGGACAAGGATCTGCCAGGCAAAAAAAATAGACTTCACCAAAGACAGATGAATGGAATAATTTTGATTTCAATAATTGCCTTCTGCTCAATTTAACAGCGCCTTGTGTGTTTTTTTTTCTTCTTCGAGGCTGCCTTGCCTAAGTGAGATTCCTGCCCCAAACGTGTTCCCAGGCCTCTAATTATTCGCCGTTTTGATCCCTTTTCCTCCGGAATCAGATGCAGCAGTGGCCCGGCACAAAGGGACCTTCGGCGCGTCCGTCCGTCCGTCCTTTCAGAGCCGAGCCCTGGCGTCGGAGCCAGGCCGTGCCCGGCAGCCCCTGGAGAGTCCCCCGTCTCCTCGGCATTAAATGGACAGTTATCAAATCAAGTGCTTGCTTCAGGGGGGCGGAGAGGGGGGCTTTTAAAGCGCTCCGTTTTATCTGCGGTCCCCTCTCTCCGTTTGACATGCAAATTTCCCGCAGTTAATTTGGGCGATTAAAAGGGGGTTTCAAGGGAGCTTTGTGGCCGGGCCTCCCCCAGCGGAGAAGTTGGCGATGTCTGCGAGATTAATTAGAGATTTGATAAAACACGAGCCCCTAATAGGGGCGACAAGGCACGGGGGGCTGCAGTGTGCTTCAAGTCGAAATTAATAACATTTTACACGGCTTCCATTTGAGCGTGAAATGTGCGTGGACGCGGTGCGAGCTGCGGTGATTTATACACCGGGGAGACAGCCGAGGCCCGCAGAGTCTGTGGGGCAGCGAGGGGGGCAGGAGGCCGGCCAAAAAAAACACTGATCGCGCAGAAGGTTCCTGCGGTATTGCGTGCAGTCAACACGTTTCTATGGGCACTGTTCCCTTAAAACCATGTATCATTTTATTTATTTCGGGGGATTTACAGCTGACCAGTTACAAATGGTCTCTGATGGATACGGATTTTGAAGAATAAGTTGAACTGTTAAGAAAAACAATTCTAGCGGTATCTCGCATCACAATATAGTTTTCTACGGAAATGTATTTTTTTTTTAAATTCCTTAAATTAAAAAACGCCGAATTTTCATCCGAGACATTAACAAAGCCCACATCTCCGCTGGATGCATTACCAACATCCACATGTCTACTGGATACAATTATTTAATTCGCTCTGGAGTGCCGTCACAACTCGACCGCTTTTAAGCGCTATAGCCAGTTCAAATAAAGCTATAAAAGGGGACATCGCAAACTAGACTAGACAGATAACTGCTCATTATTTCTCAACTCAGCTCTATAAAATGTACCATCGGTTACGCATTCTAAAATTTGACAACGTGGAAAAGTGTACAACTTTTCTATACATTAAACAATACTGGTTTTAAACAGCTCCTGTGAACAGTAAGCATTGTGTAAATTGTGCTGTGTATATATATGTGTATATATATACACAGTACTCATTGATATATATATATATATATATATATATATATATACACACTCGTATATATATATAAACACTCGCTGCTCTCCGTTGTGTTGCATAGTACTGTAAATATAAACTTCTAAATCTGTGACAGTGTACGTTTTTGTAGGAAACATTTGTAATCTCTTGTGTACTAAAATAGAAAAAAAACGAAAATCTAATGTTCGGAGTCCTTTAATAATACGAAAATGAAATCATGATTGTTCTCCATACACATAAAGGCAGTTAATTTGCCTTAACTTTAATGTACACGTTTGCGACTGAAAGTTCAACTCAACAGGTTTTAAATATATCTTACAATATATACCGACTTCCACAAAGTGCATCGAAAATTAAAACTCCCTGAATTTCAGGAAATCACAAAGAAAAGAAGGGTTTTGAAAGGGCAATGTACAGGAAAGAAAGAAAGAGACCTCTGGAGCGGGCGAAGTCAGCAGCTGCGGGTGCAAACGAGGCGCAGACGCCCCTGCATGTTGCCGGCGGCCTCCGGCCGGTGGCATCCACCATACGGAGTACAGCGCTTCGCCGGGTTTCAGGCTGCACTGAGCTCCTTTCATAGGGGTCTGTCGTCTGTGTCTGAGCGCTGATTTGTTTCAGTGTCTTTGAAAGTGTCTGGCGGGGTTCAACCAATCTCCTGGGTGACCCGAAAACTCTATCTGCCAAATCGAGCTTCGAGGACATAAAAGTGCAGAGTGGAAACAGGGCCCTCTGAAAGGGGAGAAGGGGGGGGGGGGGGGTTGGCAGGGGTTGAGCCCTCGGGATATGAGGGCAGGGCCTAGAGGGGGGAACAATGCCAAGGACCTGCTCTTCTAGGAACTGGGGTGGGCTGGTAAGGGTGCTAGGGACAAGGCCATCAGAGGCTGTGTGGCTATGGGGGTGTCAAATCAGGCCCTCCCAGATATGAGACACTAGGGTCAGGCCCCCGCAGGTATGAGAGCCAGGCAGATATGAGGGGCGGGCAGGTATGAGGGTCAGGCAGGTATATGGGGCAGGCCCTCGCAGGTGGTGGAACAGTGCTAGGTACGGGCCCTCCGAGGGGTAGCAGTACCTGGGGCGTGGGCCTCAGGGAGTGGCAGCAGGACGCTCTCAACCCTACAACTACCAGGGAGTGGCAGCAGGCCCCCTTGGGTAACGGGGACGGGGTCCTCCCCAGGACCAAAGTGCCAAAGGGAAGGGGGTGAGGACCCTCAAGTCATCGCAACTGTTGCATTTATATAGCGCTTGGTGTTCCTGGGGAGACATCAAAGCGCTTTTGACGGATGAGTAGCAGTTCACACCCCCATAGGTCCAGTGCCACGAGTGAGATCACACTGCGTGAATATAGACTTTCTCTCGCCTGTTGGGATAAACAGTGCATTTTCTGGCACGTCACCGGGTGACTAGAAACACCGGCCTTTAATGGGCCAGTGACCGGTGCACTCTCAGGCCTATAACTAGGAAGACGGGGCGTGCTTTAGAGTGACATAAAAAGGAGCAACATCCTTTCAGGGTCCAAGCATGCCATGGGGCACCGCGATGTGCCCTCCCGAGGTGTGACAGGAAGCAGCCGGTTGGACCTTCCAATGGCATGCCAGGGGGGCATCGGGCTGGACCCTCCCAAGGCGTGCCGGAGAACAGCGAATTAGGCCCTCTTAAGACATGCCAGGGAGCAGAGAGGCAGGTTGAGCCGGCACACCCCCCCAAGGTGTAAAGGTAACTCGGAGTAGAGTTGAGGGGGGTAAGAGAGACAGGAAAAAGGGTCAGAGCCGACAGAGTCTGAGAGTGCGAGCCAGGCAAGTAGTGGTAGTAAGAGTGCCATGGAGTAGGGAGAGAGTCTGGGTGTAAGAATGCCAGAGCCTGGGGACCAGGCGTTCCGGGAGGTAAGGCCCGCGTAGGATGTACAAGTGCTGAGCAGTACACAAGCCCATCTTGGATTGAGGGACAGCATTTGGAGACAGAGCCCTCGGAGCTGACCGAGTGAAGTGCCAGAATGTAGGGACTTGGTGCTCTCCCGTTAGAGGAGTGCCGGGGAGCAGGGCCCTCTGCCCGAAGCGACAGGATGTAGTTGCAGAACCCTATCTGCGTGAAGGGGAGGATGTAGGGGCTGGCGCTCTCGGGTAGTAGGAGTGCCAGGGAGCAAGGCAAGGCACTCACAGGGGATGTTGGGGGGGGGAGCATGAAGGGGCACAGCGCCCTCGGCTTGTAGGAAAGTAAGGGAGACGGGGAGGGCCGCCTTTGTGTAAAGCGCAGGATGTAGTTATGTGACCCTATCTGCGTGAGGCGTAGTATGCAGGGGCCGGGCCCTCTCTGTGGGCGTTGCGCCCTCTGGTTAAACCAATGTAAAAGTGAAGGGAAAGGGCCGCCTTAGTGTGAAGCGCAGGGTGCAATTGCAGGACACTATCTGCGTGAAGCGCTAGGATGCAGTGTAGTGCCACGGAGAAGGGGCATAACGCCTTGGGGCTGTATGGGTGTCAGGGAGCAGCGCCAATCTTCTGTTTAACAGAGGCAGCCCCTCCTCGGGAGCCACAGAGAAAGACTCAAAAAGTCAAAGGATATCCCCTTGGAGAGCTCAGATGTCAGCTGTGCGCCTGGCTTCAGTTAAGTTCATTGTGGAAAGGAGCTGGAGTGGATGAGCCACCGCGGCACTGCCAGAAAGGGGCCTACCCAGGACATTACAGTACTAGACACAGGAGCGGCCTTCAGAGGCGAGCAGAGTGCACGTCCGCTCCCACCCCTTGAGACCGGAGTGCCAGGCCAGTGGCCACCTCTGCAAAGTGATGTCCCAGGAGTGACAGCCCGGAGATGAGGGAACCTGTCCCCCTGCGCCGAAGAGAGAGCCGTGGCCAGGCCCGCCCAGATATAGACCTGCAGGGAATGTTCAACTCAGGATGTCAAGGGATTGTGCTCACACGAGGAGAGTTCAGGGGACAGTCCCTTCCTGGAGGTCAGAGTTCAGGGGACAGTCCCATTCTGGAGTTCACGGGATGGTCCCTTTCTGGAGGTACAAGTTCCGGGCAGAGCCCCACTCGGGAGGGCAGATAGATGTCCAGGGGCAGTCCCTCGAGGGGCATCATCAGTCCAGGCCCAGGCCCCTCTTAGGAGTCCCCCGGCAGCGAGTCCTTGCCCCCCAGCAGCAGCTCGGCGGGGGACTGCGAGCGCGGCGTCTCCAGGTTGCTGGCGTCCGTGTCGCTGTCGCTGCCCTTCTTGCCGCCGCCGCCCCCCGCGCTGTGCGTCTTGATGTGCTTGC
Source organism: Lissotriton helveticus (assembly GCF_964261635.1). Lineage (NCBI taxonomy): Eukaryota > Metazoa > Chordata > Amphibia > Caudata > Salamandridae > Lissotriton > Lissotriton helveticus. The sequence continues at coordinate 1,022,159,345 of NC_136061.1, forward strand.
TGAGGTGGTCGCTGCGCATGAAGCGCTTGTTGCAGACGGGGCAGGCGAAGCGCTTCTCGCCGGTGTGCGTGCGCAGGTGGCGCTGCAGCTCGTCCGAGCGGGTGAAGCGCTTGCCGCAGAAGAGCCAGTTGCAGACGAAGGGCCGCTCGCCCGTGTGCCAGCGCAGGTGCGCCTTCAGGTGCGACGTCTTGCCGTAGACCTTGCCGCAGCCGGGGATGTGGCAGCTGTGCAGGCCCTTGCGCCGCAGGCTGGCCCCGGCCGGCCCCAGCCGCTCGGCCTCCTGGCAGTTGGGGCAGTCGCAGGTGGCGCGGCCCGAGTAGCGGCGGGCGGAGCGCGAGGAGCCGCCGCCCCCGCCGCCCGGGCCGGACGGCAGCAGCACGGCGGCCGCGCTGGAGTCGGCGTAGGAGGGCAGCACGGGCTTGAAGGCCTCCTGCGCCGCCAGCAGGTGCTGCCCGCCCGCCAGCAGGTGCGAGGCCCCAGAGCCCAGGCCGGCCGAGCTGAAGGCCGAGTGCGTGAGCGAGCCGAAGTCCGCGCCGTAGTGCGGCGCCCCCGGGTGCAGCGCGCCCTGCAGCGGCGGGCTCTGCACCTCCAGCCAGGAGCCGGCGCCGCCATGCAGCTCCCACCACGAGGCGGCGCTGCCGCCCACCTCGCCCGGCAGCGCCGAGTGGAAGCCGCCCTTGTACCAGGGCTCGTAGGGGTGCGCCATGCGCGGGTACAGGCCCTCGGCCGAGCCGTGCACCTTGGAGATGAAGGCGGACTGGCCCCCGCCGCCGCCCCCGCCGCCCCCGTCCTGGGGCGAGGCCATGCCGCTGGAGAAGAGGCCGCTGTAGTCGCTGCTGAAGGCTGACGAGGTGGGCGAGGTGGAGGCCAGGCAGAAGGCGCTGCCGCCGCCGCTGGAGGCCGAGCCCGGCCCGCTGGAGGCCCGGCTGCTGCCCACGGTGAAGCCGCCCATGCTGCAGCTGGAGGAGGCGCGCTTCCAGGGGTGGAAGCTGCCCTTGGCGAAGGCGCTGGCTTCAGGCAGGGATCCCAGGGGGCTGGTGTTGCCGATCTTGTTGCAGGTGGCAGCCAGCATGGCCAGAGGCGTGGTTCCAAATCTGGGCTCTTCCTGGGGGAGAAAGAAGAAAAATGCATCAGTGGTCATGTTGGGTGATCAGTACAGTGATAATTCGTCAGGATTTCCTACTTACTACACTGACATCCAATAATTATCACCTGCCACACATACAGCATGTAAGAAAACCAGCCCATCACTCACCCATGCCCCAACATCTGCCCACCACCCCCAGGTGATCTCCAACTCGAGCTTCAGAGACATTAGTAGTGGGAAAAGACGGTGGTCAGGCCCCAGGTTCTGGACTCGCTTCAAGGCCTATGCTCTGCATGGCATGCCCCTATGCTCTGCATGGCATCCCCCGAACTGCTGCGCCGCACCCCCCAAGAGACTCCATGTCAAAGCAGGGATCAGTGGTGTTCACTGTGGTGCTGTGTGGAGGGGGCATGGATTGGATTTATTGGCTGTGGCATGCCAGTCCTTTCTGATAAATGGCTCTACACATCAGACCTTTAACTCGCTTTGGGAAGGCCCTAAAAAATACCCCTTCTTCCTATCCTAAGTTCTTGTACACGTCCGAAAAGCATGTAGTCTGTGCTACGTGTTATGCGATGTCAGCTCGGGGTGGGATGTTAGTGCTGTTAGACAAGAAGCTGCCCTGGAAAGTTACAGGGAAATAAACGGTACCCACTTTACTCCAAACTCCGGCCACGCAGACCCCAGTGGTGCCCCCCGCCCACCAGAACGAGCTTGAGGTTGAACTGGTTAGAAGACATGGTTTAACAAAAGATGCCGCGGTGGAACGCACGCCACCCGTGGAATTTCACCCATTCACCTCCGGCTACAATAAATCTTCCTGGGATACCGAAGAGGGCTGGAGACATGTCTTGTTCTCTGCTGTTTAAGGAAGACGTACGCTTCACAGGAAGTAACGCCCACATACGTGTCCGTTTGGGATGAGAGACCGACAGCGTTTTGAAAGCTCCCACCACCCCAGGGGGGTCTTCATTTTACCTATATACTCTGCCCCGTTCTTTGAACGCTCTGTGTAATATACATATATATCACAATAAAATAATCAGCTGTGCCCTGTGGATGCTTTTTGTGCTGTAGCGCCGAGCTATTCTTTGTCCGAGGAATATATAATTATTATCTAATACCATTGAACGTTTCTAATCTATGACAAATGAATCCTGCCCTACGCCGGCTTTAGGCAACTTGAAGCAAAGACACGAATGTGTTGTGTGAAGAGTGAGTGAGAATGTACGCTCGTGCGTTGCCGCACAGAGACTGAATCATTCTAAGCACCAGTCGAAATTGTTGAGTATTATAATTATGTGTACCGTGTCTATGACTGTGACACAAAAACTGGGACTGAAGGTACAAAAATCTATTAATTAGTACACGTCCAAAAAATTTAATATTTAACAGTTTTGGACTCGAATACGAAATAAAAACTATACATTTGATGGATGTTAGCCTAGGTAAATGCGTAAAGAGGTCTGTGTAGATCCCTTTACATAGACAATGTGTCTATATATGATAAATGTATTAATACGCATACGCTATCTATAGAAGTACTTGATTGAGCAACAACATGTTGAATCTCATTTGTTGTACATATTACACATACATACGATTTCACAAAATATATATACTCATGCGCACGCACATCCAGTGAGCGAAACTGGAAGTCTTTGCAAGCCTCTACATCAGTGTCACAGATAAGGATATATATATATATATATATATATATATATATACGTATATCTATCTATAAGTATATAAACAATTATGTGTGTGTATATATATATACACACACATAATTGTTTATATACTTATAGATAGATATACGTACACACGTGTGTGTACATATACCTTGTTATACCCCACACCTGTAACGTGGCTACGTATGACTATGAATTAAAGATACACACAAACACAAAATTACAATAATTATTTCCATATGAACTGATGGTGTTAAACATAACTAGAGCCACTATCCCCGACTTTGTATTTGGTATGTAAACACACACATTGGTTTGACGGATAATGGTAACCTGCACTGTGTACGATTATGCCATTTAACGGTTGTCACACACACATATGCAGATCTTTTCAATCCCCGCGTACCCTATAATGTGTAGTATTAAACTAAGAATTTTTCATATAAAAATGTTACAGGTGGGAAATACACAGCCTTCTGTAATGGCTGGTAGCAGTAATACTGACGTGTATATTCAGTGTGTTCATATCTATGTACAGACCAACACACACTTGTATCTAGCTAGCCAATGAAAATATATCAAATATACTGAAAAACTTTTATGTATTTTAATTAGCGGTATGTATAATTCCGTTTTGTTTCGCGGACTTGAGCGGGTATAATGTGCCAACTAACCTTGCCTTTTCTTTCTAAAAAAAATTCATAATTGTGGGAAAAATTCGCAGTAGTCCCAGGACAGGCCCTCTGCTTTGCTTTGGGACAGGGGGCGGTGGCAGATGCGGCGCCCCCGGGGCACTGCTTAAAGCGTGAGGTCACTTACCCCGAGGATAGAGGTCGCCATGGGTGCCCGGCCCCGGTGCGTCCCGGTGGTGTCGGTGCCGCCGCTGTGTCCTCGGATGCCGGTGCCTGCTCCCAGCCCGCCCGCTCGGTCGGCTCCAGCTCTCCCGCTCTGCTCCCGCCGCTCAGCCTCCGGCGGCCACACTCCGGCAGCCTGGCCGCGCCGGCTTTGAAGTAGCGCTGGCTGCGGCTCTCGACCAATGAGGGCTCAGGGAGCGCGGGCAGGGGCGGCTCGGTAGCCAATCAGAGACGGAGGCGCGTGCTCCGGGGATGCGGAACTCGAGGCCACGGACGGGCTCGCGCTTGGGGAGAAGACTCTGCTTCGCGTGCCAGCAGCCGGAGGCGCCCACAGACTACCCGCTGCTGCGGGGCCCTCTGCATGAGGGGGGAGGGGGCACCCTTCACAGCACACACTGACAGAGGCTCCCCGAGTGCCCACGTGCCCAAAGTATCCCCAAGTATTTCCATAGACTCGCCTGTTTATTTCCTCAAACTTGGCGCCAGGCTAGGGGGAGCTGCGTGCCTGTCCCAAGTAAAAGACTTATCAGCTGATGTGCTGAGTGGGTGAGGGCACGGGTCCCCTCCGCTCATCCCCGAGTCCTCGCTTCGGACTCGGTGAGAAATTCAGAACCCTTTTCACGTTTGCCTTACATCACCCCCAATATCCTTGATGATGCTCACTGTACTTTATTGCTTATGTTTTCTCTTTTTATGTATGCTGTAAAGCGCTCTGATACCCCCGGGTCTTGTAAGCGCTATATAAAATTCCGAAAATAAAGTAAATAAATAAAATTAGTATACAACCGAAACTGGACCGTGGGATTTTTTAACGGGGTCGCAAGCACGCTTTGTCCACGCGCCCCTCTGCGTTTCCCATACAGACGGCGCCCTCTCACTGGAACATCCACGTTTGTTGCCAAACACAGTGCATCTCTCTGACATTTCAGTCGTATTAAGAAGCACTCCTACTCCCGGTGAAAGGCGGACAGCAAGTCTTTTAGCCACTAACGTTGACATTTTAATTATTTTGTTAATTTTTCTGTTTTTTACTTTTATTAATATGTTTTTGAGACGGCAACATACTACAAACATTATTATAATCAATTATGGTTGCCAAAATCACTAGAATTGCTTTCAAAAACCTTCCTCCCTAAAATAGCGCCGCTAATAAATATATCAGAAGGTGGATACAATCTTGATGCAATTTCTCCCACTTAGGTGTTCGCATGTGTGGTTATGCACGTTCCCGCTGCATCGCAGGGTACACAACCCCACAGGGGGTGCCTGAGCTCCGTGGCACGGTGTACAGATCTGTCGAACTTGCCACGGTTCCCTCCGAGCGCCCTTCGATGTAAAATGCACTCACCATGGCCAGGAAGAATGTCACGGTTGACGTGTTTGTCTGCTCCCCTCGTGTTGTTTTGACGGTGGAGGAGGGGGTGGGCAGGCGCTGTGCACACGGTCTGCTGAATAACCTGCCTTACAGGTACCATCATTTGAGAGCGGATGCCACCCGAGGCAGTCTGCACTGGCATGAAGCAGTAGAGGGACCCATCGATTTGCAAATGATGGTCAAGGGGAAGCCACGTCCACTGTAGAGGTCTGTCTAGAATGTTTCATATCCATATTTATCAACTGTGCCAACGCGTGCAGTGCTGGGGATCAAGGGTGGTAAATACACTCAGTGCTAATGTTAAAGTTCGCAGTCAGCAGGGCTTGTGAGTGGAATAATATGAACTGGTGCTTCTTGGGTACATATGAACAGCATCAGTAACAGCTGTACCGTTTTCACGAACAGGACAGTAGCATTGGTTCAATAAGAATGTGATAGCAATGTCCTCTCCAAACTAGGAGATTGTTCGCAGTGGGGCGAGGCTGCCCGGCTTTTCTGTGCCTTTTATGGAAATGTCAGTCGCTGGCTGTTGTGGACGATGCCAGTGGCGTGTTGTGGAGTACTGCGTGTTAGTGGTTTGTTGTGGTGCAACACGTGCCAGTGGCTCGCTGCAGAGCAGTACGTGTCAGTGGCGATTTGTTGTTGTGATGCACCGTGTGGCAGTGGCTTCCGTTGTGCGCGGCGTGTCATCGGCTTTCTGGTGCACGCGCGTGTCAGTGGTTTGTTGTGTTGTGGCTTGCTACAGCGCAGTACGTGTCAGTGGGGTGCTGTCGCGTGCCATTGGTTTGTTGTGATGCGCTGTATTGTAATTGCATTTATATAGCCCTTACTAGACCCCTGACGAGGCATCGAAGCGCTTTTTCGGCAGGTAGCACTCTACTCCGGGACCCATAGAGGATTAGTGTTGAATTAGTATAGTGAAACATGCAAGTACATTTTAAGTGGTGGATAGGTTAGTCAGTTATTTGGATTTGGAATGATAGCAGAAGGATAGAGGAGGGGAAAAAAAGGTTTGTATTTATATAGCGCTTGTTACCCCTGATGGCAGGGGGGCTGGTTTCACTGGCTTGTGAACACAAAAGGGTGGCTGGGGGTGCACTGTTGTAACATACAGGTCTTAGCGGGGAGCAAAGGAGTGTGAGGGGTTTGTTGCCAGTGTCTTGCTGTGCTGCACTGCGCGCCGGTGGGTTTCTGTAGAGCTCCTGGCATTACAGGTTTGCTGTGCTGCAGCGGGTGTTAGTTGGGTTTGTTGTGCGCTGTGTGTCACTGGCTTGCTGTGGAAGTAACACTACATAGAAGTGGTTTGCTGTGGTGCAATGCACGAGGCTCTTTTCAAGTTAGTTTCTAGGCAGAGCCCCAGCCCAGGCCAGCATAAGGAAGGCAGACTTGGCACAAGGAACGGGTTGGAAAGAGTGTGTCCAGGTCCACCAGCAGACCTACCCTGCTCTACCAGCCTCTGAAACACCACAGACCGAGGGCCACACTAGCGCTGCTTCTGACCTCTTGAGTCCGAGGCGCCTCTTGGAGGGAGCTCCAAGAACCCTATTCCAGTGGCATTTGAAGCCCACCTACCACTTTCACAGCTTACACGGAGGGGGCGGGAGGGGTGTTATTGATAGATGAAATGCAGAAACAAACAGGACACAGGACACGGGCATAGGCCTCTGGGCCCTGTTTATTTCTGCATTTTATCTTTCAGATAGCAGAAGGCGGCCCATTTCCTTCTTTGCACTGGGGCCCCCATTGCACTGGCTATGCCACTGCCAGTGGAGGGCTGGAAGGAAGAGTGAAATGAAGAATATATGAATTGAAGAAAGAACCTGTGACAAGAAGGAAGGGCCAAAAGCATGAACAGGTGGATGAAAGGGTGAATGGACGGATGAGTGAAGTGTAAAGCAACTTTGAATGGGTGGGTGAAAGAGATTGGCTGGAATGATAGAAAAGCTAGATGAATGGGTGGGCGACTGAATGGAAGTTTGGATGGATGAATTAATACGAGGAGAGTGAAATGACAGCTGGGTGAAAAAGGGGTATATAGATGGGAAAAGGAGGAAGGAATAAAGTGTGAGAGGAAGGTTTGAAGGATGGGTGGAAGAGTAATGATGAAAAGGTGGATGGACAGAATGGTAAAGAAAGGACAAATGGAAGCATGAAAAGATGGATGGATGCATGAAATGCTTAAAGGGTGTAGAGACAGATGGACAGGAGTTGGGATGACGGGGCCTCATATAGTGTGGGTGGGGTTTACTCGCGCCCCTTTCCTGATGGCATTCGAGGTAGGGTCACAGTGGGGGTATTTACATGTTCTGGTTACTCCCTTGCTAAGAGACACCCCTTGAGGTGAACGCTCTAGGATTTCTTGAGGTGAGTGCTGTGGGAGCCTCTGGTTCCTGTTGGTGAGTGGTCTGCGACGCCATAATTCTCTTCCGCTTGAGGTGCGTTTCCTCGGTTACTCGGGTTGCCATCGGGAGAGTGATCTTGGAATGTTTTTTAAATGTGTCTTTTTCTTGGGGTCAGTGCTAAGCTGCCCAGATTCTAGGTTCTCCTGTAGGCCCGTCTAAGAACGCCGGGTTCCATCTTCTATTGAGGAGAATGACCCCTGGCACCAGATTTCAGGTCCGCAGCATGTTGAATGCTGTGAAGTTCACTCCCTCCCCTTTGAGGTGAATTATGAAAGATCATACTGCCCCATGAAGGAAGCGATTTTGGAACCCGCTGGCCTGTTGGCCTAGAGAGGTGAATGCTGCGAGCCCAGGTTTCCAGCCTCAACCCCCCCAAGACCTGAAACTCTGAAACCTCCAGTTTGTGCTTGGGTGAGATTTGTGGGGTTCAGAGTTTCCGTGCTTCGTGAGCGGAATGTTACGGGAGCCCCAGAGATGACTCTCCTGGTGAGTATGGCGAAGGTCTTGACCCCTTGAGGTGGACCGCACCCATCCCACTCCGCTTCCACCCTACAGCACCCGTGTTCTCTTTTCTTGTAGCGAGCGCCACCAAGTCCCCGATTCTGGGCCCTCTTGAGGTGACTACCATGCCCCCCCCCCCCGCACCCACCCCAACAGATCCAGGGTCCTCTTGAGGTGAACGCGCGAGGACAGCACACCCGGGCTCCATCTGAGGTGAATACCGAACCCCACGCCTCCACTCAGCAGATCCCGGGTCCTTTTAAGGTAAATACGGTGCCCCACAGATCCCCGTATGTCAATATCAACCACTCGCGCGCTCCCACCCCACCGATCCCAGGCCCCCTAGAGGTGAATATCACCCCCCCCCCCCTCCGCGCTCCCACCCACAGATATCCCAGATCCTCTTGAGGTGAATGCTAAGAGATCCCTAGATCCTCCAGGGGTGAATGCTAAGAGATCCCCGATCCTCTAGAGGTGAATGCTAAGAGATCCCCGATCTTCTTGAGGTGAATGTCGAGAGATTCCCCCGTTCCTCTAGAGGTGAATGCTAAGCGATCCCGATCTTCTAGCGGTGAATGCTCAGAGATCCCCCGATCCTCTAGAGGTGAATGCTAAGAGATCCCCAAATCCTCTAGAGGTGAATGCTCAGAGATCCCCCGATCCTCTAGAGGTGAATGCTCAGAGATCCCCCGATCCTCTAGAGGTGAATGCTAAGAGATCCCTCGATACTCTAAAGGTGAATGATAAGGGATCTCCAGATCCCCTAGAGGTGAATGCCAAGAGGCTACCCGATCCCGTTACCTTTTGAGGCACATGCCACCGAGACAACCAGGCCCTGCCCCCCCCCCCCCCCGTGGGCAGTCTGGAGAGTGGGGGGGGCAGGGTCAGGGCAGGTGAGGCCGCCCCCAGGCCGCGCTCCTTCATGTGCTGACTCGGGCACGAGCAGAGGCGGCGGCGGGTGTCACCGAGGCGGTGCTCGCCGGCCCACTGGGCCGTCCGGGGAGGGGAGGCGAACAGACCTCATCCTCCCCACAAAGCCTCAAATCCGACAGGATCATCGCGACAACAAACGGCAACAATGCGGGCATTTATCAGACGCGCACATTCCTGGCTGTTTAATGTGTACACTTCACACCCCTATTTATAGGGGGGCTGCGACGCTGCCCTCTTCCCCACGACGAGATGCATTTTAATCGATTACCTGTTGTTTTGTTTTGCTTTTACATTCAAAATATGATTCGAACCCGCAGTACTTCGCGAACAGAGACTTTTATTGCAGAACACGGAAAGACAATGTTTTTTTAAAAGATAAAACAATCCACTGGTATTAAAAAAAAGAAAAAAAAGGAAAAATATAATCACATTTTTCAGTAGACCGATACTTCTGTATCCGACATTCCACACCTCCAGCAAATCGAGTGCTTTTCGTGTAATCGTAGACGGACATATTATGCCAGGGCGTCGAGTGGGCTGTTCAAACATTTGGGGGATAATGGCACCCCCCACAAAGGAACGGTTTGCGGAAAATTCATCGTCCTTTTAAAAGTTAAAGCAATTTTCGGGAGAATGGCTTTCACCCGGCGCTTTAAATTATTCAAAGCGGCCCCAATAATGCCCTATTATAGCGCCTGAATGATGCCAGGCAGCCCGGGTGCAATTTGTGCGCAGGGCTCGGATGCCTAAACCCCTCTCCTTTCTGCAGAGGTGAGGGGAGAACAATCCTGCCGGAGCCCAGACAGCGAGCAGCCAAATTGCTTCCCTTTCTGCAATCAGGCCATTTTAACTAGAAGGCAATTAACGCTATTAAATGGCGGCTCTGCATAAACACGTGTGGGTGAGGAGCGAGAGTGGGGTGGCTGTCTCGGTGCACCCCTAGAACCGTCTCAGAGACAGCTTTGTGCCCGCAGCCCGGCGGAATATGCGAACCTCACTCGAACCTGCAGTGTGCCAGCGCGTTTTATGCGCAAAGGAAACAAAACAAGCAACACGAATCGGTAAAGAGACAATGGAGATAAAAAAAGAAACGAAGGAAAAAGACCTGCTCCATTTTAAAATTAAATACGAGCCCCCCTGATGTCTTTTCTGCATTCGTGCATTGCCAGCGTGAAAAAGGAGACTGGCGCTGTTACTTCGCATCGCCGTATAATGATTGGAAATATATTGCAAATGTATAGACCACCATAGGATAAATAAACATCTGCAATAAAATACACTTGCGACAGGTGCTTGCGAATTTAAACCTATCTATCTATCTATCTATCTATCTATCTATCTATCTATCTATCTATCTATCTATCTACCTACCTATCTATCTTTCTACCTACCTACCTACGTATCTATCTATCTATCTATCTATCTATCTATCTATCTATCTATCTATCTATCTATCTCTCTATCTATCTATCCATCTATCTATCTATCTATCTATCTATCTATCTATCTATCTATCTATCTATCTATCTATCTATCTTCCTACCTACCTACGTACATATCTATCTATCTATCTATCTATCTATCTATCTATCTATCTATCTATCTATCTATCTATCTATCTATCTATCTATCTATCTATCTATCTATCTATCTATCTATCTATCTATCTATCTATCTATCTATCTATCTATCTATCTATCTATTTATTTGTCAGTCTATCTGATCAGGTATACACTCGTTTTGGCGGTGGCGTGCAGCGTGAAGCCCAGAATGGTTTAAAATGAGTAGGGGGTGAGGTAATCGCAGATCCGGGAAATGACAAACACATCCTGAGCACAGCACAGGTAGGAAGCCCTTCTTCAGGCAGAACCGCGGAAAAATCTAGCTTCCCTGGCATATTGTTGCAGCAGCAGGGCGTCGTCCACGAGACGATCATATAATTAGACTTTCATTTACATTTTCTATAATCTACCAGTTATTATCAAATCAGCGCAGTGTGGGAGTTTGCGATAAAATAATAACTTTAGTAAAGGGAGACACCCCCACCCCCTTTCCACAAAGATGTGTTGCTCTCTAAGGGGAGTGGATTTTTATCAGAAAACATGCAGGCGCCGGTGGTCTCTGGGAAGAAAAGAAGCTAGCGCCTGGGAGCATCGTGAATTTATTTTCGCAGCGCTTAGGGTCGGAGCAAAGGACGCTTGCAGAACCGGTCAGCTGGAACGAATGTGTACATTTTAAAAATGCAGTTAAAATTAGACTACTAATTCTGCTTGCTCGCTTTTATCGGCATACAGCCGACTGTTTCAAATCCTTTATTAAACCATCCTGTGAGGACGATGCTCCCTTGTGAACTAGGCTTCGAGCCGCTTCGTTCCCATTGTGTCCCTGCACGGGAGAGCACCAGGAGGATGAATGAACAGGAACGCGGTCCCCCTCTGTTTACCTCAACCCAAAATGCATCAACATAGCAAACGGAGAATGCAGAGTGTCGAAGGGAGGCTCGAATCTTGATGAGTTTAATGACTGCAATTATCTGTCGATTAACCCACAAGCGCCGCAATTTCCCCGCTCGCGGAGTTCCGCGCTGCGGGAATGTTCGCGAGATTCGTGGTGCGCTCGGGCCGGTGTATTACGGTTCTCTGTGGACTCGGCCCGTGGCTCGCCCTGAGGGGACCGTGGGCCAAGTCACAAAGCTTTTAGGTGATAAGGAAGATGGCCACACCTAAAAAGTAATAGTCAATAAAAACAAACATCAAAGTCGCACAAACACTTCTGCCATATAATGGAGTGGGATTTAAACACACTACACCTGGGCCGATAGGTTTATCTCTTTATTTGGGTACAGTAACAGTTTATGAATATTTGGAAACGGCAATTGTTTGTGCTAGCAACGATTTCCGAAGGAACTCATGTGTCTTCAGAAGGTTGCCAGGAACACACTTCAGAAAAAACATTAGCGAGTTTCCCATTTCAGCCATGCAAAGGCGATAGAATACACACGCACAGGTGAAGACGTATTTGCCTTAGTGAAACGGCACTCATTTTTGTACTTTTATTTTCTCACTGGAAAAATATTTTTCCCGAGGAGAAAGCCTTTACCCTACACCCCACCAATTTTAGCCATGCTGTCTTCCCATTCCTACCCTGGAAATGGTTTTACTCCTGCCCCCGACAGGAGTATAGCTATATATATATTTCTGATTCCTGGGTACGAATGGGTTTTGGAGACGTTTGTGAATGCTGCTCACAATAGCAGTGCCTACAAACTTTCCAGAGCATCCGTGCTGTTTAACACAGACTCTATGTCTCTGGGGGGAGGGAGGGAGAGGGCGGAGGGGGGAGAGGACATTGAGTAAATAATTTCACACTATACTGGATAATGTTCTGCATCAGTAAATCCCTTGACGTTTTGTGAGTTTCATAAGTGAATTTGAAGTCGTAAGTCAGGCCATTTGCATGCCGATATTGAACTTACTCCTGCAATGGCTTTCTAAATCGGGCCCTCTATGCATCACCCCAGCCTGTCTATGCGATACCTAGGGACAGAAGAGTGGTCAGGGAAATGTAGTGCAACTGAGGCTAATATCCACACACAGTCGCAGCGCTATGGGTGCTTACTAACAAACACACACAATGCTTCTCCCACACTTAACTAAACAAAATAACTAATGTTAAGTCCTGCAGTGAATGTGAGGAACTGCATGGGAGTAGGAGTGAAAAAGGAAGCACATTTAATGGAAAAACACTTTTCCAGGTAAAAGCCTGGGCGTGTTAAGATATTTGTAAAACTTCACTCTTTTCCAAACCCATGGGGAACATGCTGGGCCAGAAATGTAGGTGAACACCGTACAGATGTGTGCAACGTAGTTCATAGGCACTTTAAATGCGTGTTTGATAAACTGTTGTAAATCTTTGCAAAATGCTCACACACTAAGGCATAGTCATACCTTGCTCATTCCAGGATCCACCTGCTGCAGAGAAAAACTTTAAAAAAATAATCCTATACAACTCTCTCCAAATCTCTACTCTATGGCTCATTTTATACTTCTTTTAAACTATCCCTCTGCCTCCACTCTCTGACTCATCCCAAACCTCTCATGCTACTACCGACTCCCAAATAACCCTTCCCAAACTCTTCCCTCCCTCATCCCGCCTTTATCCTCTTCATCCAGCTAACAGGCACACATGTCCACCACTCCCAATAGGAATCCCTAATTCAATTCAATTCAAATTGACTTTATTTCGGATATATTGCAATCCATAAAAGTACACACAATAGACAATTCATAATAAAACATCACAGTGATCACAAAGTCAATCTTAAATTACATACAACTCAAATGTATCATAAAAAAGAGTGCATTGACAGAATCAGAATAAAAAATGCAAGTAAGGTCCATATACAGAATATACGAAATAAAGTGCGATAGTGCCATAAACTGCAGTTAATGCACATTTACTCATCCAAACAATTTCTTAGTCTCATGGTCATTTTTAAAAATTCTAACACCTGGAGGACACTGTCAGGATGCAGCAACTGTAAGTACATAAGGGCGGGTCTAATTTGGTTAAAATTTAATTTCTTTAAAAGAGTAACCAGATACCGCTTTCGGGGATATTCATAAAATGTACATAAAAATATAAAATGCAGCATATCCTGTGGAGACTTCCCGTCGCAGCCACAGGGAGCTGCTGGTTTCTTAAAAATGTCCGACTTGGGTCTAATTAAAAGCTGATGAAAGATGTTAAACCTGAAACGGGTCAGCAAAATTTTTTCGTGGGTGGTGAAGGAGAATGTTAGATACAATTCCATTGAATTACAAATACTCAACATAATATACATTCTAACATTAGGTTTCAAGAGCTCTACTTCATCTCTTACAGCATTACGGTTCAGGAAAAAAGCTCTCTTAATTGCAGCAACATCACCCTTAACTATACCCCCCGGGTTATCAAACAGGTTCAGGCGGCCAAGCTTCAAAAATTGGGACTTCAAATATTTAAGCCAGGGTACACGCATTGCGTGGTCAAGCGATAAGAGATCCTCCACTATCAGGTGGGTCAGAGGGATTGCATCACTTAACCATAGTTTTACCCAGCACAACAACGGTTTCAGTCCAACAATGTCCGATAAATGCAAACAGCCAAGTTCTTCATGAGCAGCTAAATTCGGTGTGCTCCCAGGGACACACAACAGACGCTTTAAAAATTTATTTTCAACTATTTGAAGTTGGTCATCGTTTGTGTAGCCCCATATCTCGCTTCCGTATACTGCAGTGGCTATGGATTTAGCGTTATATAGTTTCATCATAGCCACATTTGGCTTTTTCCCCAATTTAGAGGCAAAATTGAAGATAGAAGCATTTACCCTGGACATTTCCCCCTTCTTCTTGGCCAAATGTGGGGCCCAACACATCTTCGTATCAAATAAAACACCCAGGTAGGAAAACGACTGGGTGATGGGTATCGGAACATCATTCAGTTTAAAATTGAACTTCTTCTTAGGTTGACGGCCAACATGCATTATAAAAGATTTTGAATTGTTGACCGTGAGGTCCCTATCAGACATAAATTTATTAAAACCATTCAAAAGTGCCTGATAAATAATCCTATACAACTCTCTCCAAATCTCTACTCTATGGCTCATTTTATACTTCTTTTAAACTATCCCTCTGCCTCCACTCTCTGACTCATCCCAAACCTCTCATGCTACTACCGACTCCCAAATAACCCTTCCCAAACTCTTCCCTCCCTCATCCCGCCTTTATCCTCTTCATCCAGCTAACAGGCACACATGTCCACCACTCCCAATAGGAATCCCTATTTTCCCTCAACTAATCCACTTTGGGTTTCGGATTAGCGTGCTAATCGCCCAACAGCTATTCAACACCTCACCAGGTGAGGTGTTGCAGTCCACAACTTGCACTGTGAACCTACCCCGTATATTAAAACAGAAAATAACGTAGACATGAAAAGAGCCTTCTGCTGCTTTGAGAGCAAATGGAGGCATGTGAGGGGTTGATTTTGACTCAGATTTAGTCTATAGGGTAGACTTGCGAGGGCAGATATACCATCTCTACACAAATTACTGCTCTGCGTGCCTCAGTGTTCTCATTTTGGGCAGTACTGTATGTGCTTCCCGCCAGGAACATTTTAAGGATTTGGGGGACCCTGGGCCAAGCGTATTTTGGGGGCCCGTGTTCGGAACAGCTTTGAATTTATGATCCGGTTTCAGCTCTTATGTCCTCTTTGGCAATGTCACTGACAGTGCACAGGCAAACTGGTCCAAATTCTAAATGTGTTTACATATAATATTTAGAGATAGAGATGTGTGTTTTCAATATTGTAACACAGCAGTAGCTCACTAATATGAATGCAAATAATCTCTGTGAAACCCCCCATCTCACATATATGAGGTCCTATTTTGATCTGAAAAAACCTTTTTTTATGGATGTTGCATGAAACAGAAACACTTTTTCTGCAAAATAGCTGCAATAGATTCTCACACATCACCCACATTAAAAATAAGTTAAAGGAAACTGGTGTTTAAAACCATCTGTTTAAGAATTATTCAAGGTAATCAAGGCAAGATTCTGCAGAAGAGACCTGGCTCTGTCAGAGGCCCCATACCAACCACAATATCCACGGGTCTGTTCGTACAAACACACTAAATTTATGTGTGTATTAGCCACATAGGACCTAAAGAAACCGCAACCTATACACCTCTTTACAAGCTACAAAGAAATATCTTTAAAAAGGACGGATTCCCATTACTCACCATTGGTGACATGCTTCATCATCTGGGTCTCCTCCTAGTAACACGCTATTGTCACTAAGGGGTGCAACCCTTTCAAAAGGAAAGGGGAACTCGCGGATGTTTTTATGCTGTTCAAATTGTAGCGATAAAACACACTATGTTTGATCCTACAGATGTGAGCAATCAGTTTGTGTAGGAGTGATGAGTGCAGTGCAAAGTAGTGAAAAGTAGTGAGTTAAAATTGAACAGTGAGAGAGAAAGACTTTAATTGGTATCTCTCACAGCTCAAACTTAAAAACAGTGTAATGACAGTTTTCAGCAAATAACTGTCTGCGAGTAGAAAGTAGGGGCCAACATGTTTCAGCCAGGGAGGATATATTCATCCTAGGCCTTCTTCAGGACGCATCATTATTGCTCCTGCATTAGTGAAAAACAAATATAAGTAAGAAAAGGTTGGAAACAGATACAACCTAGTCACCTGTGTTCAGGTATATATAAGTCCTCTGCATGTGACAGATTGCTGTTAGCATCTGTATTGCACGAGGGGAAGACCTCACCTCACCTGGCAACAGCTCAGGAAAAGGAGGGACCGCTCTGTCCGTCGGTACCTCTGGCGGTTCATCAAGCCGTATCAGAGGCCCCCCTGAAAGGCTGGTACCCCGGGCTAGAGCCCACTTTGCCCATGCCTTAAAACGCCTCTGCTTCCTGCAGCTCTGCTCTTAGCAGTGCCTTCAGAGCACATTTGGGTGGACTCTGTGGGTCAGGTGTGGACTCTGTGGGTCAGGTTGACCTCTCTGGGGCAAGTAGTCACAGAGGACATTGAACCTCCTCAAAGGGAGAGAGCTGGGGGTCCCTGGTAAACAGTGCTCAAGAGACCACTTCCACCACAGACAGGTGGCTTCACTTACGCCTCCTTGAATCTTTTCATGTTTAACAAATAAACAATAACCAGCAAAAACAGACGCACACAACACACAAATGTTCCACAGTAATGATACAATGAACATGAAATGACATACTTAGAATGGTGGCTTCTTTTAGAAAACTCTAAACAGTCAAATCAGAAGATAATATACTACAAACCAATGAAAATAGGACCCCTGGCTATTCACTCCATGGCAAACTTGTACATCTTGAATATTTCTGAAACTCCGAACACAACACAATGCATAGCAGTAAGCATAAGTAACTGGAAGATCTGTAATCACCTACTGTCTGCAAAGCTTCAAACAGATGCAGTAGTTGAGTATAGGGTTGATACCTTCCAGCCCAAATGGGTTACTTTGCATCTCTTTGGTGGTAAGAAAGGTTTATGAATTTAAAGGTTTGTGAACATATAAATGTCACAGAGCAAACCAAATACATTGACAACTACAGTGTCAAGGGCACCTGCACAGGAAGAAGACAGTATCTTGGATGTAATGTGAATTGATTTTATGGACACCATGGAATGACACCAGTCTCAGGTTGTTGAGATGGGTGCTGGCCACATGCCCAAGAATACACTGAGCGCAGAACAAACCAGGATGGGTCTATGGATGCACAAGCTGGCTATGGCTGGATGTGCAGGAACAACACACTCATGAAAGTCAAGAAAGTAACTAAAGTGCTAAAATAATAAAAGCTATAAGGGGTGGGTGGTAAAAGGGGAGGGGTTGGCCTGCTTGCCGGACACTCACTACCGTCTGACCTCACCAGCTGTCTGAGTTGCACTATGGTGAAGTTGATTTCTCAGGTTGCTCATCTTCACCTCTTGTGTGAAGTTCAAGGGGCTTGGCAGCTGTTCCCAAACATCTGCTGTCGTCAAGGTTGATTCTTGAACAGACCACTTCCTGCCTTCTGGTGAAGGGTAGAGCAGTATTAAGGGGTTGTGCCTGTACTCTACACTCTTTGGGTTAGGTGGGGTCTTCCATGCAGGCGAGGCTAAGCAAAGACGTTCATCAGAGCTTGAACAAAGAATTTACACTTTGATCTAGCTGGGAGGAAGGGGCAGCTTGTAGCACTAAACTCTGGAGACACCAACAACAACAGCTCAACCACACGTTGCCTTTGCAAAGCGGTCACAACAACAAATGCGCCTTAACTATGTATTCCTTTATCATGCATGACGTTACAACGACATGCCTTAGGTAAAGTGGCATTTGACTTTAAAATCCTACGCTTTCCCTACTGTTGCGCAGACTGAAGTTGGAATAGTAAATTATACTGTTACAAAGTCCAACACTTACCCTAAGGCAAATTGTTCTAAAGACTTGTGTGGTAAAGGAATGTGGGTTTAAGACACATTCGTTGTTCTGACCGCATTATTAAGGCATGCATGGCTTAACCATGCGTGGTTCTGTCATACAACCGGCTCCCGCTTATAGTTCCAAAGCTAGGCATTTTGGCAGATGCCTTCTGCCATCAAGTGGGCAGTTAGTCTTTACTTCCTCAGAGAGGAGCCTGTGGAGGTCATCTCTCCACAGGGCACTGATGGAGCCTCTGGTTACATGCAGAGTCCAGGAATATCCTCCAGGGACTTCCACGCTGGCTAAATATGTGGAGACCAGACAGGTCTGGAGAGCATTAAATAGTGCGAGATGGGGTTCCCCTCTGTGGGCAACACTCACCCATCATTCCGCAAGCACCATTCTTGCATTAAAGTAACTGTTCACAAAAGGATAGGTGAACTTTACAGTAAGTGCACTCAGAATATCCACAATGCCTTGTACTCGTAATGTTTGCAAAGGGTTGCACCAGTGATCACTGCACTTAATTGTCAAGGCTTCAATTTACACATGAAAGTTACGAAGAAACTCCCTTGGGTGCATCTAGCTACCCAAAAGCTGTAAACAGTTGACATCAGCCAGGGCTTCAGCAGACGGGCGCCAAGCGGAGCTACCTCATTGGAAATAGGGGATGGGGATATCAATGGAGGGTCTTCGCTTTCATGGAGCCTGCAAAGGAGTGTCACCTGAGAGCACACATCTGTAGTTTGGTATTTCCCCAGGCATCATAAGACCCTCAAACTATTGGCAAAAACGAAAAAAAACAAGGGATCTTCGGGGTACAAAGGGAAAACTGCATAGAGGGCACAGCTGGACATGATGGTAGGGACTACTGTCCTTGCAGTTTGCCTGGCTGACACTTGATTGTAGTTTTACTCCTGCCCTGGTAGTTATAGCCCACACCTCTGAGAGGACTCCTGCAGCTCCGGCTCCAAAGACATGGTTTCTATGGTTTCGAGACGTTGCTTACCCCGTGTTCCTGTGCCAGGCTTCTGAGAGGTCATGTGACTCTCCCACACCAATGCACAGACCTCTGAGAGGCATTATGCTTCATCAGCTGAAGTGTTCGATTGTCAGATGCATTGTATTTCTTTTTGACAAGTATGGTTTGTTGATATTTATAGCAAGGCTATTTAACATCACATCCTAGATCATATTTGGACCTCTTGTGTCTCTTAAATCAATGTTAAAAATGCCCACACAGAACAAGCGCTTCTTATAACTACACAGAGACCGGGGAACACAAGAATAACAGTTTGGACTCTACGAAGGGGAAACAACCTAAAGCAGTAAATTTATTAGTTAAAGGTAAACATTTCAATAGCACAACTTCTCTTCCTTAAGACAGCGGAGGAGGCGCAAAGAGACACTGGGGAATAATGTCTGATCATACCGTGGGCAATGACTGTTGCGGCATTAGGTCAGTTACAGTATAAAAACGGATACTTATCATAACAATATCAAGCAATAGAAGGGCCCTCCTTTTTAAATGACCCAAGTGCAAGGTGGCTTCCTTGACTTCCGTGAGCACCGAGGTTCTGGTACCCAGGATCACTTTCAAGCAAGCAGGATGGGACACTTTCTCTGGGTCCCCAGCCAATGAATCCACTCCTGAGATCTTGTGGAGGTCTCCTTCTAAAACCAGTATAGGGCGCACAGAGCAAACACAGCAGCGTCTGATCCATACGCATCACTTCCTTTTGTTTTACGGCCCATTGCAGAATTCTTTTGCATTGAAATATATCCTGAAAAATCAGCAGTACCGTTCCTTGAATTACTTCTCCACTATTTTCCTACTCATAGGTAGCTTGACCGAGTTCCACAAAATCCGAATCATCCCCCGGAAAACACAGCCCAGGAATCAAATATCGTCATCCTTTTTATTATTTTGTAATCTTTTCCAGAGTCCACTCGACTGCCACAATGGACGTCCCCACACAATGCCGGGGTATTAATCTCCAGGTTGGAAAGACTGGCTCAAGTATCACGTCTCTGTTCACCAGAGCCCGAGCGGCCGCCTCAAAGTCTGCGACCACAGAGGTCAAGGCTTCGAATGTGCCCTCCACAGTAGCCATCATGACCTCTATCCAAACCATTTTCTTGTGGAGGCTTTGAGTGATGCCATAAGAGCCTGTTCTCCTTTAGAGAGACTTAAGAGGATACTTCCAGCAGAACCATCCACCATAAGAACCCTGGCTTATGTATGTTATTTGGAACATAACTAGTCTGAGCTTAAAGCAGTCGATTCAGACTTCCTTGTTGGTGAAGCTGCTTCATGAGATCAACTGCCTTTCATTGGCTTCCCCATTGTTACTTGGTTAAACAGACAGAGATGTAGCACTTACACACCACTCCACTCACTGCCCAACATAAACCTCTCCACTTCAGTGTCTACGAGCTCCTGCCTCCTAGAAACTGACTTTGCAGAGCAGGGTGACTGGTATCTGCGGCTCTCCAGCAGAATAGGGGAATGATGGCATCCTCTCCAGGTAGGGACTTCCACCAGTCACACTGCGCAGCCTGAGTTTGTGATCACAGCACCCCTACCGGAGCTACACCTTGAATGGACCACGGGCCGCCATGTTGATTCTCAAATCTCTTGACTCAAGAAAGATTATGCTTCTCGCTATCAGAATGGGATAAGTTCCCACATCAGAAATTCACTCAGAAGACTGGAGAGTCTCCTTATGGGATTGGTACCCATCAGGAAAGGAGCCTTTAACACGGAGGCCTGGGAAAACATCTCACCTACGACTCACCTAATCCCGCCTCCTCATTTAGGGGTCTATTACGATGGCGGGCGGACAATGTCCGCAGGCCACCGTAACGGTCAACGGGACCGACCGCAAGAGGTGCGGCGGTCCCGCTGTGCCTATCAGGAGGCATCCACCACCATGGCGGTTGCATCCTGTATATTTAACATTGTGGCGGGCGGTGCTGTATTCAGCACCCGCCACAATGTTAAACAGGCATGTTGTGCATTTGTATGCACAACGTGACAGGCACCGCGTGGTGCCTGCCACGTTCTGCATGCAAATGCAGGGGGGGGGTACCATAGGTACCCTCCATGTGCACCTCCCACCTCCCCAATACCCTGGGGGCCCTGCAACGGGATCCTACATGCAGATACCGCATGCCTTTCCATGGCAGCAATGCCGCCATGGAAAGGCACATTCCCGCCTGCATTATAATATGGATGGCAGAAAAGCAGCGGATGGTCTTCCCGGCCGCCGCGGTACCCCCGCCATCATAATATGGTGGGGGGTAAATGGCATGCGGGCGGTGTGTTATGGCAGGCGGATCGCTGCCGCCGTTTGGGCGGTGGTGATCTGCCCGCCATACTAATAGACCCCTTAGTTTCCTATGTTTTAGTACTTGTGTCTCCAGGGGACTTTATACATCTCATGCTGTCGTACCTAGGTCTCCAATAGACCTCACTCCATGCCTGACTGAGTGCTAGGGCATTTAGAGACACCATATCGCACCCTAAGCTGTGCCTGGAGTTCTCATACCCCTCTCATACCCTTCATGCTCTGATGCATTATACTTTTCCATTTTTGCTCCAGCGAATGGGTCTTTGAGAGACAATGTACACCTCAAGTCTAGTTCCTGGGTAGTGACGGCTTATCCCTCTCTTCTCTACTTCAGTGCTCATGTTGGAGAGCTACCTTATACCCTTATGCTCCAGCACTGGAAGGCACACTTGATCAAGTGAATGGGTCTGAGGTACTGTATTTCTTTTGCTTTTGTGCCTGAGCCTCTGCCGGGTCTTAAAACCAGTGCACAGAGAGAATATCGAGTTTTAAATATCGACATACATGAATATTGAGTTGGAAATATCGTGATACATGAATATTGACAGCAAGAATATCGTGGTCAAGAATATTGACTTTAAGGTAAGAAATATAGTTTTTGAAAATATCGAAGTCAGTAATATCGTTTGCAAAAATATAGGGGTCCATTATGATGTTGGGCGGATCGCCACCGCCCGACCAGTAGTGGCGATCCGCCCGACAACGATCCCGCACGCCTTCCAATTACCCACCCCCCCCCCCGGCATATTACAATGGTGGGGGTCGCTGCGGCGAACGGAAAGACCGCCCGCCGCATCTCCGCCGGCAGGCAATCCCTCCGATTGCCTGCCGGGTGGATTTCGGGCCTAATATGGTGGTGGTGTCTGGAAGAGACCGCCATCCATATCAGGATGCCTGGTGGAGAGGGCCTTTCCATGGCGGCGTGGAAAGGCATGCAGTCTTTTGTATTGGGGGCCTGTTGGGGGCCCCCGGGGTGTTGGGGGGGCGCCCTTGGGGTGTACCCATAGTACCCCCCTATATTTGCATACACAAGGTGGTAGGCACTGTGCGGTGCCTGTCACGTTGTGCATGCAAATGCACAACATGCATTTTTTACATTGCGGCTAGTGCTGCTTACAGCACCGCCCGCCGCAATGTAAAAAATGCGGGATGCGACTGCCATGGTGGTGGTCACATCCTGATTGGCATGGCGGGACCACCGCACCTATGGCGGGCGGACCAATTTGCCGTTGCGGTGGCGGGCGGACTTTGTACGCCCGCCATCGTAATGATGCCAATAGTTGTTTAAAATATTGTTCGTTTATAGGAGAATAGGGTGGGAAGTAATTTAATTATAATAAATTGATTAGATTTTTATTGATTATTAGTATTCATTTAATTTAGATTTTATAGTGTCAATTGTTGGAATTAATCTATTATTAATTGATTGTTAATTTTTATTAATTAACCAATTAATCAATTATGTTAATTGTGTTATTTTTTTAGGAGCGGGTTGTGGGTTTATAGGGGAATAGGGTGGGAAGTAATTTAATTATGATGGGGCCGATTCCGATCTCGCTGGGAGAATGCTCCGTCCGACTCGGTTCCGGAGGGCTTTCCGACCGACTCGTGTTCCAGAGCTCCGAGCGCCCGAGTACGATGCGAACAAGCTCTGATGAACACAGGTCACTCGGAGCTTCATTGAAGTCAATGGGAGCCTGTTGTATGACAAAAAAGGTAAGTTGCGCAAAAGGGCGCTCCGTCTGTGCCACCTGCACCGTACATGAACGTGCTGGGGGAACCTTTGGGTCCCCACCTGTGACTGACTCATATGGCTAAGGGTGAAGGGGAGTCCAGCGAGGACCCCCGAACTTTGCTTCCCGGAGCTCTTACAAGTCGGAAACTCCGTCTCAATCTGGCTGTCCGAATTGTGCATCGTACTGGTTCGGTCTGAAATCGCCTCCATTGCACGGCACAGTGTGCTTACGTATGAGACGTACGGAGCGGTTCGGACCCGGAAACAATTCAATCGGCGATTTCACGTTTCTCGCATCGTACTTGCTCGCTCGTACAGCTGAACGGGTCAGTCGGAAAACACGCGCCCAGCTCGTACTTTTTCCAGCCGGATCGCGTTCGGAGTACTTCCGAGCGAGATCAGAATCGGCCCCTTAGTATTTATTTAATTTAGATTTTATAGTGTCAATTGTGGGAATTAATTTATTATTAATTAGTTATTAATTGGTTGTTAATTTTTATTAATTAATTAATTGGTAATTATGTTAATTGTGTTATATTTTTAGGAGCGGGTTGTAGGTTTACAGGGGAATAGGGTGGGAAGTAATTTAATTATAATACATTATTTAATTTTTTTTATTTATTTAATTTTGATTTTATAGTATTAATTGTGGGAATTAATTTATTATTAAGTAATTAGTTGTTAATTATTATTAATTAATTGATAATTATGTTAATTGTATCATTTTTGTAGGAGCGGGTTGTGGGTTTATAGGGGAATAGGGTGGGAAGTAATTTAATTTCAATACATTTAATAATCATTTGTATGTATTAATATTGTTAACTGTGGAAATTACTTTATTAATAATTATTTATCAATTGTTATTTAATTATTATTCATTAATCAATTGGTAATTCATTATGTTAATTGTGTAAAATTTTAGGAATGGGTGGTGGGGTTTATAGGGGAATAGGATGGGAAGTCATTTATTAAAAATTAATTAATAATGAATTGTTAAGTAATGGCAATTAATTAAAAAATAAATATGGCAATTGGGTAATTGATATGAGATGTGAGTTGTGGTGTTTATAGTGGTAAAGGGTGAGAAGTACATTATTTTTAATTCATTAATACGTTTTTTAATGATAATCATTTTTTTGATAATCAAATTTATTGATTTTTCAGAACAAAAATACATCGGTAGCAAATCAAGCACATTATTGAGATGAATTACATTAAAGAAAAGCTGACAGAAACTCACGAGGCACAGGTGGAATGAGTACGACATTTGCTTACAGATATACATGTACACAACACAGTCGAATCCTGATAATAATTTAATAATAAAAAATAGTTATGGAAATTGTGTAATGTTTTTTGGGTGTGTTTTGGTATTTATTGGGGTTGAGGGTGGACATCATTTTAGGTTTTATTAATGAATAATTAGTTGCTCATTATTATTCATTCATTAATTGATAAATATTTATAGTAATTGTTTACTTTCGTTTTGTGTGTGTAATTTGGTTTTATAGGGCTAATGTTTGGTGAGTAAATTAATTTTTTACTGTTTTGATTTGTTTTTTAATTAATAATATTTGTTTATTTGATAATTAATTATGTTAATTATGGAAGTACACTTTTTTAAGAAATGTAGATGTGTGTTGTGAATTTTGTGGTGTTATAGGGTAGAAAATAAAAAATATTATTTTTGTGTTACAATTAATGTTTTTGATTATAATTAATTTCTATTAAATATAGTTATTTGTTTGAAAATTATTTTACATTTTTTATAAAATAATGTTTGCAGGTCATTTTTTAGATTTGTTTAAGATTATAATATGTTTCTATCTTTTGTAAATTTTATTATTTTAATATATGTTTTATTTTTTGTTTTTAAATTTTTTTGAAATGTAATTTCATATTTTGTTTTTAATTTTGTATTGACTTCAGTGGGTATATACATTTTTACCCCTATGCTATGCAACACTTTCCCTACTGTTGCATTGACTGGAGTGGGAATAGTAATTTGTACCCCTACGCTATCCAACACTTTCCCTACTGTTGCACTCACTGGAGTGGGAATAGTAATTTGTACCTCTCTGCTATCCAACACTTTCCCTACAGTTGCACTCCCTGGAGTGGAAATAGTAATTTCTACATCTGCGTTATCCAACACTTTCCCTACTGTTGCACTCCCTGGAGTGGGAATAGTAAACTTTTCCCCTCCACTATCCAACACTTTTCCTACTGTTGCACTTACTGGAGTGAGTATAGTACATTTTCCCCATCCGCTATCCAACACTTTCCCTACTGTTGACTCCCTGGAGTGGGAATAGTAATTTCTACATCTGCGTTATCCAACACTTTTCCTACTGTTGCTCTCCCTGGAGTAAGAATAGTAATCTTTTCCCCTCCGCTATCCAATGCTTTCCCTACTGTTGCACTTACTGGAGTGAGTATAGTAAATTTTTCCCATCCGCTATCCAACACTGTCCCTACTGTTGCACTCACTGGAATGGGAATAGTTAATTTTACCCCTTCGCTATCCAAAATTTTCCTACTGTTGCACTCACTGGAGTAGGAATAGTCATTTTTACCCCTCCGCTATCCAACACTTTCCCTACTGTTGCACTCACTGGAGTGGGAATAGTAATTTGTACCCCTCCGCTATCCCACACTTTCCCTACTGTTGCACTCACTGGAGTGGGAATAGTAATTTTTACATCTTCGCTATCCAACACTTTTCCTACAGTGGCACTCACTGGAGTGGGAATAGTAATTTTCACCCCTCCACTATCCAACACTTCCCATATTGTTGCACTCACTGTAGTGGGAATAGTAATTGTTCCCCTCCGCTATCCAACACTTTCCCTACTGTTACATTAACTGGAGTAGGAATAGTAATTTTTACCCCTCAGCTATCCAACACTTTCCCTACTATTGCACTCACTGGAGTGGGAATAGTAATTTGTACCCCTCCGCTATCCCACACTTTCCCTACTGTTGCACTCACTGGAGCGGGAATCGTAATTTGTACCCCTCTGCTAGCCAACACTTTCCCTAATGTTGCATTATTTGGAATGGGAATAGTAATTTTTACCTCTCCGTTATCCAACACTTTCCTTATTGTTGCACTCACTGGAGTGGGAATAGTAATTTTTACCCCTCCGCTATCCATCACTTTCCCTACTGTTGTACTGACTGGAGCGGGAATAGTAATTTTTACATCTTCGCTATCCAACACTTTTCCTACTGAGGCACTCACTGGAGTGGGAATAGTATTTTTCACCCCTTCACTATCCAACACTTTCCCTACTGTTGCACTCACTGTAGTGGGAATAGTAATTGTTCCCCTCCGCTATCCAACACTTTCCCTACTGTTGCATTCACTGGAGTAGGAATAGTCATTTTTACCCCTCCGCTATCCAACACTGTCCCTACTGTTGCACTCACTGGAGTGGGAATAGTAATTTGTACCCCTCCGCTATCCCACACTTTCCCTACTGTTGCCCTCACTGGAGTGGGAATTGTAATGTGTACCCCTCTGCTAGCCAACACTTTCCCTAATATTGCATTAATTGGAATGGGAATAGTAGTTTTTACCTCTCCGCTATTCAACACTTTCCCTACTGTTGCACTCAATGAAGTGGGAATAGTACTTTTTCCCCTCCGTTATCCAACACTTTCCCTACTGTTGCATTCACTGGAGTGGGAATAGTAATTTTTATCCCTCCGCTATCCAACACTTTCCCTACTGTGGTACTCATTGGAGTGGAACTAGTAATTTTTACCTCTACGCTATCCAACACTTTCCCTACTGTTGCAATCACTGGAGTGGGGGTAGTCGTTTGTACCCCTCCGCTAGCCAACACTTTCCCTAATGTTGCATTAATTGGAATGGGAATAGTAATTTTTACCTCTCCGCTATCCAACACTTTCCCTACTGTTGCACTCACTGGAGTGGGAATAGTACATTTTTCCCTCCGTAATCCAACACTTTCCCTACTGTTGCATTCACTGGAATCGGAATAGTAATTTTTACCACTACGCTATCCAACACTTTCCCTACTGTTGCACCCACTGGAGTGAGAATAGAAATCCGCCCCGCTATCCAACACTTTCCCTTACTGTTGCATTCACTGGAGTGGAAATAGTCATTTTTACCCCTACGCCATCCAACATTTTCCCTACTGTTACACTCAATGGGGTGCAAAATATACATTAAATAATTATTAAATATTTTAATGTTTTCATTTACAATATAATGTTTTTTTATTAGATTTTATGTTATAGGTGTATGTCTGTATATATATATTTATTTATTTGTACATATGTATATATTTATAACATGTTAAAATAAATTAAAATTATTCGTTTATTAATTGTTTTAAAGTAAATATACATTTCTATATTACTTTTTATAGATGTATGTTTAATTTTTTTAATTACATTTATTTATTATATTTGTCAAAATGTACATTACATGTAAATCACTTTCTTATAGTTTATTTCATTTTTTAAATGTATTTAACATTATTTTTCATATATAAAAAAACTATATTTTGTACATCGATTTTTTTTACATCTATATTTTTTCGAGATTTTAGTCATTTACATTATAAAGATAGGATGTCGATATTTTGACTATCGATATTTTTGTGCCGACATTTGTGTATGGGGATATTTTGGTAATCGATATTATGTCAGTGATCCCTTATAACCTTCATGCTTCAGTGCCTAGGTTTCTGAGAGGAAATCCTACTTCTCATTCAGCAGTGCCTGCATGTCTGAGAAGCATTGAATACCTCATTTTCAGGTAGACAGGTGTGTGAGAAAGTATGGCGCTCACGCTCCTGAGCCAGGACCACTGAGAGGGCCACCAATTGGGAAAATCCCTTAGTCATTCCTCTCTTAGATCATGATGCATTGAGGCAAATTGAGTGCTGGGATGTGAGGCTGTGTGGCTCCTCCCCCATCTCTCTTAAAATGCTGATGCAAACCCTTACATTCTAACTAACTTTTAACTTATTATGCTTCTTCCAATTCCAGCCAAAGTGTGTGAATCCAAAGTTAATACACCGCTCTCATGTTTCAATGAAAACCATAACATTCTTGATCCAGTTCGGTCTGCTATATGCAGCTGAAACTGCTCGTCTTATATTACAGGCAATTGATGTCTGCCTCTGGAGAAAGGTTAGAAAGCACTACTGAACCTTCTTGACATCTTTTGATATGGTCTCACACCAAACTCTTTATGACCATCTTTTCAAGTTGGGCATTCAAGATTCAGCCATGGCATGGTTCAATTATTTTTTAATAACCCATCTTAAGCTGATCAACTCCCTTCTTTTATGTCCACATTTCGCCAATTGACATGCGGAGTTCCACAGGGCTCAGATTTGGACCCTACTCTCTCCGATCTATACATGCCCCCTCTGACTTACTTCTCAGATCTTCTCGGTTCTCATTCAGGACATATGCATATGACACCCAGGTAGCAGTCACTTTCAAAGGCAATCTACATTAGGTGCAAACTAAATTTTGATACTGCATGTATGCAGTTGCAGTATCTATTTGGATGAATATAAACTCCCTATAACGGAATGGCTATAAGATGGAAGTATAATCCTAACACCTGGAGCGCGGCATGGTGGAGCATGGAGCTGGGCCCAACACCTTCCCTACTACATCTGCCTGAAATCTAGGTATTTTCTTGATCCCTCTCTTTCATTCAAGAACCATGTCACAACAGCCAGCATTTTCATCTTCAGAATTCAAAAGAAGGTTCTTCCCTTCCCCCTCACTAATCCTCACTGGAAAGTCGTCCAATCCTTTATACTATCTGAGATAGGCCACTGCCATTCCTTCCTCCTGGTCGCCTTTAATTACACTCCTAATTGTCTTTAACTAGTTTAAAACTCTTTTGCCTGTCTCATTTTCAGTTGCTCTGCAAGGTCCGTTGCGTTGTTTCCAGGCATCTAGATATATTTCCCTGGCTTCCCACCTCCACACACGTTCTCTTCAAAATTCTCTGGACCTAATTTTTGAGTTTTTGCCGTAGGGCAGCAATGCAGGCCTTCCTGCGGCGCTGCTCTACGGCAAAAGAAAAGGGCTGGAATGCGCTGTATCAACGAGATACGGCGCATTACTGTCCTGTTCTGAAGTGCCGGCGCACCATGGTGCAAGGGTACCTGCATTGCAGGGATGATTATTTTTGTGCAGTAAGGCAAACCTTCCTGCACAGAAACAATCACAAGAGGCTTTTTCCTCTTTCTATGTGTGTTGCAGAATGCCTCCCCTGGAGAGGCTTACGTTTTTGGCACTGCCTCATAGTTACGATTTCTCGTAAATCTAGGGCAGTGTCGAAAAGCCATGGATGTTGCTGGGAACACCCCCAGCAACACCTATCGAACGCCCCTTTAACACAGAAAACTGTATCAAAGGGAACAATATTTACAAGGCAGTATTAAGCCAAAAAAAGTGGCGTAGTGCTGCCCAGTAACAGGCTCCCGCGCTACCGGAGCGTCACAAAAAGTGACGCACTGCGGTGCAAGGGGCTTACAAGATTCTCTGCATTTATCGCTTTCCTCTATACAAAGTGGCCCCATCCTACTTGCAGGACAAGCTCATTCCCTCCAATCCTACCAGATGGCTATGGTATAGCAATTTGTTTTACTACATCTTGCCCTTATTTCTCAAGCCGTCATGGGAGGCTGGTCCTTTTCTCACCTGTCCACAAAATGCTGGAATGCCTTACCAGTCTCAGTGTGTACCATAATTGAACATCTGGTCTTTCGGCACCAATATTAAATCTTCTTGTTCGCCTTAGATGTGCCAATATGTAACTGAAAAGTCTTACTTTGTCAGTAAGATTTCGTTTGATTTCTCAGTACCAGGACACACTTTGATGTAACAGCGCGCCTAAGACATATTTAAATGAATATATACATCATCTAACAAGGAAGATAACATTTTGAGACAAGGAAGGTTGGTATTTGACATATTAAGCAAAGAAAGGCCAATTATTCAATGCCTTCTTTGGTGTTATTCAGTAAATAGTTTTGCACTTTGACTGTCTGCTCCTAATGTCATTCCAGTGAAATATATTTAATAGGTTTCTTAAAAAGCATACTCAGGAGATTATTTAAAAAATGCTATTCACCAACAGTTAGTAAATATGTTTTGCATGGAGCAAAAAGGATGCAGTTTCATTAACACTGTCGTTTCTACCTCGTATAGTGAAGCAGACTGTTAAATATAAGCAGTGTTTTATTCAACAGAAACGAGTTTATATGTACAAGTCATGTGCTAATACTTATCTTTGGGTACCAGTTTATATCATGTCATTGAGGCCACTCTTCAATTAAGATGCAGCACTTCAGAATAGTGTTGTACTCTCATAGCTGTTATATATGTGTCTCAATAGGAGGCACCTTAGAATCCAAACCACTGGACCTCAAAGTGAGATGCAACATGTCGTGATAAAATCGTGTGTTTGTGTGTAGTGAACCAAACATTTTCATGAGTAGGAATCATTCTTTCCACCGTTTAAATTACATTTAAATGTTTAGGTTTCTGCATCCGGCCCCAGGAAAAGACCCTTCTCCAGTGCTACCACAAAGAGAGAGTGAGAGAGACAGACCTCTGTCGCACAGCCACCCTCTCTATACAATACCTTACAGGGAGTGTGACAGTTTAGTAGAACATGGTTGTTAGACCCTTTAGTATATCATTGGTATCAGAAAATATTGGAAAAGGACACCTGACTTGCATTTTTGTGGCATGCTTTATCATTGGTGTTCTCACATCCTAGTAAGTAAGTACCAGTGGAATGGATTTGACCTTTTGAGGAACTTCGATTAAGTATCAACTGGATAATTGCTGGAATCCAGATATAATAAAAATACCTCGGGGTAAACCCAAGAGATGTCTCTTTTATAAGTGGATACCTAGGGTATGGGTAAAAAGAAATTATGGGATGTCTTTTGAAATCAATGTTTCACGCATCTACTATCTTTTGCCAACATGTTTTGGGCATTTTCTGTGTCCAATTGGGTCAATGCCTTTGTTAGGATGGGTAGATCCTTCCGATAAAGCATCCACGGTCATGCATCCATCTAGTGTAGACGCATAAGGCTCTCATATCCGTGTTACTGGTGTGTATTGATAAACCTATGACGAGGATACAGAGAGGGTTAACAAATACAAAATTATAACATTCTACACAGCTATATTCACAAAGACAAACACACAGTAATAATCCTGGGTGTTGTGTGAGTCTATTGCAAATTGCAGCAAACACAGAAAATGTGAGAAAACACAATTAATCAGTGACTCAATTTACCCTACTTTGGGTTCAGATGCACTTCCTGGGCTTGAAGAGGGGGCCTACTAGGTGTCTAACAATAATGTTCTACTAAACTCCCTCACTACCCACCTCTCTTTACCCCACCGCTCTCTTTTGCTGTCTTACCTCTGAATTTACCTCACCATTAGTTCACCACTTTAACTGTCCATCTCCTGTTTCTCTCGTTCTGCCTTTGTTTCCTTTCCTTCACCTCTCTAAATAGCCTACTCTTTTCTGGCTACATTTATTTCTCTACCGCTACTCATTTTTCTCCATCATCACCTCCTATCTCTCTCTTGCTGTCCCTCCCTTTGGATCACTTTCTCGATTTCAAGTCAACCCTTCAATTACAACTAGCTCTATCAACCTCTTTCATTATAGATCTATTTACCTCTCCATCTCTACGTCCTTGTCTATGTCACAGCTCTCTACCTGTGTATATGCACCACCTCTCTTTCTCTAATTCACATTTGACACTTTTCACTTTACACATTTCTCTTTCTACCCTTCAGACCGCTGCCTACCTTTCTCTCTTCCCCAGTACTCTCTTTATCTGACCTATTTTTCTATATCTCTTCACAGTTGACTGCCTCTCTACCTTGTACTTCTTTGTTTTTTTTAATTGTCTCTATATGTACCTCTTGCTGCCCTTACCTCTCACTATAATTTGCCTTTTTTTTATATATATCATCTCTCTCTCTCTACATCTCCCTTTGAACTACTGTACTCCTCTGCCTCTATTTATATTTAATTCTACCTATCTCTATCTCTATCTCTCTTTACTGCACTCTAAACCCATCCCTATTTCTCGACCTCTCTTTCTCCACCTAAATCTTCTTATTATTACCTCTCCTTTCCCAAGATGCATCAAGCATCCATTTTGCGAATCCTTATTAGCGAAAAATAAGGAATCGCTAATAAGGAATAGCAAAATGGTATGCAAGAAGAAATCACTTTAAAAATAGCGATCTCTTAAAATTCCTTAATTGCGATTCGCAAATTGTGAGTTGCAATTAAGGAATACCTCCCCATTCATTCCTATGAGCCTAGAGGCCCATAGGAATGAATGGGAAGACATTTCAATTTGCAAATCGCAATTAGCGAATTGCAAAATGAGAATGCGATTTCAAGGGTGCAGGGGTGTCCAAAGGACACCCTGTTGCACCCCTGAAATTGATCTGTGCACATATGTTGCGCACACACATGCCCTCTGGGCATGTGTGT
The DNA here is from genome assembly GCF_964261635.1 of Lissotriton helveticus. Classification (NCBI taxonomy): domain Eukaryota; kingdom Metazoa; phylum Chordata; class Amphibia; order Caudata; family Salamandridae; genus Lissotriton; species Lissotriton helveticus. Next base: position 1,022,191,811 of record NC_136061.1, read on the forward strand.
GCGCAACATGAAACTTTGAAAAATGCACTTTAGTGCATTTTTCAAAATTTTTGCAAATTACCATGAAGTTGTACTTCATGGTAATTTGCGAGCCCTATTAGCGAAATCGCTATTTTTTATACTTTAATGCATTGCATTTAAGGAATCTCAATTTGAGATTCCTTAAATGCAAGTAATCGCAATTTAGCGAATTCTCAATTTGCGATTTTTGCATTTGGGATGATGCATCCCAAATGCAAAAATACCGGTCGCAAAGGGGCAGATTCTGAGAATCTGCCCCTTTGCGAGCGGTTTTTAGCTTCATGCATCTGGGCCCTTATCTTTCTATATCATCTGTAACCTATTCTTCCTCTACCTCATGTCTCTCGTTATACTGTTATATTTATGTCTTTGTCCGTCTCCTGAATACTTCCCCATCCGATTTCTCTTACTCAGCAGGGTCAGAGGTAACTGTCTAGCTACAGAAGTGCACACATTAAAAAAATGGGATAAGACAGGGGCAAACAATTAGGAGAAAGTTATTCAATTTTAATCAATGGAATTGTGAACATTCCCAGAGCAGGACTTTGATTTCCACTGTTGCTATTTGGTCGCCACTAGTGATCAAGTGTATATTTGTGATTACAAATTTTCTGCAACTAAAGCTACAATGCCAAGCATTATGTGCATTGGTCTTACTTTATTGTTATGTATTAGTCCACTAAACATCTAAGAAGTTACCCGTAGCATGTTTTTCCTACAGTGGAAGTAACAAGCTAGATAAACTCTGAATTCCACATAAAATGTTGTAAGCAAATAAATGTAGCTCCAAACACGAAAAGATACAGATTTATCAATGTTTGTTTAAGCTTTCTTTTGGTACTATTTGGCTGGTGGACACAAAGCAATTTAGTTGTTTTTGCTTGCCCGCGTTTCTGATGGTTTAATTCAAGTATTGATTTGTATCACGCGTACTTGAATCCGAAAAAGGGCAATAAATCCAAAGTTGCTCCAGGTAAGGAGGGGAACCAGACTATAGCTTGCCGGATGGCCCACAAATCCTTGAGATGTCATTAGTTTGAGGCCCCATATAGCACAGATAATATGAAGATGGCCCCAATCTTACTTTGGAATCCTATTTGGTAGCATGTTGAAACGGGTCTGAACAAATTGATACTCAGGGATAGTATGACATTTCGAGCATGCCAAAGAGATCCCATGGCTGGGATACGTAAAATCATGTTGCGAAGAGATCCGCCGCCCGGATTTCTTCAACAAACCAGAATCCTGTAGAACGTTACCAAAGGGCAAATTGAAATATCTTGTCCAGGCCAAGGCTCAGAGAACCAGATGGGAGCTCGACAGCTCAAAGACATCTGTCGTAGTTTACACATCTGTCGTAGTTTACAATTCAATGTCCCATCAGGAGGGCCGGCAATTTATACTTGACCCTGGTACAGAATGTTCAGCATCGTTTTGTCCTGACCAGATTTAGGATAGATCTGCTACCACTGATTAGTGAGTTTTTCTTACAAATTGCCATTCCCTGTCAGGGCTTTCTCTGTGCCCTTGTGAATGGCATCTCACTCCAAACAAGCCTGCATATTATATTCTTTTTCTGATGTGCCTAGAAGAAGATTTGTCCTCCCCTCTTTAGCATTATGCTCCAATACATGTGTGTCTGAGGCATTAGAACTCTCATTTTCCAGTGTAAAGTTGTCTGAGGCTTTGTACCCCTCATTCAACAGGGCATATGTGCCTGACGCCTTATACCACTCTTGCTCTGCTGCGTTATAACCGTTGTTATATGTTAAACGAAGGTGGTTTCAGGCCTTATACCTCTCATTTTCCAGTGCATGTATGTCTGAAACTTTATGCGACCTAATTTTCAAGTGCATGTTTGTCTGAGGTTTTAAACTCCCCAAGCTCCAGTGCATTGGTGCCTGAAGGCATTATACCCCTTATACTCAAATGAATGTGTATCTGAGGCTTTATGTCCCTTATTTCCAGTGCATGAATGCCTGAGGCTTTACGCCTCAAATGCTCCAATGCATAGGTGCCTGAAGCCTTATACAACCGCTGCTCCACTGTACGGGTGTCTAAGGCATTATACCCCTTATGCTCAAATGAATGTATATCTGAGGCTTTATGTCCCTTATTTCCAGTGCATGGATGCCTGAGGCTTTACGCCTCAAATGCTCCAATGCATAGGTGCCTGAAGCCTTATACAACCGCTGCTCCACTGTACGGGTGTCTAAGGCATTATACCCCTTATGCTCAAATGAATGTATATCTGAGGCTTTATGTCCCTTATTTCCAGTGCATGGATGCCTGAGGCTTTACGCCTCAAATGCTCCAATGCATAGGTGCCTGAAGCCTTATACAACCCCTGCTCCACTGTACGGGTGTCTAATGCATTATACCCCTTATGCTCAAATAAATGTGTATCTGACACTTTATGTCCCTTATTTCCAATGCATGGATGTCCGAGGCTTTATGCCCCTCACCGGTGCATGAAACCGTACATCACTCCTGCCCTGATAGACGGGCGTCTGTGTCCTTATGCCTCCCCTGTGCTCTCAGTCCTTAGCTGTTGTCAGTTAGCTGATGCCCGATGAAAAAAACAGCCAGGAAAGGAGGAGCCTGTCATCCCTGGGAGCACAGTGACCCCCTCCTGTGACATGTGCAGAAATACCAGGCATATTTGTTTATTCATCTGCACGTGTAATAATGAATACAGCAAAAAACACAACACCTGCTCCTTCCACTCCCCTCCCCTTCCGTCTGAAAATCACAGGCCTGCTGTAAATGTGCAGTGCAGGGGGGCGCTCTGCCGTCCTTATGTTTCCTATAATCATTGCATCTCAAGCGAAAAGGGAAGCTCTCACAGGATCACGAGCCACTGCACGTTTAAATGCAAGCTTGCAAGGACTTTCCTCCTGGCAATTAGCCCTGTACAAGTCATTAAACTGATCAATGTACCTTAAACAATGTGCATGATTTATTAAAGAGAAAAAGAGACCTTCTCAAATGAATCGCTCTGTTCCAGGGTAGAACCTGGCCTCGCTGGCGCACCCATCACGACATTAAACAACAAAGACGCCCTGATTAGCAGAGATCTAGTAATTTAAAGGCCCGCAAAGCAAGCGCCCCAAGCTCATGCCTTGCATCGGCTTGGAGACTTTTTCATTTCCGCCTTTGGGATTGTTCTTACTTTAGACTATCTAGTAGCTTGCATCCCAAATCTAAAAGAGAGACTTACATTTTTAAACCACTTGAAGCTGAACATTAATATATTTTTTAAATATCCTTTCTGCAAACATATACGTGAGTACAGGCAAAATGTTTTTGAACTAACTCCCAAGAGTAGGGTGACCACCTGGCATGGAGGCAAATTCAGGACAGGACTGTTAAACATTCAGGAATTCAGGACAAAAATTCAAGACAATGCGTCAATTTTAATGCCACATCCGAGGTGCGGTTATACCACACTACTTTATCAATGCATTTATTAACTATTTTTTATATTGCCCTTATTTACAATTTTTATGCACTGTGCTATGGGAGATTGCCTCTAGGTATGCTACATTCAGGTGGTTCATTATGTCCTTGTTCAACAGTAAATTGATGCCCTTAAGAATGGTGTCAAGGGCATCACCCCTACCCGAATCTACCCAATCTTTCTTGGAGAGAAAGCAACCGCAACATTTTGATAATGTTTCTAAACATTTTAATTCCCATGGGAAACATTAAGTTGAGTGATCTTTTCTCGTTCACCTCACCATCCACCAGATGTCAAACTTGAAAACATTACTGAGGCAGAGCAGATGGTGTGGGTGGCAGTCTCACACCTAATGTCAGGATGTGAGGTACCAACAACTTGTCTGTAGTCTCAGAGCACCAATAATACCTTACTGATACATTCGAGTGTGTGTCAGGGACTCTACATTTATCTCTGAATTGGGAGCCCGATCACCAGAAAGAATTAGAGAGCAGGATGAAATCAAGATCAGATGGGAGCTCCAGAGCAACTGATTCGAAGGGTCATTGATAAGAACTAGACAATAAGGGAAAGAAGAACAAGACAGAACAATTGCTAAAATCAGATGGGCCCTCAGAAAGTGTTGCATACATGGAGAGTAATCTCAGCAGAATGGCCAGTAACAGAAGAATCACTGTCAAGTGATAGAATAAGCAGCGTCCACCCACCCTGACAAACTCTGCCTGTGCAGTGGTCCATTGGTGGGGCTTCTAGAGGGCAGGCAGGGGATGGACAATTGTCCACTCTGTCCATGTTTTGAAATGGCTCTGCAGTTGAACCAGCCAGTGGTCTGGTGCATCCCTAAGTACCAAAGAACATGAGAATCTTCAGAATATTCGGGATGCAAGTTACACAACAAACAAAATATAAGAACATGATAAAGGCTTTAAAATGTAGAAAGTGTTTCTTTAACACATGGAAGTGTTTCAATGTAGTATATTAGATCACAACATTGCATTAATAGATATTTGAAGTGGAAGTTTCTAAACATGAAATGTAAAATATGTATTAACCGTTCTTCTGACAAACGCACAAGTGAACAAAATAAGCCAATTGTCTGCTGTCCCTTATATCATGGCGAATAATATTTTTATGGGTGGTGGAACATTGCAAACCATTAAACCGTGTACAAGTGAGATTTTGGTACAGAAGCTATCTTGAACTGAATTACTTAAAAGTGCTCCCAAATGAAGTAAGTTAATATGGTGTAAATCACTCAATATAGTAATTTGGGTAAGTTGGGATTTGAACCCAGGTTTCCTGGTCACACATAGGGGCATATTTATCATTGCGTTGAGTCGCATTTGCACCATGCAAGGGAGAGGCAACACTAAAGTTAGATTTATCGAGCCACACAAGGCCACCTTGTGTGGCCCTTTGCTTGGCTTTATAAATCTGCAGCAACGCAAGGCAGCACAATCGCTGTCTTGCATTACTCTGCCCCACGGAGGCATTCTATGGGTGGAGTGTGGCTGTTCCCACAATTTTCAGTGCATTCTCAGATTTAACATTAGGGGTAAACCTAGGAATGTGTCAAAGTTACAGGTAAATGCTGTCCATACAAACTTCCTTCACAGACAACGGCCATTAAAGTAAATTCACAGACAGTCCGTGAAAATTACGGACGGTTGGTCACCTTACGCAAGAGGAGTAAGTAAAATCTTTCATCTGCATTGTGTTTTTTGTTGAAGTTCTACGTCGCACTACTTGATAACATTCAGTAAGTGCCCAGAGGCCCATTGATGTGTTATAGCATACTCAGCGCATTCATCCATTTATTCCTTTGTTTATACATTCATGCATCCAATCATTCATGCCATCCCAAACAGGAATGTAATCGCAGGATCACCACATTAAAGCTAAGTGGCTACAACCGAACATTGGAAACTTGGAAGGTACCTCAGGGCCACCCTGGAAAAGATTGCTTATTGTTTAATGGTGGCACTCATAAGAATTGCCCACGCAGAAACAAAGGACCCAAAAGCAAGAGCCCAAGTTGCAAGGCATTGGATAGTCGAGCATAAAAAGCCATTTTTTATTCAGAAAATCAGCTTATTCATGGTTTGCAGAATATATCAAGGGGATTCAAGAAGAATCTCCCCTGAAACATAAGTGGACCATATTAAAGAACATATGAAAGATCCCACGGCTGAGCTAAGTTCAGAAAATGCAACGGAGGAAAGTGTGGCCTTATGGCTACCCTGCAAAATAATGCTTATTGCTATTGTTTAATTGTGGCAGTCATATGAATTGTCTACACAGAAACGAAGGACCCAAAACCAAGAGCCCAGGTTGGTAGGACAGTAGAGCACAACAATGTCACTTTTTTATTCAGAAAATCTTCGTCTTCATGGTTTGCGAAAGTTACCAAGGGGATTCAAGAAGAACCTCCCCTGAAACATAAGTGGATCATTTATTGGCAGCTATACTTCTATACAATTGCCACAAACATATTTTCTTCCCTGCTCCACCATGCCTAACTACCATGTAGCAATCTCCCTCACTTTGTCTGACACCAGATGTAGCCTTTTCTCTTTGGACATACGCATTTAGCCTTATTTTTCTGGACCCTCTAGCTCTCATCTAGCCCTTGCCAACCCACCAAATGTTGGAACACCCTCTATCACATTTTTCTCCAGGCAAGGCATTTCTATTTGCTGTGAATCGATCTCTAACAGGAGCGGCTCCTGAAATCTTGAAGCAAATCTTGGTTAATCCTCTATTAAAGATGCTAAGTGAGATGACTTCTACTTTAGCTCATTCTCCACTATCCTGAGGAAAATGGTCCTCACTCAACTACAGGTTTTTAGCAAGACTTACCATCCTTTTGGAATGATACCATACAAACTTCATCATGGCTGTGGAATGGAATCTGTTCTTTCGGCGATTGTGTTTGAAGATCTGAGGTAGGTCTGTGGTAGATGTTTGATCCTTTTGCATCTATCAGTAGCCTTTATCCCCATTTAACATATCATCCTGCTGTCACTGTACATTGGCATCAGAGACACTATGACTGATTGGTGCCATTTTTTTTGTCTTTCCATTTCTAATCACTCATACTTTTCACCTGTGAGTCTCCACCTCCGATGTTCAACATTGATCAGACCGTTCTTCTTTATTTTTTAATGTTTAGGTTTAATCCCTTCCAGATACTATCCAAGCATGAGGGCTCAATTCTTGAGGTCTGGTAAAGCCAACCCCTTGTGTGCAATATAAATAGCTTGGGCTTTGAGGCAGTCCCCTTTTAACCTTGACCTGCTTGGGTGACTCCCCCTTTTCGATTTTAGCTCCATTCAACCATTGGCTTGAGACAATTTCAGTCATGCCTTGGATGAGATCAAGGAGTATTTTGGTTTTCCCATCATGCTATTGGCTGTTTGGCAAAATCTATGACACAATATAAACATAAACAATGTCACGATGCAAAAATATTGTTAAAATTATCAAGGGCACAAATATCAATATCCTAAAGATACAACATAAAAACACAAATATCATATACATAAATATAGCTGTAAAATATCTAAAATACTTCAATATCAAAAACAAAAATAAAGAAATACTAAATATGGTCAATAAAATAAACCATAAGAAACATTACCACAAAAACAAAAACATATTGAGATCTAAAACATGACTAAGAATAATGTTACTTAATATTTATATTTGTATAGAATTCTTTAAAGCTAAATATATAGTTATAAAACATAGACAAAAAAAATCCAGACATAGAGTACAAAAATAAAAAATGGAGTACTAATCCTGCAAATAATGAAACTAAACTAAAACAGTTAATAAATAGAAACACTTTCCATACTGAAACATAGAATAAAAAGGAAACAAAACGTTAAACTAATTGGTGCAGAAAAAGCCACCACTTCTAGAAAGCATCGCTCTGCCTGACTGAACTACATCCTGAAAAACTGAAACAATCTCCAAAAATAAAGCCCCTACATTTACAAAGTAAGTACTGAATTATAGCATAAGCTAAACTTACCTACAAAATAATGTAAATATTTTAAAAAATCCCTAGTAAATAATAATTATTTAAAAACTATACCTCCAAAACACAAGTACTGAGACTGCTAAAAAACATCACTAAATAATGCAAAAAGAAAACTAAGCCACAAAATTATTGCTAAATTAAGTTACAACAAAGGCACAGAGAAATGCAAGTATAATAAAAAAAGGTAAAAGCTGGTCTCTAGCATTAATTAATAACAAGATTTTATTTTTATGTTTATAAATGTGTCTTTAATAGATGCATTACTGCCAACCAAGCAATGTGCAACATATTATAATCTTTTAACACATATCAAACAAATAATTGCAACTTCTCAAAAATCATTATTCATTTTGAATGGGCTATGATTTCAAAAACCCTAAAATGTTCCCATACACATTAATAGAAGGGCGTTATACTTATAGTTATTATAGAATATGCCACAAATGCATAATTTGCATATGACATAAAACATTAATAGCACTAGCCTACATTCCTGCCATAGAAGTAAGCAAACACTACAAGATGTTAACAGAGTCCCCATATTACCAAAAAATTAAAACAAAATCTCACACTAAATCGACAATTTTAAAGATATTTGGGTTGGTTGCCCCCAACAATCAGGACGTAGAAGCCACCTACATTTCACATTCCTTGGTGGAATGTCTAAGGCAGCACCATCTCTCAAGAAACAAAAGCTAACAAAGCAGTTAAAGCTGGCACAACTCATTCAAAAAAAAACAAAAACTTGAAAAAGCCACCAAATACACTCAATTTCTATAAATACTCAAAAAAATGCCACAAAAAACGAAAACTAGAACAATCCCTAGCACATCTGAAACCAAACTAAAAAGTGCATGAAATACCAGCAAGCATAGTGGAACTATTTACTAACAACCAAGGCATACCCCGCTTTGAAAACATAACCAGAACACTACTTCTAAAAAGCAACTAAAAATTAAATCAATATAAAACCTAAACGTTTACCACTCTGAATAAAATAAATATAAACATTATCTTAGAATAATAAAACAATCACAGTAATTATTATTTATATAAAAAATACTTTCTTCAAAGAACACAGCGAACATACAATAATACCAACCGCTCATGGATAAAAATCAGTACCTATCATGACACAAGAATAATATAGTACATGAAATTACAAAAAACAACATATGAGCAAACACAATAGAACAGACAATTCCCACCCTACAAAGAAAAAATATAAAAATACAGAATTACTCATGCTTTTGCATTTGAAGTCCTCCATAAACAATAAGACATCCCCCCAAAAATACAATCCATCAAACGTGTGCAAAATGGAGCCAAACTTGAAAGATACAAATGAAAAAATATAGTTAAATACTACGACCATATAAAAGACAGGAAATCCATCCAAAACTTGAAAAACATTAAAAAGACAAAAGCCACTCCAGGAAAACCCTAAAAACAAGGAAAAATAAAATAAACATTTGGCAACATAATCCAATAAATATTTAATGTAAAAAAAATGAACCCATCTACCATCCAAAAATAGAAGTTTGACTTCAATAAAAAAACACCTGTAAAAGAAAACACAGAAACACCCATCCACAAAATAAATATACCTCACAATATATTCTAACAACCAAGTCATAATATCTAAAAATAGAGTAAAATATAATATAGTTTCTTCCAATAAAAATATTTATAGAATAAAACAAATTTGGCCTACTGCACGCACAACAAACAACTACGACGAGGCCACACAATAATTATAACCTAAAAAAAACTATTAAAATACATATGCTAACCTCACTATTAATATACTACCTCCATCATGTATAGTAATTATATCAACATTTTATGACAAGAACAGAGGTTCATATTATGCTTCTCTAATCTTGCTTATTTTTAATAGCAGCAGTCAAGAAACATAACAAAAACTACATTTCCCACAAGGCTTAGAGTCAACTAGCCAATGACAGAACAATAATGGCACTCCATTGAACCGATCAGAGATAAAGGATTCACCTATAACACCTGTCTTGACTGCAAACAGTCCTCTTTTCTTGCTACTCGCAGTCAAGATAAGTAGTTATTTCTTTATCTCAATATCAATATTTAAGATACTGTGGGGTCCATTAGGATGGAGGGTGGATCGCCACCACCCGCATGGCGGTGGCGATCCGCCCTACATCCTTCCCCGCCTGCCACCCATTTCCCCCTGCCATATTAGTATGGCGGGGGTATCGCGGTGGACGGGAAGACCGTCCGCTGCTTTTCCGCCCAGGCAACAAGTCGACCGGGCGGAAAAGGCTTTAGTATGGTGGTGGTGTCTGTTAGACACCACCATCAATATCAGGATGCAGGCGGGAGGCAACTTTTCCGTGGCAGCGTTGCCACCACAGTAAGGCATGTGGAGTTTATTGTTAGGGGCCAATTGCGGGCCTTCAGGATGTTGGGGGTGGGGGGTGCACATGGGGGTTACCTATGGTTCCCCCCTGCATGTGCATGCACAACATGGCAGGCAACGCGCGGTGCATTTTTAACCTTGCGGTGGGTGCTGCTGGCAGCACCACCCGCCGCAATGTTAAAAATGCGGGATGTGCTCGCCAGTGTGGGTGGCGCATCCAAATTGCCAATGCAGGACCGCTGCATGCATTGGGGGCGGTCCCATTTCCCGGGGCTATGGCGGGCAGACTTTTGTCCGCCCGCCATGCTAATCAGCCTCTGTGTGTTTTGCAAGATATATAGTTTACCTGTCTGTTATTGTTGCCTAGTTCAGTTTCAAGTTTGTATGCATTACTCATGCATCATGCGAGCAGACAGGCTTAACTTAGGAGACAAGAATGTAAAGCATTTAAAAACTCATGCATCATGCGAGCAGACAGGCTTAACTTAGGAGACAAGAATGTAAAGCATTTAAAAACACCAATAAAGTTAATAAGTAAGACTCAACACACACACAAACAGTCCAACACTCATTTATAAAATTAGGAAGTATTTGTATGAGTAAAATAACACCAAAATGATCAAAATCAAATGTAGGACATCGGAGATATGAATTTTTAAAGATTAAAAGTAAAACTAGCAAATAGCACTCAAATGGTTAAAAAAGGTCGCACTGTAACACTTTTACCCTTACTTCCAGAAGTGCTTCTTGATGAAGGAAAGTAGTCCACAGCACCAGCCAAGGGTTCAGAAGCTCTGGTTAGCCTCTTGGAGTCTCGGACTACAACTCCCACAATGCACCTGGCCAATCCAAGTAAAATCTAGGTGAAGCTTGTCAGCTGAAGTTGTCCTTGGTGATGTTGCAGGTATCCCTTCCAGCACTTTTCTACCTCTTGCTGACAGGGAGTCCACTCTGTATCCTTAAAGACAGCAACATCCTCTTGTTGTGAAGCCTTGTGAGTGCATCCAGGTGCAGTCCTTATGTGTGCAGTCTCTTCTTGTACAGTTCTAGGGTCCAGCAAGACAGTTTCCTCTTCTCCAGATGTTTCTTGTGGGTATTTGATGGCCCACAACACCAGCCAAAAGCCCAGAAGCTCTGATTTGCCTCTTGGAGGTTTGGGACTACAATTTCCACAATGGACCTAGTCAAATCCTTTAACGTCCTGGTGGAGCTGGTCAGCTGGGCTTGTCGTGATGATGTTGATGCAGGTGACTTCTTGTAGCTCTTTTGTACCAGTTGCTTTCAGGGAGTTTACTCCTTAAACTTTAAAGCAAGGCAAAGTCCACTTTTGTGAAGCCCAGACTGTGCAGCAGGTGCAGCCCATGAGTACAGTCCTTCTTGGTGCAGGTCAGGGGTTCAGCAGGGCAGTCCTTCTTCTTGTTTCCAGGCAGGGATCTGAGTTGCTGGTCAGCTCTATCATATTTATGGAGGTGTCAGGGCTGGCAAGCAGGGGGACATCCCTGACCAATGGGGTGCAGGGCGCCACCCTCAATGATGACCACTTCCCCTGAAGTGTGGAAAATTCTTATCTCAGAAACCACTGTTCCATAAAATACATATTGGAGGAAATCTCTCCTGGAGCTTCAGGTCGGGCTAACCTAACCTACAGGTGTGGCTAACTTTCCCAGGCACTTCCCTTCCAGCCCCTCTTCTAATTCAATTACATGGACTTCCATCTGGCAGGGGGCGCATGAACTCAGGGTGGGCCTAGTTCCTGTCCTCACTGTCTTTCTCCTTTTGTAGACCAGTGTTAGAAATGGGGTTTATGGTTGGGTGAGGTATGCACCCAGACCAGGCAGAAATCACTAATCTAGTCAGGATAAGCTAGATACACAGCCAACCTGTGCTCACCGTCTGCTAGCTTGGCACAGAGCAGGCAGGCTTATCAAAAGAAGCAATGTGTAAAGAATTTGTGCAATACCCCCAGTATAGTAACCCCATAGAATACAGCACAAAAAGACTCCACACAGGTTCATAAAAAATAGGTTGGTATATTATAAACACATTAAGGCAAAAAGGATAAAAATCCAATGTATACTTTTTAATATATGAGAGTATTTAAAAAATAGGGACAGGATGTAGCCTTACGGCTAGAGCGGTCGACCTCAAAGCTGGGGAACCTGGTCTGAGTCTTGGCAGGGATGCTCAGTAACTTCATGAGGTACAATAATTCAAAATGCGCTCCTACATGAACAGATTATAGAGCCCCTCATAGGTGCTTGCGTTGGTACCCTGTGTCCAGCCCGCTAGTGCCTTAAATGGGATGTCTACAAAGTCCACCCAAGATTGGCTGCTGACTTTCTGGGGGTCCCTTAACCTCATCCTGTACTGCACTGTGGTGAAATCAAATCTCCTGATCAGACACTGCTTCATGTGGGAGTAAGATTCTGCTGCTTCCCCCTCTAGGGTCAAGAGCCTATCCCTCCTAGCCACTGGGATCAACTCTCACAGGAGTGAATCCCAGTATTGAGAACTAACCATCCTCATTCTAAGGATCCTCTCAAATGCCACCAGCCATTTTTCTATGTCATCCCCCTCTTGGTACTTGGGAACTATCCCCTAGGGTAGTCTCGGATCAAACCCACCGCCCCTGGGCATCTCACCATCACCCTTGTCTTCGCTGCCACCGTACGTTTTTATTCTGTCTTGCCCACTTCTTAGTCCACTTTCTCCTTCTCTACAGCTATGTAAGCTATTTGAGCCTCCATCTCCCTTTCGCTAAGGGCCATCTCTGGGTTCTCTGTGGGGAAGCCTCCCCCCCATGAGCTGAATGTCTGGACCTGGTGCTAGAAGTAAGGACACATTCTCATCCTCCTCCTGGAGATTGTTGGAGGGGTCTTCCGCCCCCTCTTCTTCATTCCCTGGAGCTGACTCTGGCCAGGTCTTCAGGTATCTAATCATCTCTGCTTTTCTAATTCTATTAGCAGCTGGTAGCCTCTTGGCCCTACCCTGTGTCCTAAGGTCAGCTACTATGAGGTTTGTCAGGTTAGCCAGATCAAGCTCCATGGTATCCCAAGTTTTGGGTCACTAAAACACTTTGGCATCAATTAATCAGAACAATTTAGAAAAATAAATTAAGTAATTAAAAATAATTTGTCCAAACTTTAAAAATGCAAACATCAATTTTGCTCCCATTGTCTCCCTACAAGACAATGATAGAAACTTAGCACTTTAGCACATTGCACTTTTATGTCCCTATAATCCAGGGAAGGTAAGATTGTAGCATAGGTGTAAGGCTCTCAACACCCGCAAATGGATCTAGACCGTTGTTGCTCTTCAGTATTTTTATGATCGTGGATAGAAGCGAACAAGGTTTTTAACTAGTAGCGATCCTGAGGATGTAATAATGTTAACAGTGTTGGTAACTATGCATATTGCACTTTATGTTCCTATTTATAAGGGAAGGTACATTTGCACTTTATTGTTAAGCACCTTAGCACATTGCACTTTATGTCCCTATATTTAAGGGAAGGTACGATCACACCTCAATGTCGCAGTTTGTTGCATAGGTATAAGGCTTTTGCACTTGTGCATGGATCTATTTTTCTGCTTGATCGCTAATATTCTAAAATCATGGGGAGTAGCGCATAAAATTACCAATTAGGGGCCAATTCCGATTCCGGCCAGAAGGGCTCCGAACCATGTTCGGAGCCCTGCCGACCGCATCGGTATGTGCCAGCCGGATTCCTTTCTGACCGAGCCATTCTGATGGGCTCGGTCGGAATGGAATCCGACTCGGATTTCTGAGCCTGTCTGCCATCCGGAAATCTTTCAGTACTCCCCCGGTCACCTCTTTACGACCGAGGGAGTACGATGGCAGTTTTTCACTGCCTTTTCGTGCCGGTGTTTCCGGCTCGAAAAGGAAGTCGGAAACTGTCTCTGGGGGGCCCCCAGCAGGGCCCCTATGGGTGCGAGGCCGCCAAATGGCGTCCTGGGGGCACCTGTGGTGCCCCTCTGTTGATCCCTGCACCCGGTGGCAGGCACCTTGGGGTGCCGGCCACAGGGTGCAGGGATGAACTGCACCCCTGCTTTACACAATGCAGGCATGCATTCCGCTCGGAATGCATGCTTCCATTGTGAAGCATACGAATGCGACCGAACAGGGTTCGGTCGCATCGTACTTGCAGGGCCGTGACCGACAACAGCAGGTCAGTCGGTTATGGCTCCTGACCGATGTCGTACGGACCTGAGTCCGTCCGACATCGTAATAGGCCCCTGAGTGGTGATCCTGACGAAGTAATAATGTAAGACAGTGTTTGTAACTATGCTTACTAGGAGGCAGTTGGTATTAATAGCACGTTTAGCACTTTAAGGAAAGAATTCTGTTGTTGGTAGTTAGTCCAGGTCGTATTGTTAAATTATTATATGGTCCTGCTGGACTCCCATTGTCATTTAATGTTGGTGATGTGTTCCTGCTCTGCTCAACAACAAAAAAATAAAACATAAATTTTGCTCTACCTCAATTTAGAGGATTTTTAAAGAACTTCACTTAAATGGTGTATGGTATGGTTAAACACAAATATTACCTCACAACTGATCACCAAATGTTGGCATGTGGTTTATTAGCAAGGGTAGGTAGGGACCTACACTTAGTAATTGGGGGTATTTTTTTGACATTCTTCCTCTTCCCTTTTCTAGGCTGATTTCATGGTCTGTCGGTGTTTTCAAGTGTGCATCCTCGGAGCGTCTATCGGGGAAATAGTCGGCTCTACCCCCAGATCTTGTCTTAGAATCCGATGCAAGTCTGACAGGTTGGAGCGCCCCATGTGGTCAGATCTCAGCTGGAGGTACATGGATGTTATGGGAGTCTACGATGCACATACATTGTTTAGAGATGCTTGCAGGCACCTTCGCAATCCAGAGTTTTGCAAAAAACAAGGTAAGTTGTTCCATCCTTCTTCGAATGGAGAGCATTACATCAGTAAGATATATAAACTACCTCAGAGGTATAAAATACAGACCCCTAGTGGAATTAGCAAAATGTTTTGTGGAATTCAGTCTTGTTCACAAACTATCAGTAAAAGTAGAATATCTTCTAGGATCTCTCAATAAAGTCGTGGATTAGCATTCACAATATCTTTACGATTTAAGTGACTGGAGATTTCATCCTTCCATATTCAAGAAACTTATTAACTTGGTTACTGTTCGGGCATTACAAGGATTAGATATCGCCACATGTTTTAACCCCTTGCAATTCTGCCATGTGCACTAAGTGTGTACATATCTTGGCACTTAGCAATTTGAGTATTTTTTAATGTGAAGGAATTGCCGGCAATGCTATTGGGGTGATATTTTATTACACAGGTTCGATATCGTAACAGAACCACATGTCTTAGCCCGTGGTAATTCTGTTGTGTGCAATAAATTTGAATGCACCTCGACGTTTAATGATTTCAAGCATATTCAACTTGACAATACAGCCAACAATGCTACTGGGGTTTTTTTGCTTTATAAATGAAGGAAAAAATAACATTGTATTCTACGTCAAATTGCATGTTTGTCCTTGTGCTTAATGATTGAAGTGATTTTAACAAACGAAACTGGTGGCAAGACGGTGCCTTAGAACTTGAATTTGTTGGTATCGCTCGCTAGTGACTGCATTAGTGGGATTCTTTTAACATGTCCATTTTTTAATATATATTTGGTATGACATACGCACGTGCGCTAGACTTGTTTAAATCATCCGTACTGAGGGTTGCGATTAAATAACGGTACAAAGTTGGTTTATATATGAGGAGTATTGTCTTCTATAACTCTTTTTCTAGGCACAACAGCCACTTAATAGTGTATTGTCGCCAGGTTTGAAAATTCACCCGGCAATTCTGCACGATAGGTAGGTGGCAATCTAATGTTGAGATATGTTTAATATATACATTGTACTGACTTGTTGGTATTTTGTCACAGTTTTTTTGGTCATGAGGAACGATAGTGAGGCCTAATAAACAATTTAACACTATTCTTCCTAGGCACAACAGCCATTATATTCTACTTGTGTTTACAAAACTAAAGGTGACGTCGCATGTGGAGTTCTTAGTTGAGCCATCCTGATGATTCCGTCTTCAGTCTAAAATAAACAATAGCATTATAATCGGTATGTGACCGGTCTTTTGTATTGAATGAACTCTGTATGAAATCAGGGTTACTAGGTAACCATTGAGTAAATATAGTATATAGGGTTAGTTATAAGTATAGTAATTATCATTCAAGCTTTTCCCTGTTGTATTTAACTGTCTTCATCATTCCTTCTTTCTCCTCCTCTATTTCTCGTATCCCTGTTAAGCATTATGCTTCTTATTGCTTTCTAGTTTTACCTAACTATTTACGGCTTATCCATTGGGTCATTATTACAATCGTCTACTAATGTAGCACGAAAAATTGGATGAAAAAGGTGGTTTATTATTAAGTGCCATCGGATATTTTTGGTTGGAAATTGTCTCAATCATGTATGACAAATCTACAACATATTTTTTATAAATATCAAAACAATTCTTACAAGTAACTGAACCTTACAAGTTACTGAACTTCCTAATATGGAATTTCAATGAAGAGAAGGCTTGTTAGAGGTTTAATTTGAAATGTGTATGCAATATTATGTCTTGATTTAAGGGAATTAATTTTTGCAAATCAATTTTCTAAAATGTCTTCTGTCTTAGTGTATTATATTGAATGTATAGCTACATGTCAATATATATTAGATTGTATTATACATATGTTTTTAAATGTTTTTACAGCCCTGATGAAGTCCTTGCCAAAAGAACGAAACGCGTTGGCTGCCTGGTGGTTTGTTTCAAATTATAAAGAAGAATAATGAAATCTGAACATTGCTAATACTGGATGGACATTCATAAATTATTTTTTGCTGTGGATATTTGGACTGGGTGGTGCAACTTACAGTCGGAAAAAGTTTATGTTGGTCGTCTTGATCGCCCCTTGGAGACAGCAGGGGAAGTGGTGTTGCACACTGTGGGAGCATAATGCTCAAATGTTAGTTTAACTATAGGGAGGTTTTAAAAATATGGATGGTTGTCCTTTGTATTGAGGGAGGTGCGTCACATACACTATCTAGTGTTTGTATGATTTTGCTGTTTCTTTTTCTGGTTCCATATTCAAGAAACGTTGTCGCAAATGGGGTTTCCTGCAAATAGATCTGTTTGCTTCCAGACTCAACTCTCATCTCCAGAAACTCTTCAGCCGGAGACCAGATCCCTTGGCCCTAGCAACAGACGCCTTTCAGCAGGATTGGTCCCATAGAACCAATTATGCTTTTTCTCCCTTCAGTAGCGCAAGTTATAGAACAGAAGGCAATCCTAATTCTAATTGTTCCTTTTTGGCAGTCTCAGGTGTGGTATCACCTCTCTTAGTACTAGCAGTGGATTTTCCAGTAATTATATAATCTTATCCCACTCTTCTTTTAGATTCAGAAGGCCATATGCACAGTTTGTTTAGGACAACAATCTGGTTCTAACAGGTTGGAAAGTTTCGGGGCAGCCTGGTCTGCTCCATACATTTCACCAGAAGCTGCAGAGTATATAAACAAATCCTGGCCCCACGGAACTACCAAGGTATATGTTACAGCATGGTCTGTTTAGTCAAGCTGGTGTGTGGGAAAATCTATCAATCCTTTTTCAACGAAGTTACCTTAATGGTTACATTCCTGGTTTCTCAGGCTAGTGAAGGTAAGACCTACCATACAATCAATACTTACTGTGCAGCAATTTCTGCAAATCATCGTCCTATTAATAGGAAGCCAGTTGGAGAACATTCAGTGTGTCGACTGTTAAAGGGAGAAAGGTTTTCTAACCCTCGTCTTCCAAAATATAGTCAATTATGAGACGTTAATTTGGTTTTCAAAATGTTTTTGGAGTGGCCAGATAATCATTCTTTGTCTCTTAAATTGCTTTATGCAAAGTTACAAATGTTATTATGCTTAATATCTATGAAACGCCTTTCGAGTGGTCTCGTCTAGAGGACATTTTGAGATCGGCTGATTGGTCATACCTTTTATTGCAAACCTGTTAAAACTGCATCGTCATTAGTTATAAACATGCTTTAAACAAGCATAATATGAGCCTCTGGTCTTGCCATAAAATGTAGATGTTCCTAGTGTTAATGAAGAAAAGTCTTACTTTTATTAAAGACATGGAGACAAGTATCATCCCACCATTCAATGTAACCAGTTTTTGTTTTTTTCCTCCCTATTTAGTCTCTACCTCTACGACATCTTCCTCTGCATAGGATAGTTACTGATTAATACCAAAGTTGCAAGGTCAATTTGTCTACTTCTTCGACAGTTCAGAACGTACCAACTTCTTCTGTATCAATTTCTTCAAGAAGCAATAGAAGTTTCCCTGGAACTGTTTACATTGCTATTAGCAATTGTTTTGCTGATATTTTCAATGTTTCATAAATACCAGAGACTTCTCACACAAGAAAAGAGAACTGTTGGCAGTCAAATTAGGTGTTGTAGAAAAATCTGTTATCTCTGATTGGTTCAATGTAGTTCTATTATTGTTCTCCCATTGGCTAGTTGACTCAAAGCATCATGGGAAATGTTGTTTTTGTTATGTTTCTTGACTGCTGTTATTAAAAAATAAGCAAGGTTAGAAAAGCATAATACTTGCCTCCATGTCTTTAATAAAATGAAAACTTTCCTTCATTAACACTAAGACAATCTACATTAACTTACCTTTACTGGAGAACAGTACCAAATAACTGCTAACTTGCAGTATCGTGGCATCCAAAACTGACATACACAGTCTATGAAATAAAGCAAGCTTTACAAACGATTGGCAGAATCATGGAAATAAAAAAAAGAATTTCATACTGCACTAATCAATGCAACAAAAGCAAATAAGGAGTATATTTTCATTTTTTTCACAGAATATAAAAAAATGTAAATATATGGAAAAAACCCTAATTATAGCAAATCCTGTAAAGTAAAAAAAATGATTTAGAGTATGTTTTAATATATAAGAAATTATACAAATGAAAATATAAAACAAATAATGTTAACACCTTGTGTTAAAACATGGGAGCAACAATGTGAATGAAAATGCATGAAAAAGGCAGCAAAAATGTATATTCAAACATATATGTTCTTGTTTTGACAGCTTTCAGAAAATATGGAAACATTTGTTTGACGATGAAGGCACAACTAAGCAAATTGCATTTTTCTAAATTTGGTCCCCTGGTAGACCTCCTTAGGGGGTGCTGTTTCCATGCGTTCTAGGGCTAGTAGTCCATAACATCCATATTGAAACCGTTCAGTGAGCATTATCAATGTTCTCTCCATGCACTCATTTAAAAGTGAATCGCAAACCTTGTTTCAGTACAGTCCATTATCAGTGCTGTGCGAACCCATAGCCACAGCGATCCATGGCATCAACCTTTGCCTAAAAAGCGTTCCTCGTGCAAAGCAAACATATGGAAACATCCTAATTATAGAAAAGTCTGTAAAGTAAATGAAAAATTATTTACAGTATGTTTTAATATATAAGAAATTACACAAATGAAAATATAAAATAAATGAGGTTAACACATTGTGTTAAAAAAAGGAAACAACAATGTGAATGTAAATGCAACAAAACGGAAACAAAAGTGCATGAAAAAGGCAAAAAAATTGTATATTCAAATCTCTCTCTCTCTCTATATATATATATATATATAGGGAATAGTCTTCTCCATGCGGGTAGTTGTCACCCTCCCAGTCTAATACGCAGCATACCAGTAGGCGAGCTGATTAGAGCTAAGAGAAACTGCAGCTTGGTCGAAAGTTTCTCCAGAGAAAGTAAGACAATGGTGGATCGATTCTCAGAAAGGGGTTACAGTCAGAAGGTGATCCAGCAAGCAGTAGCAAGAGTAAACACTATGGACAGAAATGATCTGTTGATCCCCAAACTACACAAAAAGGATGACAGAATACGATTCATCACCAATTATGACTGCCAATCATGGAGGTTGCGAAAATGTTTGGGCAAATACTGGGATACACTGAAGTTAGACAAGAATTTGAAAGAATTTATTCATGACACCCCTTCATTGACCTTCAGGAAAGCCAAATCCCTAAAAGATGTATTGAGTACTACATTGATAAAAGAGAGTCACAAGTCTAATACAATACAAGGATTTTTTCCCTGTCGCAGGTGCAAGGCTTGCAAATATAGTAACAATTGCAAAACATTACAACTGTCTAAAGACTGCTGTGCACATAAGATTACAAAACATCTCAGTTGCAATACTGAATATGTTATTTATGCACTACAATGTCTGTGCAATAAATTCTATATAGGGTGCACCACAAAGCAAGCTAAACTGAGAATTTTGGAACATCAAAGAGCCATCAGGAATGTGAATCAGCAGTACCCTGTAGCCAGGCATTTTGCCGAAGAACATAAAAAGAACCCAAATTTGAAGAAATTCTATGTCCTTGACAGTGTTGAGAGCAATGAGAGAGGAGGGAACAGATGGTTGGAGTTGAGGAAATTAGAATCGAAATATATTATAATGTACAACACAATGCAGCCCGTAGGACACAATCTGGGGGAGGAGTTAGCAATTCACCTCCAGAATTAAAATGAGTTATGTATGGTGTGCTGAGTAGCTGCTGCTTGCTAGGTAACTGAATTCTAGAATTTTAAAATGTTTTTAATTAGAAACACGGATCTGTTAAGAAATAATTGTTATACGCAGCAATGTCCTTTTTTCTCTTTTTCTTCAGGAATTGGAACATAATTATGATGTTGCCCACGAGGGCTGAATTGTTTGGAGTTACCGTCAATGGCGTAATTGAGTTAAGCGGCATAAGCCCACTGGGGCATTATTGATAACCAAGGACTATATAAAATTGCTGTGCGTGTTTATTAACACTCATTAGCAATGTAAGCCCACTGGGGCTTTACATACATCGTTGACATGCATTTAACAGTCCGATCGTGACGGCATTGTGTAACTTTGCAATGAGCACCTTTTGAATACAAACATGCCTTGAGTAGACTGTTGCCTTGTAAATACTGTTGACATTGAAAATTTAACCTTTTGTTTATATATTTTCCTTTCCTGAAAATCAACATGATACTAATGTTTACAGGAAACTTTATTTAAACATTGTAATGGACATTGCAATAACATAATAATTTCTTTATGTCTATTGATCACGTGTGAAATTCCAAACACGGTATGTAACTTTAAAAGAAGGATGGTACTGGTGAGCTCCACCCGTGAGCAAGAGATCGGCTGATCTCGAAACGCGTTGGGTTGTTTTTTCTTGCCAAATAAAATCTGAAAGCACCGTTTACTGCATTTGGGCTCCGACTCTGGTTTTTCATCAAAGAGGAAGGCTAACCAGGAGTGTGTTTATATATATATATGTGACCAAGAGCCTGTGTGCTCGAAACGCGTCTTCTTTGTGCCCAATAAAGAAAACTTTGAAATCATACCCGGCTGGTGTGGCTTGTCGTCCCTTTGTTTCTGCGGGAGGATCGAGTGAATATATATATATATATATATATATATATATATATATATATATATATGGATCTAGATATATATAGAAGAATTTGCTGCACTCCAAGGAAGTAGGATGATTAAAGTATTTATAGAAATTCACACAGCATTACCTACGCATTTCGACCTGAAAGTCTCGTTCAGGTAGTATGTCGTTCTGTTATGTTCTTTAAATACTGTGTAGCCCATGTTGCCAATAATTTGGCATTATGTGTAAAATAGTTTTGAAAAATACAATTAAAATTGAAAGAAATTATTCAGTTTGTTCAGACAAAATATACAATCAAGTCTCATAGTATTGTGCAGACTGTCAACTTGCTCATTGATATTAACTAAAGATTGTACAATGATAATTAATTTTTTTATCACTATAATCATTGCTAATGAAATGCTTACAGAATTGTTAGCATGCATTTCTCCAGGACATTCTAGGCCTCAGTGGACAATTGTTGTACCATACTTTTTTACATTGTTTTAAAATGTACAAATTAATGATACTGGAGATTATTGTTACATAACATGAAGGGGGCCAGATACATCCTTGAGTTTCTTTTAGATGTTGTGATGCTATTTAAGGTACAAAACAATTGAGTTAAAAGTGTTTAACTGTTCCGATTTTTATAAATAGTTCCTCATCATTTTTCAATCCTGTTGGATGCTTGGTTTTTAGTTGGATAATGTATCGTTATTCCAATTGTCTCATTTTCAATGTTCTGTCTCCACCCCTATCGTGTTCAGTTACTATGTCAATTACATAGTATGTTAGTCTTCTCCAGCTGCTGTTATGGTGATGAAATTGATGTTTGGCCACAGAATATCTTTGGTTTGAACTGCCTTAATGTGTTCCAAGATGCGTTTCTTTAAAGGGCAGGTATGTATTTTATAACCCACACTCACATTCTATTATATAGACCACATATTTTGATTTACAAGTGATTCAATGTTTAATAAGTGTGGGTTTGATGTTGTCATCCACTATTTTGGTCATATTCTTCCTAATTGTGCATACTTTGCAACTGTTACGTGTGATGAAACCTTTGTGAAATTGACCCAGCCAATTCCTGTTTCGAGGTTTCAAAGAATGACTCCTTACTAAGATATATTTCAATGAGGATGCTTTTTTGTAGGTTTCTTGTTGTCAGTCACCCATTAACCTGCCTGTGTCTGGATCGTTTTAATTAGTTCTCAATGCCTCTTGAAGATTCTGATAATGTCCGAGCTTTCTTTGCTGTGTCCTATTATTAGTTTAGTGGGATAATTGTCACTTAGTAAGGGATCCAATTGTTGTTTGGGAATTAATGTATCCATTCTTGTCTTGATTCTCATTCTTTCTATGCCCTTTTTAACATCTTTCCACTTGTAATCTCTATTGATTAATCTTTTAGAAACTGTGTTGCATTGTCTGGCAAGATCTGTATCATTAGAACAGATTATTTTCATTCTGAGAAGCTCTCCATATGGAATATTTCTTATTAGTTGTTTTGGATGTCAATTTCAGCCATGCAGGCCACTATTGGTGGATGTTGGTTTTCTGTATACTGTAGTTTCAATCATTTAATCCTTTATGTATACGGTAACATCACGAAAATTGATACTCTTTGCTTGTGGCACATGTGAACTGTAAACCTATATTGTTGTTATTCAGGATATTGTAATATTCCTAAAATTCCTTTTCTGTTCCATGCCATATGATAAAAACATCATCAATAAATCTAGACCATAAGATGATTTTGAGTGTTGTAGTGCTTGGTGTTTATGATGTAGCCAAACTGCGGGTTCTTTGTGAAGTACTTTGAGATTTTGGTGTGGTTCATGGCCACTGAGATGGGAACAAGACTGCAAATTAGTGTGAGGGGGGGAGGTGGGGAAGGGTCGTTGTCTGGGTGAAGTGGAGTCTTGTTTTGCTACATTTATTTACTGAGGTTTTTTGTTGCAGGATTCAGTCCAGGGATGCAGCGTCTTGACTCGTAAGTAGCAACAGGTAAGGCACATGTCATGATGTAGTGATACTAGTGGGATCAAAGCGTTGGGTGGATTTTGAGGTGCTGGACACTGAGCAGCTCTTTATTTTCCTGTCCATGAGCTTTATGATGAACCCATTACTGCCCCAGTCTGATTTATGTGACTGATATATATTTCCTGAAGCTAACTAGTGTCCTGTTATCTACTGCAAACCTGAGATGTGGGTTGTAACTCCTTCTCCTGTTTCTTGCAGTGTTTGGAAAATCCTCAACTCCTACGTCGTAGCAGGACTTGGAAGTACTTCTCTTTCAAAGGACGACAACTGCAATGGGTAAGCGGCTACTTGTATCGATTGGCACTGAGGTGCAGATGTGGACAAGTGACTCAAAATCAATGCGCCTTTTCGTCGGGGAGGGAGGCTGGCTCTTAGGCAGTTTAACCAGTTGGCTGCTGCCGTCGGTTAACGGTCGTCGCGTGCACTACCTTGGTAGTGTTGCGCATGTCCGTTGGCCGACGCTGCCCTACCCGTTTTTCGAACGTTCAGCACTGGAGCTGAACGTTCGAAGCAGCCAACGGGTTAAAGCCGTGCTGCTGAAGTGGGCGTGTCTTCTAAATTGCCATTACCAGATCTCTTGACAGCTCCACTCTGTGTACGTCTAAGCTTCAGTCACCACCCTAGCTCCACAGCAGTGCAGCACAACACCTGTTTGTACCCCTAAAAAAGTGTGCATCGGAGCCCATGTCGACAGGTTTAGTTTCTTGTAGTCCTTTATTTTGGTATAATTTAGATCATATACAGACTAATACATTTAATTCCACAGTTTACACAATTTACAAGCTTACAATTAAACCATCGTCATAAAATGAGAACCTAAAGTCTTAAAGATAACGCCAATTGTACATGCCAGTCAGTTGGCACATTTTGCACCTAATCAGAGCGCTTCTGCTATGGTTCAGAAGAGTAACATTACTGTAGAGCCTAGTTGTAAAAATATTTAGGGCAACGAATATGAACCTTGTCCAATCAAACCTCTCGTGGGCTACATAATTGGGTGTAAGGCCCCAGACATGAAGTAGTGATCGGGTTTTTGAGTGCTACCACTTAGCATCTCTAAAGCTTCAAATGTCCAGTTTTAAGACTTAGTCGAGTAAAGTTTGCCCTTTCTTCAGACAAATAGTTGGAAAAGTGGGTACTCAAATAAATACTAACCCTCAAACTATATGTGTCCTATAATTTGTGTGTTTTTTTGGGGGACCCATGACTATCAAATGATTGAGAAGCTAACCTTTAAATCTTAATACCAATCAATGCCACATAAATACACGCCACATAATTACACTCTACTGGATGCAACATACACTCCACATAATACCACTCAGTGCCACATAATTACACGCCTCATAATTACACTCTATTCAATGCAACATAAATACACTCCACATAATACCACTCAGTGCCACATAATTACACACCACATAATTACACTCTACTCAATGCAACATAAATACACTCTACATAATACCACTTAGTAGCACATAATTACACGTCACATAATTACACTATTCAATGCAACATTAATACACTCCACATAATACCATTGTGCCACATAATTTCACACCACATAATTACACTCTACTCAATGCAACATAAATACACTACACAAAATACCACTCAGTGCAACATAGTTACACGCCACATAATTACACTCTCCTCAGTGCAACATAAATACACTTCACATAATACCACTCAGTGCCACATAATTACACACCACATAATTGCACTCTACTCAATGCAACATGAATACACTCCCATCAGAGTGCAAGTCACAGGGACGTGTGCCTTGAAAGTATGAGCTGCGCCTGCATCCTATTCGAGTGATGGGAAATGGCTGTGAGCAGTCACATGTCTGGGGCACCTCATAGAGAGAATTCCAGCAAAGCATAAACTCTTTTCATCTTAACCAGTGCTTAGTTAGCAATTGTTTTTTTTTGTTTTTGGTGTGCTAGTACCCCTGTGCGTATGTCTAAGTAATATGAAAGACTGGCACCAGGCCAAAAGCAGAAATTAACATGGAGCTGTGCTGAACAGGACTGAACATTTGTTATGGCTAATGTTGGCCTGTCTGTCTTATTTGTCGTACAGTTTACATAAATTCCAAATATAAAGTCTGGTTGCGTGTATTCAGAGGCTTTAGAGATAAACAGGTACGGGTAATCCACAGTGCATGTTCCAATCACTGCCCAAAGCATCTTGGTTTGAAAGTGCAGGGGTGCTTTTCGGCTGTCTGTCTCATTCCCAATGCCCATTTAGGCTGATTAGCCGAGTCGACACACACCACACGAACCGTTCCTGTTCAAAGGAGGTTCTTGGCTCATGAAAGGGTTGTTACAAGTTCCGTTAACGTCTTTAAAAGAGGCCAACATTGTAGTGTAGTTCCTATTATCCAATAGGCTCTGCGCATTGGAATAATACCTTCAATAGTATAGGCCTAGACCAGACGTTAACTAGGTCTACTACTGTCGATATTAGACTTAAAGTTTTGGGTTTGCCAGCTAGCTCAGAGTTCACTAGAAACTTTCTTGAATAGGCAAGGAGGAGTTGAACCTCCCTGGATAGACAAGAAGGGATTTAGTTTCTGACAACCATAGAACATGACAACTTTGCTCTCCCCTAATCAAGAGTGTATCTCGAGAGTCGTGTGAAAACAAAAGGCAATTTATTTTACTCAGTCAGTACGTGCATTCTTAGTCTCACCAGATTGTAGAGAAAAGGAAGAGACGGGCGTGTTCAATAAAAGATGTTATTTATTGATCAGTCTCTTTTCTCATACAAGAGAAATGGATCGATATTATTGCAATACTTATGGTTAAGTAAAGTGCATACATTAAGAGCAGAAGTATGAAATAATACTGTAAAAACATTGATATGGTTTCTAAGCCATATGAAGGTTTAAAATGAATAAAATATATTACATACACATATACATTTGACTAATCGTACTCAACTGGTGTTTCTAACTACGCCTACCCCGTGTACCTGACCTAAGCCTAATGCGTGGGCGGGAATAGAAAGTTACAGTTTAAGTTAAGTTTGTTTTGCCAAGTGACTGACTAAAGAATTCTCTGTGAGGGGTTATTCAGTTCTGTACCTGGAATCTAGGATGGAATCTCTCGTCTCTGGTCTCGATATTCCAGGCTGCCTGCGAGGGCTACCCGGAAGCGCCGGAGCTGGATTTCTCGGCAGGAGAAAGCAGCGTCTCGTTCTCAGCGCGTCAGGAAAGGCGGGGCTGCGCCAGCGGGGTCTGCTCTGGGCTTCGGCAAGTCTGGCTGCTCCGATCTCGTCACCACCGCGTGTGTTTGCATAGGGCAATATCGGTAATATTTATACCTTTAAGGTGCCGAGATTGACGTAAGGATGGACATAGATACGTCAATAAGGATGTCATACGACCAGGTCGTTAGCACATTCTTTTGCTGAAGTTCTCGGTGAAATCAAAACAATGGCCGCAGGGTTTTTCCCAGGTCTGTCATAGGTTTGATTTGTTTTGAGAACTCCGTATGCCTTATCAGGGGCTGGAGGAATATCGCTTGTCTAATTAGATGGCAAGCGTTATGACCTAATCAGATAACACGTTCCTGTGCCGTAGTGTGGCTTTATCAGATAACGGTTCCTGCATCATGGGGGTTTTCTGCCTCATGGGATGGCTGCTAGTTAACTTGTTAGTTTGTTAACCAGAATAGGGTCAGGAATAGGGGGATCGATACAGAACCTATAGGAATACATCACACCCACTCCACGCTAACTATGGACATATTTACTAATCTATGCATAGTAAAACATACTGTAGAGTATCGTGTATACCTTACCACCCCAAAATACATAAATGCATTTTGAATTTATCAAATATACGGAAAGAAATGCAGTCATATGTATAGTATGCACTCAAGCTGTAGAAAAATGCTAAAGTAATCACGCATTTGTATACATTATTGCTATTGGTATATGAGAATTTACACATGAAATGGCTCTTAATACAGAAAAAAAGCTCGAGACCATTCCATCACAGCATAAAATAATTATGAACATACCAGCGGGCAGCTAATGTCTATAAGCTATCTAAAATTAGAAATTTTAGTTCTCTAAGAATAGTTCTTACTTTAAGCAGAAGATAGTGTCCCGAAAAATATGCAAAAATATTTTGGGGCTGCTGAAAAAATTGCTGTCCGTGAACTGGAGGGAAAATTGTTCATGGTATTTCGCTATTCTAGTTGAAGGCCAAATTCAGGGAACGCCGTGTACGAGCTTGCTCAAAAGTCTCTATTTCTGCTCTGGTGAGAACATCATATCATTTAGACTCTCGAAAAAGTTGTCAACAGCTTCCTGGGAGAGTTCCACTAACTCGGAAATAGGTGTAACCATGCATTCGTGCGCATGATTGTCTCCATTGACATTTTGATTTGGATTGCTGACAGAAGGTCGTACCTGATCGATGCTGCTTTCATCTTGAACTTCACTACCCCTTAATCGTAGTGGTGAAGCTTCCACGAATGCCGTCATCAGGATTGGAAGCCGCTGAGGGCAGCACAAAGCATGAGCCTTTGTAGGACTCAACAATGTTTCTGCATCCATTGGCGCATCCGATTGTGGCGTCAGACAGGTGTCTAACACGCATTCTTCTCCGCATAGCAGGCACCTTAATACAGGTAAAACACATCGTTGCCACATTGGTCAAAATGATAGAAACCAAGTCATGTTCAGGTCTCTAAGCCGGGGTAGTCCCAGGATTTTTGATATCCGGTCCCGGTATCCAATGGCTAGGATTGTTTCTTCCCTTGTCGCAGGTGTTTTGTCTGTGACATGGTTTGCCATAACGAAATATAAGGACTAAGAATAGGATTCCTGCAATTAGTCCCAAAATGAGGGGAAGTCCGCCAAAAATCGAATGGACGAAATCTGGAAAAATACCCAGTATGGCTTTGAATGGTGTTAATGCCATCGAAAATACTGTCTTAAATACTTTTGAGACTCCACTGGTATCAGAAATATTTAAGATTTCATTCAGGATTTCTGCGAAATGTATGGGGGAATTAGTCGATAACAATGAATGTATCTCTGCAGTCGTCCTTGCGACTAGGAGATCATACGTTTCTTTTGATGACGTGAGCCTTGTCGGCGTCTGAAGAAGCACTGTTTTCATTCTGCTTAAAGTATCTATTCGAATAGAAGTAATTTTCAAGTTGGGCCATGCCCTTGCCTCCCTGTCTGGAAAGGAGCTGGGGAACAATAAGCGTCCACAGCACTTGACCTTCGCAGTCGTAGGTACGAGAGAAGGAGTCCCGGGCATAAGACTACAGCATCTGCGGTCCACAATTAGAATGTAACTCCCATTATAGAGTCTTTGAAAGAATGGTTCTATCTCTGTTGCAGGTGTGCCTAGCTGGTGACATGAAAGGTTATTTGAGTTCCCTTCACAGGCTCCATGCAAACTAATTCCGTTACACAGAAGTGTACCGCTTAGTGACATCGCACAATTATTGCCACTAAGAAACACTTTCTGTCCTTTATTACTGACACATGCATGTGAATAGGGCAGGTTCCATGTTGTCTTAATGTACCCTTTTCCCAATTTTTCGTACATGCCAGCCTGTATATATTTTTGGCAGTATTGAAACCTGAAGGTTGAGATTGGAATATTAATTATCCCATGTATTATCCATTCACTGACAGGTCGTTCTGACATTGTCACTGGTAATCTTTCGAGTTTCTCAATGCTCAGGATTGTATAATCAGCACCCTTCTGGGCCATACTGATTTGTTTATCAGTAAGGTTAAAGATATTGAAAAGTGACGTTGTGTTGATTAAACGCCAAGGCACATAGCCTGAACGCAGATTTTGTAACGTCCAGCCAAGCTGTACAATAGAACGCAATTGGGACTGACCGTGTTGTAATAACAGTAAGTCTTGCGATATTATGTCGATTGCTGAAGACACAATGCTGTCCAGAGAAAAAATTCTGGAGGACAGAGTCATTAACCCATTGTCCACTACAGAAAGTGATTTTTCCAAATTAATACGGTCAATTTCCCGTATTCTTTCTGCTTTCTCAATTTGAGTAACCTTCCAGGCCTCGTTGTATGCTGCATATACAGAGGCTGCTATGAAACGCTTTTGACGCTGTTTGCGTGGTCCCATAATGAAATCACGCAAGTCAGCACCATCAGTAAGTAAAGTTAGGTGTTGCTTAATTTCTGCCAGTGTGGAAGTCTGTAGCCACTGAAGGCATAATTTGCCCACACTGTAGGTGGTTATTATTCCTGGGTGTTGTCTTTGGGAATATCTAGGGTCTGGCCTGGTCATTTTGAACCCCTGCGTTTTGTTCAGGAATCTGTCTTGACAGTTATTAGTATCTGTGGGCCAGATCAACCACTGTTTCCAATCAGGATGTGTTCTGTTTTGGTTTAATACATAATTTACGTCTATCTCTTCATCTGTAGAGCTATTGCTGTTCATTGTTGGTTTTGGAATAGACGGTTTGTTTAAGTCTTTGATTTTGGCTAAGCCAAGACAGGTAGTTTGTTGAACAGTGTCATTTAAAAATATAATTTGTTCTGGGATCATGCAGGCTCTAAACAAAGATTCTATACCCTGTACTTGCCATTCTTTTGTACCCCAAACACTTTTCAATTCAACATTTTTGTCCCAATAATCAAAACCAAAAGTATTCATTTGTTCAAAGAATGAGTCTGAATATATCAATTTCGTGTTTGTTATCATGGTCTTTGTCCCTGTCTTATTTGACAATTTGAAATAAAATGTTTCAGCATTACTTATGTTAAAACCTGAAAAGTATGAATATTTGTCGTAAACGGTTCTTGAGCTTCCTTTTGGAGGGGTTGCATAATGTTCCCATTGATTATAATTTAAAACATTTCAAGGTTGTGCAGATTTATGTAAAAAATGGTTACCATAGTGGTTGTAGCAATACATACTATCATAATTTGTAGAACCCTGCAAATAATCATGTTTGGTAAATTTAGCAGACATTACTAAGTCAGACATCATGTTATTTATACTTTTGAAGTCCCAATCATCAGCAAATGAGCTTGGTTTTACAAAGTCACTCAATGAGATCTTAATTTGGTGTGGATATTTCAGGATTTCAACCGGACCATAGATTTCGTAGTCAGTGTTGTCCCATGCTACCCCACCCGGTATAGGATTGGCTGTGAAGTTGACTGAAGAAAGTTCTCTTTTCTCGACGTGTGAAGATGTGTGTGGTTTGAGGATCAAGTTGATTTTCTGACTTGCTGTGTCCATTTTAGCATATTTTCCCTCAATGAAGCGTCCCAATGTTAGTATCATGATGAGCCAAAGTATGAGGATAAATGCACCAAAACCCACCCAAAATTCAATCCATGGAGAAATCAGATATGTTTCTTTCAGTTGTTTCAAAAGTACTTTAACTTTATCTTTAAAGGTTTTTGTTGATGGCTGTGTTTTTGATTCAGTGAAGCCTTCAGAGGAATCATCGAAGTTTATGAAGTAGCCGGATGCAGTTCTGTCAATTGTTCCAATAGCTTCAGGATTACTGTTTCTTGCATAGTCGTTTGTTACTTCATTATAGGTTGGTGTGTCTCTGCTAAATGTTTTTATTTGGGTGTTCAGAGGTCTAAGTTCCATTGCATTGTTGCATAGTCCTTGTCGTTCTTCTGTAGGCATTTCGAATGTGATTAGCCTCTTTGTTAGGACCTCTGTACTGGTAGCAAACCTTGGTGTTCTGCTACTTATGGGGAGTCCACTTGGCCTACTATTTGTTATCGGCCACATGATTGTGGTTTTACCAGGTCGATGGATACAACTCGGTTCTCCTTTTTACCAGCAAGTGGCGGTAGTACAACTGATCTTGTCCCGTTGACAGACAAGACAGGAACTGCTTTTCTGTAAGAAGGCCCAAATTCCTTCTTTACCGCGATCTTTTCTCTGACTAGATCCCCGATTTTTGGAATCCAGACAGGTCTTGCTGGGACAGGTGGTGGTTCTTCAGTGGTTGTTGGCTGCTGTTTCAACTTTATGTTGCTCAGGTCTTTTCTTGTTTCGTTTAAGTCCTGTAAAATAGCCAAACGATCTTTGATATCAAAGCTTTTTTCCTTTACCACTGAAGTCTGACTGTCAAGGACAGAGATTAACATCCTAGTTCCAAATAATAATTCGTACGGACTGAATCCCTTCAGAGAATTTCTTGGCAGGTTATTTAGACTACGTTGGACACTTATTAGATGTTTGACCCACCCAGCTCCCGAACCTAATACCTTTGCCGTTATAGATTGCTTTATGTCACGTTTTTTTCTTTCAACAATTCCGTTCCCCTCAGGGTGAAATGGACAAGAGTACCGCAATGTCACGCCCATGCTGACCATGGCCTCCCTATAGGCTCTAGAGCTAAAAGCAGGACCATGGTCCGAATGCAGCATGCCAATTGCGTATGTGCCGATAAAGACTCGCAAATCTTTTATAACAGTTCTGGCGTCAGCCGTTCGCTGGGGCCACATCCATATGAATCTCGTACATGAGTCCACTGCAACCAAGATATATTTATAGTTACCATCCCTTTGTAAGGGACCACAGTGGTCTAGGTAAACACAGGCTAATGGTTTATCCGAGATTAGAAGGGGCGTCTGCGCTGGGCGTCTCACCGTTGATACTTTCATTCTTTGACATATTTCACATTCTAAAACATAGTTCCTTGTTTGTCTTCTCATTTGTGGCCACCAGTACCTCTGTTTTAATAATGATACTGTGGCTGAGACGCCAGCATGTATAGAAGCAAGCCCTTCGTGTGCCGCTATTATCAGTCCTAACCTATGTTCCATGTTTGGAATTGCCCTATCCCCCACTCCAGGGATTCGAGCAAAAGGAACATTGTTTGCATCAGTTATGTATGAGTATTTTACTGGAAAGCCTTTCGGGAGTGTTTCTATCGAATCCTTTTCTGTAGCGCTGACAGCCTGTAATATTTCGCTGTCTATTTTTGTTTTTGACCGTGTGATGGCAGCTACGGAAGCCGTTTGCACAGCTGTCTTCGCTGCCTCATCAGCCAATGAATTCCCTGCAACGTGAACGCCATCACGTTGATGACTCAGCGTATGTATCACGTGAGTCTTTGGTAGTTCTTTCTGTAAAAGAACTACTTGTTCCCAGAGCATTTTATGCTTGATTGTGCCACCTTTCGCATCCTTGAAACCATTCTGAAGCCAGATCTGCAAGTATTCATTGTATGATTGAACGCAATAATACGAATCGCACACTATGAGTGTGAGGAATTCTCGATCGGTATTTTCAAGCGCCATCTTGAACGCCAGCAGTTCAGCTCGCTGAGCTGTACAATCTCCTAGAGATTGTGTTTTAGTGATAGCTGGTTTAAATTTCCCTTCGTGCCAGCGACCTTTAACGATCGCGCACGCAGCACTGTAGGCTTGTTTCCCCCCTACTGCGGGTTGTGCTGATCCGTCTGTGTATATTATACAGCCGTAATGTTCTAGAGGCAGAATTTCGGTCGGCGGAGGACATTCAAATTCGTATTGGAGAAATTCTTGTGTTTTTAAGTTAGGATCAAATTCGTATGCCACGTCTGTTGCAGCAAGAGAATTAGCCCATTGTATCCATCTCGGATGGAGCGCTTTAGCATTTGGAATGCTTGCCTTTGTTACCGCCTCTAGGGCTGGTATCGGTGTCACGATTATTATTCGTTTACCTTGTGCCAGGGCTCGTTCTTTTGCTATAGCTGTCTGTGTTGCAGTTAGAATTTTTTCCGTTGGGCTGAATTTCATTTCAGCCTTAGTGTACAAGTGTGATTTAAATGCAATTGGTTCCTTTTCTCCCTCATTAGAGGTCAGGTATGTGAATCCGCATCTTCCTGGGATGACTCGAATCACAAGATTGCGTGTGTTATCACGTGTTTCTAATTTTGTTTTAATTAACATGTCTGTTTGTAAGGATCTCAGAATTTCTGTGTGTATTTGAGTCCAATTGGTTCTTTTAAAATCTGGTTTTATTAGATCATAAAGGGGTTTGACCCTTTCTGCGTAATTTGCAATGTATGTTCTTCCGAAATTTAGGAAGCCTAGAATTGACTGTAGGTTTTTTAGTGTTCTAGGTGCTTGGAGTACGGCACATTTCTCTAGAAAATTGTCAGCCAGGCTTTTGCCTTCACTTGATAATTCATATCCTAAGAACAGGACTGTCAGATGGGCAATTCTGGATTTTTTAAAGTTGAATTTGTAACCCTCTGCTGCGAACCCAAGTATTATGGTGTTCACTCTCTTCAAGTGAGTCTCCAAGTCATCATCTGTTAAGTATATGTCGTCGACATACGATAATGCTTCGTCATCATATGTTTGTAGTAATTCTGTTACTCTCGCTGAGAATACTCCCGGGCTGTTCTTGTACCCCTGGGCTAACCGACAGAATTGTTTTTGAGTGCCATTTATTGAGAATGCAGACAAATATCTGCTCTCTGGTGCTATGTTTTGACAAAAGAATCCATTAGAGATGTCTAATGTTGTTTTGTATTTTTTGCGCACTATGTTATTCATTAGTGCAGCACTGTGCGAGTTTTGCACTGCAAAAGTTTTGCAACATGAGTTAAGGTGTCGGTAATCCAAAACTAGACGATATGAATTGTCTGGTTTGGAGACCGGAAACAAAGGGTTGTTCATTTGTGAGGTGCAAGTTTCAATCACCCACTGGTATTCTAGCTGATCTAGGATTTCTTTTACCTGTTTCTTAGCTTCTTGCTTAATTGGGTACTGCCTCTGTGCAGTAGGTTGTGATTTTAACTGGATTTTGTGAGGAGGAGAGTCCTCATCCCATCCTACATGATTTTTATATAAAGCAGGAGCTTGAGCTACTGCCCACTTTCTGGCAAGTGTGTATTTTTTATGAATTGGGATTTGATTTGAGAAGGCAGGCATAATTATTTCTTCGCCATGAGGGCACTCCCTGACAAACTCTGGTGGCCAGTCTTTTTCAGCTAGAAGGATGTCATAGCCCTTGGAGAGATTATCCCAAAATAGTCCCCTTATTTTTCTAGTCTTATCCCCTTCTATACGTAAAGTTATTTCATATATTTTGTGAGGTTTGCTAACTCTGGTGTCTGCAGTTTCCACTTGAAGATATTCATTCGTGTCCACTGTCTCCAGATGATTCATAAGGACTTTGCGAGCTATGCTCACTTCTGCTGCGCTGTCTAGCATTGTCTGAGCCCATTCTCCGTTTTTCAGTTGTGTCCTCAGTATTCTCGGCATTGTTGACTACCTTGATACTAGCTACCTTCTTTTTTGGAAATTGTAATTTCTTTTTTAGCTGAGCAGGTTCCTTGTCTTTGGACTTGGCGTGGTCCTCTCTTTGTTCTGATCGTCCTCTTCTTTCCGATTTCTGCGAGGAAGTCTGAAAAGATTGAGAGGGACGTGTATCAATGTCTTGATATCTATCAGGCTTCTTTATATTATCCCTATTTCTAAGGTTATATCTTTTCCCAGAGGGGTCACTCTGGGGTGACCTGTGTCTTTGGTTCGGAGATTTTTCTCTTCGCCGAGGAGACCTTCCTCTGGACTGGAATTTCTTTTCTTTAGGATTGGATTGTTTGTTTCCATCCCAGCTCTTTTTTTGTGATGTTGAATTATTATTAAAAAATATTTTTTCAGGACTTTCAATCAGTTGTGGTTTTACTGGTATTCCACCTAAACTATCTCTACCTAGTTCCTCATAGGATTTTTCTATAATTCTGGCAATTTCAGCTGGTTGGTCTGCTATATCTGTCTCCTTTAACCTCTGGCGGATCGCCACGTTTGCTGCTTCTCCCTTTATGTTGGCTAATAATATAGCCGAGACCTGCTTGAAGTCTTTTAGTAATTTCATACCAAGAGTTAAAGCGGGCTCTGGATCATATTCGTCTTGAATTTGTTTTAGCACCTCTGGTATTACCGAAATGGATGGAACACCGTGCGTTTTTGTGTAGATGGAAGCAAAGACTGTACCCCAAGTGTCACAGTCCTCGATGTGTGGTGCGATTCCCATTGGAAGACAGATAGTCAGAATCCTGTGTTTTTCTAAAGGGGTGGTGTCTGGAAACACAGCCTCTATTTGGGTGATTTTTTGTGCTAACCAGAATGGTATTTGTTCCCGTTTAGCTGGTACTTTACCTAGGCAAGATTGTATGTTCTGTGGTGTAATTTTATTTGTGTTCCCCTGATGAGGGGTCAGCTGTGGAATTTTAATTGCTGGTTGAATTGTTGAAGTCCGCATCACATATTGGACTAATTGTCTATGTAATTTTATTAATTGTTTTAGCTGTGTTAAAAGCTCTGCTTGAGACATCCCATTGATGTCTGGATGTGGTGTGTATCCGGCTAGAACCGGCCACGTTGCTCCTGGTCTACCTAAAGGACCGAGCCTGGTGATGTGATTATTGTGTTTTAGGGCGCCATTAAATAAGAGCAAATGCTCTTGAAATTTAAGTGGTACTTCCACCTCCTCGAAAGGAGTGTACATTTCAGGAGGTTCCTCTATTTTGTAATAGTGGAAGTACTTTGTTACAGCATTTGCTGCTGGAAAATTTATCCATGAATAGTATACCTCTGTCTGCCGATATTCGTGTGCCTCAATTACGAATATGACTGTACCACCTCTAGGTGTCAGTCCGTTTTCTATAAGTTTTAAGGTTATAGATTTCCTTTTGATGACCGGGATGAGTATTATACCCGGGTCTGCTTCTTGTAGTGCAGTATCAGCTTCTGCTATTTCAGCTGCTAATCTAACTGCCTCTCTTTCATCATCACTGTCTACCATTTTACCGACAGGATGGTTACTTTGTTTGTTTGCAGATCAGGTTTCTTATGGAAACAAAGATTAGATGCACAATATTTTGGAACGGTTTATCCTTCAACGTTGACTAAACCAAGTACCATACATAGGAGTTTCCTCCTGCGAGGTTTGGCGGATATTACCTTTCACCCACTCCAGACGTCTTTGGAGTATTATGGGAAAAAGGGGTCTGAGTGAGAAAGCACGACTGAGTTACTCTAAATGTCTTACGTTAGTTTTATCGCCCTTCCAAACGCGTTGGGCGCCATGTAGTGTAGTTCCTATTATCCCAATAGGCTCTGCGCATTGGAATAATACCTTCAATAGTATAGGCCTAGACCAGACGTTAACTAGGTCTACTACTGTCGATATTAGACTTAAAGTTTTGGGTTTGCCAGCTAGCTCAGAGTTCACTAGAAACTTTCTCAAATAGGCAAGGAGGAGTTGAACCTCCCTGGATAGACAAGAAGGGATTTAGTTTCTGACAACCATAGAACATGACAACTTTGCTCTCCCCTAATCAAGAGTGTATCTCGAGAGTCGTGTGAAAACAAAAGGCAATTTATTTTACTCAGTCAGTACGTGCATTCTTAGTCTCACCAGATTGTAGAGAAAAGGAAGAGACGGGCGTGTTCAATAAAATATGTTATTTATTGATCAGTCTCTTTTCTCATACAAGAGAAATGGATCGATATTATTGCAATACTTATGGTTAAGTAAAGTGCATACATTAAGAGCAGAAGTATAAAATAATACTGTAAAAACATTGATATGGTTTCTAAGCCATATGAAGGTTTAAAATGAATAAAATATATTACATACACATATACATTTGACTAATCGTACTCAACTGGTGTTTCTAACTACGCCTACCCCGTGTACCTGACCTAAGCCTAATGCGTGGGCGGGAATAGAAAGTTACAGTTTAAGTTAAGTTTGTTTTGCCAAGTGACTGACTAAAGAATTCTCTGTGAGGGGTATAACGTCCCGTATTGATTACGGAAACGTGCTGCTCATGGGCACATCTGAGAAAAATATTAAAAAGCTACAGGTGTTACAGAATTCGGCAGCTCGCCTGGTCCTAAGGCTCCCTCGCCGAGCTCCATCACGCCCCTCCCTCGTAGCCCTCCACTGGCTGCCTATCAGGAAGAGGATTGATTTTAAAGCTATGCTTTGGTGCCATAAAATAATTCATCACAGAGCACCGGCTTACATGTCGGACTTGGCCTCTGTCTATGAACCTAGCAGGTCGCTTAGATCTAAAGGTATGAGTCTGCTCAGAACTACATGCCCCAAAAAAGCTAGAATGGGAGGCAGATCTTTCCGGACTTTAGCTGCCAGGAAATGGAACCTTCTTCCTTTGGATATCAGGATGGAGAATAATGAAATCCTGTTTAGGAAGAAATTGAAAACCTGCCTCTTTACTCGGTGATGGGTTTTTTCCTCTACACCTTTTTACACTCTCTCCACAGCGCGGGGACACGCCGGGAGGCGTCACCAGGCGCTTTACAAACTCCTTTAAATTAAATTAAAATTAAATTCAGTTCTGTACCTGGAATCTAGGATGGATGAGGGATGGTATCTCTCGTCTCTGGTCTCGATATTCCAGGCTGCCTGCGAGGGCTACCCGGAAGCGCCGGAGCTGGATTTCTCGGCAGGAGAAAGCAGCGTCTCGTTCTCAGCGCGTCAGGAAAGGCGGGGCTGCGCCAGCGGGGTCTGCTCTGCTCTGGGCTTCGGCAAGTCTGGCTGCTCTGATCTCGTCACCACCGCGTGTGTTTGCATAGGGCAATATCGGTAATATTTATACCTTTAAGGTGCCGAGATTGACGTAAGGATGGACATAGATACGTCAATAAGGATGTCATACGACCAGGTCGTTAGCACATTCTTTTGCTGAAGTTCTCGGTGAAATCAAAACAATGGCCGCAGGGTTTTTCCCAGGTCTGTCATAGGTTTGATTTGTTTTGAGAACTCCGTATGCCTTATCAGGGGCTGGAGGAATATCGCTTGTCTAATTAGATGGCAAGCGTTATGACCTAATCAGATAACACGTTCCTGTGCCGTAGTGTGGCTTTATCAGATAACGGTTCCTGCATCATGGGGGTTTTCTGCCTCATGGGATGGCTGCTAGTTAACTTGTTAGTTTGTTAACCAGAATAGGGTCAGGAATAGGGGGATCGATACAGAACCTATAGGAATACATCACAACATAGTTGGGCACTCTTTGTAGGCAGGCTGTCTGTTCTTCAATTTTCCTGTATAAATTACATTGTGGTAATTGACTCTGTTGCAGCAATAACAGTTGCTCCAAAAGGACAGCAGTAGTTCATAAACACTGTTTTAACACCAACCAGGTCAGTAGTCTATGTATTATTTTCTAGGACTTAATTTGTAAACTGGTTCTCAACCTCGTGTTTATGCACCACTTGCGAGTTTTCAAAACACATAAATAAAAGGCATTGTCATTTACAATGCCAATAGCTCCAACTCTCGCAAATGCGAGACCTATTGCATTGCAAATGCTTGTTTCTTTTTGTATTACTTGGCCTCTGCCTCTCTCCCTGCCTCTGCCAAGTCCTCTGCCTTGTCCTCTTAGAGGTTCGTTGATACACAAAGATCATCCTCATTTTCTCTAAAAAAAGTAGTTTTTGTTGTTGGAATGGCTGATGAATTACTTTATCCTTCACTTAGGTCAACACTGATTCAATAGTTGGTTCTTCTATTGATTGTTTGGTCTATTGATTGTTTGGTCATTGTTGTTTCTAAAACATGTTTTTTTCTTTAAAGTGTTGAACCATTTTGCAAAAGTTAAAATTAAACCTTCATTGTAAAGAGTTGGAGTTTGCGGGCATTACATTTACTATTCCAACTCCATACACATCATATTGGAGAAAGTGTTGGGCTTTTGGGGGTTAGTTTTACTATTCCCACATTAAACTTAACCTCACCGGGGAACGTTTTGGACTTTTGGGGTCTAAATTTACCATTCACAATCCAAACATCAGCACAATAAGTAAGTAAAAGGTTGGACTTTAGGAGGCGGGAGTTAAATATACTATTCCCACTCAAAAGTTCACAACAGTAGGCAAAGAGGTGAGCTTTTGAGTATTAGATTTACTATTGCCACTCCAGACCTAACCACATTGGGGGAAAGTGTTTTGATTTATCTGGCTAGATGCACTGTTCCTACTCCAAATGTAATCACATTGGGAAAAGTGTTGGACTGTGAGGGAGGCTGTGAGAGGGAAGGGTGTAGATTTACTATCCTCACTTAAAACCCAATCTTAACCACATTGGGAAAAGTGTTGTACTTTGGGGCTACTAGATTATTCCCACTCCAATTTAACAACATTGAGACCTTGTTGGACTTTGGGGGACTTATATTCACTATTCACATACAAAACCTACCTACATTGGGGAACGTGTTGGACTTGGCAGGTGGTTATATTTATTATTCCTACTTCAAACGTAACCACATTGGGGTGGATATGGCTTTTTATTCCCATCCCAAGCTTAAACACATTATGAAAAGTGTTGGACTTTGGAAGAAGGGTGATGGTGGTGGGAGGTGTTGGCCTTTGAGATGGGGAAGTACATTTACTTTCCCACTTCACATTTATCCACAATAAGAAAAGTCAAATTGATTTTAAAGTAATATCACATTTATTATTGTTGGCTAGTATTTACCATTAAAACTCAAAACTTATTATTACCCTTTTTTTAAACTAATAAATTAAAAATGCAAAAATATAAAAGAATAATAATATCCAAACTAAACAAAATAAATACAACAGTTAATTAAACAAAAAATAAAACATTTGTGATCAATGTATGGAGTAATAAAGGTACATTAAATATGTACAATTCAATAACACAAATTGCAAACTAACATTAAAAATGAACACATAAAAAGATTAAAACCACTTCCCACCCAAATATTCGACTAACCCAATAACCTGCTACAAAAACATGGACAATCAAAATAACGAACATAATAATTAATTAAATAAATTAACTATACTATCAATTGCATAACAAATACATTTAAACAGCATTTCATAAGTAACATTACATACAACAATACTAAAAATCTTGATATTAAATACAATATTAAAAATAATGAAAACATTGGTATTTTGACCTGTGATAAAATATCCCACAATATAAATGACATCACAATATTACAGTAACAATATTAAAGACTGGAAATATGTGTGGCACAGTATTAAGATAGAAAACCTTTTGGATGTTCCCTGCCAACGTCTAGGAAGAGCTTCCTTTAGAATACACAAGGGACATTTTAATATATGAAATGTAAAGTCATTCATCACACTTTATATCACATGGAATTCTTTAGCTCAGACACATATTGTGTCCAAAAATCAACCTGTTTTGTTCCTTTTCACTGCACAATACATTGGTTTATTTTACGGCAAAACAAATGAAATACTAGGTTTGATGCCCCTAGCACCCATATTTAGCAACGGGGCCATTGATATGATTCGGCTCAGGCAGCAGCTCCCCTACCCCAGCTGGCAGGTTGCTGCTGAAGTGCAAATGTAGTATTTTGAGTGGCTTTGGCAAATACAACAGGCCTGGATTATAACTGGAAATGCAAACCAGACCTATTGGCTTGTTAACTTTGCAAATAATACCTAATAACACCCAAATTATGCTGTGAGTGCAGAACCCCCAATGGACACTTGGACAGCAAAAGCTAATTTTGCCAGTGGCCTATTGGAAATCGAAGAGTGATGGGATACGGGGGCAAGATGGCGTGTGATTGACTGCAGCGATCCTACTGTCTCCCCTGAATGGATCGATACTGCAACCAGGGGCTAGTTGGACTGCCGAGCCAGAGGACAGACGTGGAGAGCCGGGTTTGTGGACGCTCTGCTATTGCTGCTGCTAATTGTTTGGTGTCTCATGGCGTCGTGCTCGTGCGGCGGGTTAGCGAAAGGCAATCACTGTAAGTAGTGCCGTCCGGCACACGGAAAGTTTATGGCGGCGAGGAGCAGCAAAACAGTAAAGAACCGAGCTGCGAAACATCGCGCTGGCAGAGGCAGAGGAAGGAGAGAGCCCGGGACTAAAAAACCAGCAGGGAAACCGGGAAAGCAGGTGGAGGAGGACCCTGCGCAGCCCACGCTAACGGCTATGTTCACCAATCTCTCTGCAGCAGAGACCGCAAGTGAGAACCAAGTATTTTCCCAAACACTTATCTCACCCGGGACAGAGGAAAGTTTGTCCTGTGAGGGGGTAGGGGCCAAAGAATCCCTACAAAAACTGGTCCCCTCCCAGAAATGTCACCCCTCCGCTCAGAGAGTCTAGAGCACAGCTTTCCAAACTTTTCATGTTGGTGACACACCAGTTTGTGAAAACATTTTCAGGGACACCGTAACGTGAGGAAGCGCAGCGAGCGAGCCCGATCCACCTATGGTGGGTTTAGGCACCACACCCCACACACACACACCCCACCCACACCACCCTACAGACACACCACCCCACACACACACACCCCACACACACACACTACCCCCCCACACACACAACCCCACACACACCCCACACACACACACCCCACACCCCCCCACACACACCCCACACACACACACCCCCACACACACACCCCACACACCCCCACAGCCCCCCACCCCCACACAACCCCCACCCACACCCCCACACACACACCCCACACACACACCCCACACACACCCCCACACACACCCCACACACAACCCCACACCCACACACAACTCCACACACACCCACACACACAAAAATGCAAGTGTCCGTCTGTAACACAATTGGT
Organism: Lissotriton helveticus; assembly: GCF_964261635.1. Taxonomy (NCBI): domain Eukaryota; kingdom Metazoa; phylum Chordata; class Amphibia; order Caudata; family Salamandridae; genus Lissotriton; species Lissotriton helveticus. Next base: position 1,022,233,907 of record NC_136061.1, read on the forward strand.
GCTCATGTAAAGCGCTCTGATACCTTTGGCTCTAGTTTGCTCAGCAAAAAAAGTTTGGCAAAAGCTGCATGGTAAAGCGTAAAGACTTTTCTATGCCGTTTTAACGCTTGCTCACAGCATTCGGCTCAGTGGTACCTGTTCCCGCTTCTCTTGAATGAAAGGCGTGATCAGCATGGACCCCCACTTCCTGCTTTGCTAGGGAACACTCTGAGGGGAATGGACACAGGGCCACCCTCATTTCATTATTAACTTCCTCGCCCTTCATACTGCCTACCTCTGTGCTGTGTGTCTAGAGATGTCTCCAGGAGGTAGGAGGCTCGCCTACTGACCTGGGACAAGGAGCGCTCAGGGAGAGAGAGGATGCCAGAGGGGAGACAGAATGCTGGAAAGAGACTGAGAGACACCAACAACAGGTGAGACTGCTATGGAGAGATAGGGAGAGGCTGAGGTGCCAGCCACAAGGAAGGAGTGGTTACAGGGCTAAAGCTTGCTCACAGCATTCGGCTCAGTGGTACCTGTTCCCGCTTCTCTTGAATGAAAGGAGTGATCAGCATGGACCCCCACTTCCTGCTTCGCTAGGGAACACTCTGAGGGGAATGGACACAGGGCCACCCTCATTTCATTATTAACTTCCTCGCCCTTCATACTGCCTACCTCTGTGCTGTGTGTCTAGAGATGTCTCCAGGAGGTAGGAGGCTCGCCTACTGACCTGGGACAAGGAGCGCTCAGGGAGAGAGAGGATGCCAGAGGGGAGACAGACTGCTGGAAAGAGACTGAGAGACACCAACAACAGGTGAGACTGCTATGGAGAGATAGGGAGAGGCTGAGGTGCCAGCCACAAGGAAGGAGTGGTTACAGGGCAACTGGAGAGAGGGCTACAGACTCAGCGGGGAGAGGCTGCCAAGTGGGGTTGGAGAAATGAAACGGGGAAGGAATCCGCAAGGCGCTGAACGAGAACAGTAAACATATTAGACCGGAAGGGGTTCATACGTGATACAGAAGGAGGACTAGTTGTCAAGATGTGATGTGCAGGACTGAACAGTGAGGAGCGCATGGGGTCAAGGGTAAAGGCCAGAGGTGAAAGGACCACAGCACAGGGCGAGGAGGCCTGAGTTCAAGGGTGAACTAAGGAGCGTTATAGTTGATACACGGTCTCAGGCGCGCAACACCCATTGGCATCAAAGGGCTTCAGCCCCCCTGCCCCCCGTCGAGTGTGGCAGCCCGGGACCGCTCACTGCCGCATCCGAGCACTTCACAGGTCTTTAAAGACCTTGTGCATGTTAATAGGGCTTTGTTGTTGTTTCACCCCTTCTAACAGCCCCTGCAGCCTGGCTCTGCCGATTGCCGGCAGGCGTCAGATCATCGCATCTCGTGCGACACACCAACATATGTGTTGCGCCACACAGTTTGGAAAGCTGTGGTCTAGAGGATGGGGAAAATGAAAAAGAAATAGGGGACCAAAAGCTGCTGGAGGCAGAGGGTGCCAAAAAGCCAACACTGAGGGTGAAACATTGACCCAAAGCAGGGAGAATTTAGAGCGTGAAAAATATGAGAGCCTGGCAAAAGATGGCCTCCCAAATGTGGTACAACTGGGGACCTATCGCCTGATGGAATAGAGGAGCGTTTTTTCTCCTTAACCGATGGGTCAGATCCCAAGGAAGGTACCTCTACCAGCAGTGAGGTGTTCTTGGGGTCAGACAGCTCCTCCTCAGGAAACCAGCAGCAAACAACCCAAAGGAAGAAGAGCACTGGGGGAAGTAAAACAAAAGACAACCAGAAATGGCATGGGGCAAACAGCTGAAATGGGACTATTCGGACACGCGGCCTGTGCAGCAGGCGGATGGACCAAAAGAGGGCAAAAGCGGTAGAGATGGATTCTCAAGAGAATGAACCGTCGCTAGCCACAATATTCCGATCCATTCAGCAAATGCAAATAGAAGTAAGGAAGGGTGGGCGTAGAACTAGAGTGGCAAAAAAAAAAGTGCAAGCTGGAATTCGGAAGATCAATAAGAAATGTGGGGACATTGCAGAAACATTGAAGTTGGTTGAGATGCGGACAGAGACTCTCGAGGTGGAAATTGAGACAATGAAAGAGCAGAATACCGGTAAAGGGGGAGCTCTGTCGGACGTCATGCTCAAGCTTGAAGAACAGGAAAATGAACAGCGGAGAAACAACCTGCGCTTCTTAGGGGTACCGGAGGGGGTGGAAGGCAGTAATCCTAGATTATACATTGTCAACCTGCTGAAGAATACCTTCCCCGAACAAGTGAAGCTGGACTGGGACAGCGATATCCAACGTGCCCACTGGGTACCCCTAATGAGGAAGAAACACCCCAAGAACAACCAAGAGCTTTGGTATTTTTTGGAAATTTCCTGTTGCGACAACTTGTGTATGACCAAGCCCGATCTAACTCTCCTAAATTGCATGATGGGGTCTCTTTTTTTGTCAAGCCGGACTTCACCCATGCAACCGTCGAATGGCGGTGGAGGCTAAGACAGTTAATAAAACCATTAAAAAAAGTAGGGGCAGAGGTTTTCTTACAAAATCCGGTCAGACTGGAAGTTAAATATAAAGGAAGCTCTCGTATGTTTGTTTCTGAGATTTTAGCACAGGGTTTTTTGAATGAAATAACAAGGAAGGAAAAAAGAGGTGAAACCTCGAAGATGTGAGGGGGAATAACCAATGAGGCTAATCTGGAAAATAATGCTGAAAAGTTGCTAATGATGTGGTTTTGTGATATCACGGAGGGACAGTGGGCCAGATTATTAGACGCACATCACTCAGGCTGTGCCTGATTAACTATGTAGTTGATGGGGTGGGGGTGGGCAGAGGGGGTGAGGGGTAGAGGGGGCACCGATGCGGGGGTTTGGGGTAGACAGGGGTGGTTTGGAGTGGGTTTTGGATATGGGAAGCTACACTGGGATGGTTTGGTGGATTCCGATCCAACAAATAATTTCTCAATGTGGGGTAAAGCTAAAAAAACTCAAAGATGAGTAAGTCAAGGATTGCAATGATCAATATATGTGGTCTGAATGACATAAAAAAGAGGCAAATAGTATCTCAAGGGCTAAGATTGCTGCAATCCGATATAGTGTGCCTTCAAGAAACTCATGTAGAAGGTAGCCAAAAGATCTTTTAAAATACTTGGGATATAGTATAATAGGAGCAACAACTCAAGGCACGCGTACTCGGGAGGTAGCAATCTTGGCCCACAACAAAGCTATCTATTTTTCCTCAGTTAAAGTCGACACAACCTGGCATTGGGTTATCGTTAGCTGTAGCCCTGGTTCTCCTAAGTTTACACTATGTTCCCTCTATGGTAGCAACATGGATGATCCCGCCCTATTGGGATGGTTGTCAAATGAATTATCACACTGGCAATTGCCCATAGTGGTGTGCAGGGATTTTAATATTAATCTTGTCAGCGGCTGGAATCAGGGAGAACTATATATAAGCATGGAACCTAAAGTTTATCAAGCTTTATGTAATATGTGTCAAAAGCATGTATTATGTAACGTCTGGGCGAAATTAAGGGCTAAGGATCAAGGTTTTACGTACTACTCAGCGCCTCATCAGAAGCATGCGAGGCTTGATTATTGTTTTGTCTTGCACACGATTAGCCAGAAAAGTACAATTGAAAAGGTCCCCAGACACCTCTCAGTCCATAACCCACTGATACTTGAGGTACAGGGAAGGAGTGATCAGGGGAAATCCTTTTCTTCATGCACATTCAAAAGAGCGTTATTGGTGGATGAGGCCTATGTGGAGTACATGAAGAAATATATTCCGGAGTTTCTGGGTAGGAATCTTGGATCTCCCTCCTTTGACACAGTATGTGATACACTAAAAGCAGGGATAGGGGGGAAACAATGCAATATGCAATAAGGAAAAATAGAGCTGGAAAGGCGGTACTTCACTCTATGCAAATCGGTTTGTCACAGGTGGAAGGCAATTTATTAAGGTCATTCAACAGAAGGAAAGCATAGAGGATGCTTGCCTAGGGGTTGCAATAAACAAAGCTGCAATAGGGGAGAAACTATTGAAAAAAGCTGTTGATAAAGCAACCGTGCATCGTGAGGAGATGTACGAGTGCAGCAAAGGGGTTGGTCATCTTCTTGCGGTTAGGACAAGGCAAGAAGTTACTCTAAACAAAATCAGGGCAATAAGAGATCCTATGGCAGGTTTGAGGACAGATGTAAGTGAAATCCGAACTGCTTTCTATAATTTTTATTGGACTTTGTATACAGAAGATAAGGGGGGGAAATGCAGAAGGAAGAACGGATAGAGAAGTTTCTGGAACAGCCTGCTGAGGTGCTCTTATCAAGAGAAGAGAGGGACCTTCTAGATCAACCACAAGCATGGAATGAGATTGCAACTGCCCCTGCTAGTTTACCGAGAGGGAAAGCGACGGGACCGGATTTGATCCCCATTGAATGTTATAAAGTCTTTCAAGAACAACTAAAAGAAATTATGAAGATCTTGTTTTTACAAATTACAGAGGGGATGAAACCACCGGCTTCTTGGGCTATGGGAAAGATTATTTATCTTTCCCCCCAAAAAACCAAGCAGGAGTTAGGGTCTTATCGACCAATAACCTTTATCAATGGGGATGTGAAGATTTACTCCAAAACTCTAGCCTCTCGCTTGTCACTAGTGATTCATAAAA